>NC_051066.1:123977044-124301975 GCF_004664715.2 Peromyscus leucopus | reverse complement strand
TTGAAATTTTGAGGGGACACAATTCAACTCATAACCCAAAAGAAAGAAGAAAACAAGAACTAATTTTGAACACTATAGCATGTCACATGATATCCAGAATTCTCTTAACTTCCATGGACCTACAGCATAAGCCATAAAATCAGAACTGAAACATCTCTTTTATGAAGGTTGTTATGATGATTGACTGAATTAAAAAGATATCCTTAATGTCTGTCCTGGCACACAGTAGGTATTCAATATTAACTACTATTGTTATAAAAACTATATGCTATGTTTACATATATGTGCATATATGTTAGCTCAATGCTCTGTTTACACTTAATTTTATTTTTATTAGCATGCTATGCTGAGGAAAATTTGTGCAAAACAAGATGGAAATGTATATATTTTATTTGTTCTATATGTATTTGTGTATAGATATATAAAAAAACATATATTAATATGCATTATAAGGCATAAGAGAGCACAAACAGGGAATGGGTTGGAAACTTCACTATTCTCTCCTCCCAACATGTGCAAATATGTGTCCCACTTTTCCCTCTCCCTCTTCATTACTTAGACCAACTCAGTGTGCTCTGCAAAGATAATGATATATATGATATCAAGATGAGTGAGAGCCATCTCCTCTCCAGGCGTTGCCTTCTGTATAGAGGAGAACCTCAAGTAAACAAACATATAATCTCTATTGTCACATGCAATGTACTGAAATACAAGGGTGAAGCAGGCACCTGAGCAAAGCAAAGGGAGGCCTTATACCAAAGCAGAAGCTTGTTTTTGAGTTGTGAAGATGAAGATCCAGCCAGCTGGAAAGACGGGTGATGGTGTGAGAGACAGATACATGAGCAGCACCATCAAGGCAGTCCAGAGCACTTGCTGAAAAATTCAGGCACTAAGTGGAATTTGCATTTACACCTCACAGACAACTCCAAAGAACAATTTCCATCTTGTGGAAGAAGCAGCCACGGTGTAGACGTCTGTGAGGCTGCTTCAGGTGATGTGTCAGAGCCAGATGCCTTGCGTAGACTGTCTGGCTTGAGGGAAGACCTAGAGAGATACACTGGAGCTGCCCCTGGTTTGGATATCAGAGTGGGTGAGGGGTTAAGGTGGATTGGTATGAAGTGAGCTTCAAATGTTTTTCAAATGTTTCTAATGGAGCATGAATGAAGGAGCCAGCTTGGAGCAGGGGGATCCTGCAGGAGCCTTATCCAGTTGGCTTCTCAGTGCTTCTCACTTCTGGGTGCTTTCTCAGAGAGGGTCTGCAGGAAGATGTTAGGGATGTCTTTGTTGACTAACAGGATCAAGAATTGTAGACTCAGTGCGACAGAACACTGTTCCTCTAGCTGAGCCATGGATTCTCTTTCTTCCTCCTTTACCTCATCCAGAACATTCTGTCTCCTGTCATCTCCTCTTAGAAGCACATGATGGAGTCCTCTGCTCTTGCCTGAGGTGTCTGCCTACAAGGTTTCTCTAGTGATCACCTTGTCTGAGGATCAATACCGCCAAGACTGAGGCATAGCTGTTCCCTCGGCACCCAAGTAGACTAGCAAGCATAGCTGACTCCTTGTCAATGCTTTTGCTTTGTGTAGCTACTGTTGTTTCCAGTCCACTCTGGGCTGAACCCACACAGGAGAAAGTTTAAAGTGAAGTGATCAATAGTCAATGAAAACTTATTACAGCACATTGTAGTTGTCCTCCTTCATTTTGTTGTTGCCCTCTTATGACACTTGCCTCTCAAATTCAGCTTTATCACAGTGAGGTGTGTATTAGAGAAGACACAACATAGAGAGAGGGCACAAGGATCTGAGGTCTCAGGCATCCACCAGAAGTCTTGGAATGTGTCCTGGGGGGAAGGAGGGCCACTGTATCTCATCACTGGTCCTGAGTTCCTCCTCATTTATGACTAAGCATTTCTTATGGAGATTTCCCCTTATAAAGCCACAGTGAAGGAGCTACTTGTGATGTTTAACCACAGATTCCCAAGGTCAGCCCAAAGTTTATGGAGAAGCAAGAGGGACATCTGGGGGCCTTTGCAAAGGTGACCTTCATGAGAGTGTCCTTCAGGTACAGGAGTGTCACGTACGAGGCCTGAAGGCTGCATGCATTCCAAGATAGCTATAAACATGGCCCATTGCAAAACTATGAACTTGAGACATTGTGTGGTTCTCGAGTGTGAACTTTATTTTTGTACAGATCTTCTGCAGGGAGCCACAGCTGATGTGTGTTCTTGATTGCAACAGGCATGTCATGTCCAAAAGTTGGCATTTTGCAATAGTCCTTTCTATCCTGTGACTCTCGTAATCTTTCTGTTTCCTGTTTCGTGATTTTCTCTCAGCCGTGAAGGTGGTGGGATAGATGTCCTGCATAGGGCTGAGCGCTCAACTGTCACTTGCTCCCAGCACTTTGACTAGCTGTGAATCTCTATGTTTACTGTTGCCTGCCACAAAAAAAGAACCTTCTCTGACAAGGACGAGAATAGCGTTGGTCTATGGATGTGAACACATAACTACATGTCCATTTGCATTTCCTGCATGCCCATTTCCTGCCTAGGATCTTTGACCTTATCCAGACCCCTCCCCCGAGTCACAGGCTTTTGACTATGTGTACAGTACGAGGCATATATTCCCTCCTGTAGAAAAGACTTCAAATCCAAGGTTTTGGTTTTGGTTTTTGGATTTTTTTTTGAGACAAGGTTTCTCTGTGTAGCTTTTGGAGCCTGTCCTGGAACTCAATCTAGAACTCACTCTGTAGACCAGGCTGGCCTCAAACTCACAGAGATCCAATTGCCCCTGCTTCCTGAGTGCTGGGATTAAAGGTGTGCAATACCACCTCCCAGCCAAATCCAAGTTTTGAAAAGTGGCTCTTGCTAGATGGTAGTGGTGGCGCATGCCTTTAATCCCAGCACTCGGGAGGCAGAGGCAGGCAGATCTCTGAGTCTGAGGCCAGCCTGGTCTACCGAGTGAGTTCCAGGACAGCTAGGAATACACAGAGAGCCTTTGTCTTGAAAACCAAAAAGCAAACAAACAGGTGGTACATTTCCTTCTCTCCAGGATGTGCGCTCAGCAGTGGGGTCCTACCACTTAGTTCCAGCGGGCAACCAGGGCAGCCCTTTGATTCCATCTTCTGCCCCCTTTCCAGTGCTTTCGGTACTCTTGCCAAGTTTATTTGAGCCCAACAAAAACATGCTGGCAAACAAATACCCACCTAGGGGTTTTCTATTGCTGCACCATACTGGCCTCCCGGGCAGCCATGGCTGTGCCTTCTGAACAGGTAAGAAATGGAGGGCCTTGTGGGGCTTTGAAAGCCTCAGTTCCAACTTAAGTCAGTCTGAACCTAAAGGCCATGCTGACCTTTCAGTCTCTGCACCCCCACATCTGCTGCCTTAGTCCAGTGAGTGAGGACTAAGAACAAAGACATAGGTTGCCCAGAGAGCCTAGGTATCTACTGAATAGCATGCCCCTCCTCTGGAGTTCATTAGGGTGAAGATGAGGAGGGAGGCTGTGGAGGATCCTCAGTTTAGCAAACTGTCATGGTGAATAATGAGTTTTAACAAAGATAAGCTGCTTCATTTTATTCATTTTTAACTTAACTAGTATAAGTTCTTACCCTCTTGAAATTCCAGGTGTTTTAGAGGAAGGGCCAGAAGAACCAGTGCCAGGTATTTGCATTGCTGGGGAGTCAACTGTGATTTGGAAGCATGAGTAAGCGTCTTCTAGATAAAGGGGATTCTAGATAGAGGAAGGACATTCCAGCGAGGAAAACAGTGTGTTAGCTTCTAGTCCTGAATCCATGCTCCTGGCACTCCCTTCTCCTCTGGCTTTATCTGTCATGCTTCCTGACCTAGCCAGATAGTGAAAAGCACTGTGTTGTACCCAGAACTCACTGCATGAATACCTGGGATTGTTGAGCAGTGTGCAAACACTATGGCTGACTGTGGGAAGAGCCACATGTCACTGTCTTGGGTTTCAAACTGCCAACCTGTTATCACACCACTCCTGCACCTCCCCCACCCCAGATTCTTATTACTGAAAATAGAACAAAATACTGAAAATAATGTCCCCACTTGGTGTCTCTGATTACCCCATATAGCCTGTCCAATGTTGTCACCTTGACACTCCTGAAGAGCAGGTAGAATGTTTCCTTCTTTTTTTTTTTTTTCTGGAACTGAGGACCAAACCCAGGGCCTTGCACTTGCTAGGCAAGCGCTCTACCACTGAGTTAAATACCCAACCCTGAATGTTTCCTTTTTATACTCAAGAAATATCAGTGACTTCCTTGTACTTCTTTTTTTGTTGTTGTTTTTGTTTTTTTTTCAAGGCAGGGTTTCTCTGTGTAACATCTCTGGCTGTCCGGGAACTTGCTTGTAGACCAGGCTGGCCTTGAACTCACAGAGAACTCACAGAGAACTCACAGGGAACTGTTTGTTTCTGCCTTCTGAGTAGTGAGATTAAAGGCGTGCACCACCAATGCTGGGCTCAAATGCCTCCTCCCAACTTTTAAGACTTATCTCAAGGTGAACACTCAATTTCTTCAGCTTCATGACTCGTTTCTTATCCCTCTACATTCTACAGGCCAGTCCAGCCAAAACACCTCCTGCCCTCAGGACATATTGTTTCACTTTCAAATCTTCATGTGGTTTCCTCATTATGGAAGCGGTATGTCTCCCAAATGTATCTCCTGGGATGTTCCCTCACCCAAGGCCAATGCTGGCACCACAACTTTCGGTAGTCATCTCTGCCCTTACCCAAGGGCAACCCAAGGTACTATAGCCTCCAAAAGTCTTCTCTGATCAGGCCTGCCTGACATTTTGTGTCTTGCTTATGGTACTTGATCAAGTCATCTTCCGATTTGATTCTCTACACTCATGCTCTAGAGTGTAGCCTTGAGTAGAATAGGTATTGTAAGACATTTGTAAAATTCCAAGGGCTAGTTACGTGCCAAGATCTTGGTTAAATGTAGGAGATACTGCAAAAGAGAATTTTGAAGATGGTATAATAGAAATATGAAGGATTTTTTTTTAATTTCAAAGGAGCATGGACATTGGGGTTAATATAAAATTATTATGCTGCTGATGGTAACTGATGATGATGACCATTGTGATAATGGTAATGATGATGATGGTAATGATGATGGTAATGATGATGATGATGTTAAAAGGTGATGATGATAACGAAAATGATGATGGTGATGAATGTGTAAGGTGTTTATATTTCTATTTCTGAGTCTCCTTTCCTCCTTTATCATCTTGTTCTGTCTCCTAGGATGTTGATCCTAATGGCTTCATTAGCCAAGCTCCCCGACCTTTTCTTCTCCTGTTGGATTAAGCCAACAAGAATATGAGGTGGGAAAGAGTGTTTGGGTATTGTTATAATTTGGGTATGAAATATATGCAGAAGACTCATTTGTTGAAGTCTTAGCTCCCAGCTGATAGTTCAAATGAGAATTGATAATATCATAAGGCTTCTAATTTCATGAATGAATTACTTCTTTGATGAGCTCATAGATGAATGGGCTATTAAGGGCTGAGACCTGGAGTACGCACATCATTGGAGATGTGTCCTCAAAAGTTGTTTTGTTAATTTGTTTGTTTGTTTTTTGCCTCTAGCCCCTTGCTGTCTCCTCCCATCCTTCACCACATGTTCCTGCCATGATGTTCCTCTTTAGCATGTATGTGTCCACAGTCAGCAGAGCCAAGGGACCATGAAAAGAGGCCTCAAAGACCGTGAACCCAAATAAAACTTTCTTTCCTTGAGCTGTTTATTTTAGTTGTCTTGTCTCAGCAATGAATGCCAAGCTAACATAGACATGCATTCTCCCAGCTTCTATTTGCTCTTGGAAGGTCTTTCAGACACACCCCTGCCAATAATTGGAGATCCTGTCAAATATAGTAATGCTTTCCTACCTTGCCCATCTGGCTTAAGATGGCAGTACCTCCCTGTTGTTGCCAGTCTTGGGGCGTGTCATTAAGAAATTACCTGAAGTTTTGTTTTGGCCACACACAAAAATAAACCAAAACCAAAACAAACAAACAAACTAAAAACAAAAACAAAAAAAAAAAAAAAAAACCACTACACAATTACTCCTTATCAGAATACCAATGGTGTTTCTGGATCAGACCTTGACAGACGCAGTGACTGCTGGCAGTGAAGGTAGTGAGGTGGTAAGGTCTTCTCAGCTGGGAGTCTGAGCATTTCACTAAGCAACTCACGGAGAAAGGCTACCAGATCACAACAGACACTGGCAAGCAGTCTAGTGTATCATTTAGCTCTTTGTGTGTGACAAATGATTCTATGGCTTAAAACAGTAACGAATTCTTATTTCTTCCCTTTTGCAGGTTAGGAATTGCACAGCAAGATGGCTCTCCCTACGCATAATGGCTAGGGCCTCCTCTGCAAGGGTTGATGCCCCGTTGATCTTGGCTGTTGGCTACATTCCAAGGGTGAGCACTGAGAGACACAGAGAATGAGCCAGCCTGAAGTCATACTATAGCTCAGCCTTCAAAGTCATGTGTGGGCCCCTTTGCCACATTGCTGATCCTCTTGTTTCAGAAAGAGAGGACGCATGTGATACTGGGGTTGGAATACAGAGCTCCTACTTCATATGTAACACACACTTTACCACTGGGCTATGTCCTTATGGCTGTTGATGTTGGGCTGTTAGTGTCTCATTGTGTGATGTGGACTTAGGCCATTGTGGGATCTATGCATGCATCTTCATGTATCGTTTCTTCTTTCTTGCCCAGCAGTGTTCACTAGGTAAAGCACACAATGAAAATGACAATGATCCAAACATCAAGGGACCTGAGTCTCTGAGTCACCACTCGGAGGAACCCACCCAATCTTTACTGACCTCCATGATGTGCTAATTAAAGGTTTACTGTGTTGGTCTTTATTATTTTTGGTGACTGCTTTAGCAACTTACTTGTAGCTTCAAACCTTAAGCCACTAGATCCCTCTTCCTGTTTTAATAGCACATCTACAATAATGGCCAACAGCTTGGGCTAAGTTTTTTTCCTTAAAATCTATGCAGTGGCCTCAAATATTAATGTGCAGTGAGATGAGTGTAAGAAAGAGAAGGAAATCAGGGATCCATCAGGGTCACCAACTGATAGGATCCTGATGGTATACACAAAGGATTGTCCAGCCCAACCGTGGAAAAGTGTTTGCTAATATGAAGGTAGGCCATCAATGTTCAGTTCTGGTGTGGAGAGTCTCAGGGAGGTGGCGATTGCTATGTTGGAAATGACTGGCAGGTTTGTGTCTTCTGGGGCCTTACTCCACCATGAAGGAAGCTGTCTGAAAGGGAAGTTGGTTCCGTGTCTGTCCCAATACAAAGCCTGGGAAAAACATCTGTCAAGTGGTATTTATAACTGACATTTTCATAAGGATCCAGTCTATAGAGATTTTTTCACAGGGCTTGGAAAACTGCATTTTTCTTTTATTTTCTTCTGCACATTCTGCAATTAAACACTGTTTTTAGTGTTAAAGGGTTGCACTATAGCTTGCTTACAAGATTCACTGCCTTGAAAAAGGGTTTTGTTTGGAATCACCTCAATACAATCACAATTTCCATAGCAATAGTTTCATCAAATTGTTTTGATAAATAGCATTTCTTCCTGGAGGCAGTTGAGTATAAGCTGTATACATCTGGCTCCAAAAATACTTCAGTGTTTTGTTTTGTTTTTTCAATGGAGTAATTTCCACCTATGACATTGCTGTCAATCGCAATCAATTCACTTCTGACAAGATGCTGTTCTAATCTGACATAAGCATTCTCACTATAACACCAGTTTGACTCTGGTGGACTGCTGACCTGCCTCTGTGGTCTCCTTTAATCTGGAACCTTTGCACTCCACATATTCATTTGTATCCCATGACAGAGAGTTTTGAAAAGTAGAATCATTTATTTTTTAATTTTTCAAATTGTTTTGTTTGTTTGTTTCTGGAGATCAAACCAAGCCCAGGATGCTAGACAAGTACACTGCCACTGAGCCATGTCCTCAATACAAGAGAATCAGTTTAAACATAGTATGTTCGTTATGTGCAGACCTGTTATTATTTTAGTAATGCCATAAAAATAAATCTCTATAAAAGGGGCTGAACAGATAGCTCAGTCATTAAGAGCACTTGCTGTTCTTGTAGAGGACCTGGATTCAATTCCCAGTACCCACATGGCTCACAAGTGTCTGTAACTCCATTCTAAGGGGTCCAGCACCTTCTTATGGCCTTTGATAGCACTACACACACACACACACACACACACACACACACACACACACACACACCGTACATGCAAGCAAAACACTGATACACATAAAATGAAAGTAAACAAATCTTAAAATATTCTAAAAGTCTTTATAGAGAGCAGCTATCTAGCTGATTGGAAGAAGAGTCGTAGCTTGCTATTCATCACTTGGTCTCCTTGTTTTGTTTCTCCTTGTTGTTGGTGGCACCATACACTAATTCACTCTTCACTGATGTCTACATCTGCTGAAGTCTGTCCTTTTTCTCCAACAGTTTCATGACCATAGCAATGCATACATCATCCGACCAGCACCACAATCGAGGCTCAGAAGCCTTTGACCCCTAAGAAAATGCCTTGTTCCCTTTTGGTAGGCAAGTGCCTCCCCACCTCAAGTGTCTGGCTGTCACTGGGTTATTTTTTATTGTTACAGTCTTGCCTTTTCTAAAATATCATGTAAATGGAATCATACTAAAGTACTTGATGTGCCTAGCCCTTTAACTTAGTGAATACATTTGAAGGTACTTTTTAACAGTCAGTTCCTTTATATTGCTGTGTAGTATTCCAGTGTGGGAATGTACCATGGCCTGTCCATGCACTTATCACTTCAAGGACATTTGTGTTGCATTCATGTTTGGGTCTCATGAATACTGTCATCACAGACATACAGGTTCATGTTTTTGTGAAAGTCAATGTTTTTATTTTCCCTGAGCAAGTAGGACTGAGATCTCATGTCTGTGTTTAACCTTAGCAGTGTAGGAGACTGCTAAACTGTTTCAGAAGTTACTCTACTCTCTCCAGCAAAGAGTGCTTCTAAATTCCAGGTCTTGGTAATTTATTTATTTATTTATTTATTTATTTATTTATTTATTTATTTATTTATTTAATTTTATTTTTTAGCATTCAGGCATCATTTAATTGTTCTAATATGACCATGTTAGTTTCTCTTGGTTGTTTTGTATTTCTGTAGTGACAAATGGTGTTGAACATCTTTGCTCTGTGTATGTGTGCCGATATATTTTGTAAGTAAAGTATCTTTTCAGACCTTTATTGAGTTGTTTTCTTATTATTGAATTTATGTTTATTTTTGACACTGTCTGCTTATGTAAGCTAGGCTGGCCTTGAACTCATAACCCTGATACATTGCCCTCTCAAGGGCCAGGATTACAAGTATGCATCACCACAATAAGGGGGAATTTAATATTTTTATTTTTAACACAGTCTGGGTAAATTCTCTGTCAGATATATCTTACAAATGTTTCTTACCCTTATCAATGGCATATCTTTGCATTGTCTTAAAAGAATCTTCCTAAAACAAAAGTGTTTGATTTTAAATCCAACTTTTCAATTTCAATGTTTACTTTTATGTGCCGTGGTTTTTTTTTTTTTTTTTTTTTTTTTTTTTTTTTTTTTTTTTTTTTTTTTTGATGCCCTGTTAAAGAATATATGGCCTGTGAGTATGGCAGCATGTACCTAGAATCCCCAGGAGGCAAAGGCAGGAATATAATAACCCTCATCCTTAGCCTGGGCAACACCAAGACTCTGTCTCAGACGTGAACAATGATGTTAGCAGGTTGGGAGCTATTTTTCTAAGGAGGTCATAAAGTTTTCTCCTATGTTTTCTTCTAGAGGTTTCTTTTGTTAGTTTTTTCCCCCTTATTTTATATGTCTGCCCATATAGACTTCAAGTTTATTTTTATCCAAGGTATGAAGTAAAGACTTAGCTTATATGCATTTATACATGTTGGCTTTCCAGGATATACATTACCATAATTTATAGTATAATTTTACAAATGAGTCTTTGAAAAAAAGCACAAGAAATAGAAGATTGGTAAGTTCTCCTTCATGTTTTGTTTTATTTTTGCAAGCTAGAGTAGCCCAGGGCTTGACACATGCTATGCAAATGTGTACCACTGAGTCATGCTCCCAGCCTTTGACTCAGCTGTTTTGTTCATTTGTTTTTGTTTTTTATTTTGTTTGTTTAAATGCAAGGTCCCACTATGTAGTTCAGGCTGGCCAGGAGCTTATTCTGTAGCCCAGACTACTCAGTTTGGAATTGCAGGTGTGAGCTAATACTCCCAAGTCTGACTCAGGTATTATTAAAATGGCATAAAAGTTAAGGTGGATTTCATGGTCACTCAGAGCTAACAATTGTGTCTAAGCTGTTAAATGGGTCTGAACTGTGGAATTCAGACCAAAGGAGGCACTGACCCTACAGCTTGCTGTACTCTTAAGGCCATGGTTGAATTACCGTGAAGTTTTCATGTGGTGTTTTAAAAGATGCTACTAATGGGTGAAACGTAGAACTAGAACTGTCTTGCTGAGTTGGGCCTGGTTGTGCAAGATAAGGAGGCAAGGAGGCAAAGACTTGACTAGAACTTCTTAGTTTTTTGCTTGTTTGTTCTTTGTTTTGTTTGTTTGTTTGTGAGAGAGGAGACTGTGTCACCCAAACTGACTTTGAACTCACAACAATCCTTCTACTTCAGCTTTCTTAGTGCTGGGGTGCACTTCCACACTTGGCTACTCTCACTTCTGAAGAGTAATAAAGAAGCAGCATACTGGAATAACAGCCTCAGACTGAAAACTCCAGTTCTTACGTTGGCTTGCTAGTTTAAATTTCCAATCCTGAGCCACTCTAGCATGGGATGAATGAATTGTTTGAACTCTGATTTTTCTTTATCATCTTAAGAAGGTAGATAAGGGGCTGGAGAGCTGGCTCAGTGATTGGGAGCACTGACTGCTCTTCCAGAGGACCCGGGTTCAATTGCCAGCATCCATATGACGGCTCATAACTGTCTGTAACTCCAGTTCCAGGGAATCCCACACCCTCACACAGACAAATGTGCACATAAAATTAAAAAAGGAAGAAGGGGGGGTAGATAAGAAAACTCCCTATCTCCTAAGGCTGCGTTGTGAAGGACTGAAAAAGACAATTCAGGTTGTTTTAGTGGTTCACATCTATAGGCAGAGTTTCTCTTTGGGAAGGGGCTCTGCCTGAGGATGCCAGTGGGACGTATGACAGCAGGTTGGGAGGAAGAAGTTTCATTGGAATGGACAAAGCAGCGGGGGTAATACACCTTCTCCAAGTGACTGACCTCACATACCCAGGTTGATTATTTGAACTCAGGAGTAAAGACCAGCCAGAAAAACCCAATTCCCTCTCAAACAAAGACAGAAGCACCAAAAGATCAATGCCATGTGCCTAGCTGAAGCTGGTGTTTTGTGGGCACTTCCAAATTGCTTGCTATCTTTCCTGTGGCCTATCATCACCCACTCAAATTTTATTCACCTTCTGCTATGTATCAGTCAGTGGAAGCATCAGAGTGGTAGAACAATCCCCCAAAAGGCTTCCTCTAATGAAGCTGGAGCTTAGATCAATTTAGGCAGGTGAATGCAGACTGAACACAGGGCTTAGTTGTTTGCATAGGAGTTTTCTTATTCATGTATGCATGTGGTACATTTATGATGGTGGGCTTTTTATTTTCTGGTAAAGAAAATATTAAGTCCATATGCATCATTGCCAGGCATAGTGGCTCATGTTTGTAATCTCAGCACTTAGAGGCTGAAACAGGAGGATTGCTATAAGTTCAAGGCCAGACTGGGATACAGAGAAATATTCATGCTAGCCTGGACTATAGTATGAGACCCTGTCTTAAAAAACTAAAACCAAAAAATTAAATGAAAGTAAAACAAGAATGATATACTCTATAAGTAATGGTCCTTTTAGCTGAAATAATAATAATAATAATAATAATAATAATAATAATAATAATAGGCCACGATCAGGACGAGAGGTCAAGTACATACAGCTTTCTAGAGGGCTGTTCCTTGAACAAAAACCTGAAGGAATGTGCCATTTCTCTAGATCATAGTAACAAAGAGTCAAGGTTGTAGAGCCAACAGGCTGCTTTGAACCTGGCCTTTACGCCCAGTGAACCCCCACTGCCTGCCTGTGACTTTTACTGATTTCTGGGTCCCAGGCAGCTGTAACGATGAAGAGACAGTAGCATAGCACCAAGGAGTACAAGGCGGGTGGCTTTTCAGTTATGCAAAGAACTCAGGCAACCCAGTTAGTCTGGAGCAGAGGGTAAAACGGAGGTGGCCTGTGAGACTTCAGAGGGACCCATGACAAACAGGCTGGGATTAGACCGAAGGAATGTGAGGTTATCTCCAAGGTAACGATTAACCAACAAGGGTCTTCAGCAAGGAGCTTGGGGCTTGAGAAGCAGCACCTGGGCACAAGGCAGGCCCATAAATTGCAGGAAGTCTAACCGGAGGCAGGCAGAGAGCAGTTACGAAATGTGCAAGAATCAGGCAAGAAATAAAGCTGGGGGTTGGGGAAGGGAGACAAAGACAATGGGAGGCGTGAGGAGAAGAGGGCGGAAGCCAGGGACCTTCAAACGGCATCAGAATTCAGTTAGCTATGAGAGGCTGCTTGGGTGGAGGGGGTGATCCAGGTGTCAGAATTGGTTAAGAAAGGGAAGCCAGGGTGGTAGGGGTTTCCAGGGAAAGAGAGGAGAGTGCGCATGCGCTCTTCTGGAGAGAGCTGGTAGGTCTTCCAAGTTAGGAGGCCCCAAAACTGTGAACAGCTGAGGATGGAGCCCAGAGAAAGGGGTTCAACCTCAGAAGTCAATGTAGTGGATGTCAACAGGTTGGGAGGCAGAAGTTTCAGTGGAATGGAGGTCACCCGGAGACAATAGTGACAGAGTAGCTGGGTGTATGTCCTCCTCTAATAGATTAACTTGGGGTGACACACACACAACACACACACACACACACTCACACTCACATGCACGCACACACATACACTCACACACACACTCAGATACACATACACACGCTCTCGTACATAGGCAGCGTGCCTGACATAATGAGACTCAACAGCCTTTACAATCACCATTTTTATCAGAACAAGAGCAAAGAGCTGATGGAGGGGCTCAGAAGTAAACAAAGGTGGCAGAGAATGGATAAAGAACCAGCCATGATGAATACGAAGAGTCTTCCAGAAAGTGGGGAAGACAATGCCGAGAACAGAGTGTAGGAATCAAGAGAAAAGACCCTTTGAGGAAAGTGGAGATGCTAATGGTGATATGGATTCACAACACACCCCTACGGCTGGGCATGGTTGCGCATGCCTGGCGGGACCTAGTCACTTCCGCCTAGTCATTTCCAGGTCGAAACATCTCGTGTGACCAGGAACCTGTGGCTTTGCGTGGTTGTGTAAAGCGCGAAGCGCATCCATGTGATCTACGAGCATGCGTAGAATAGCCACATGGGCCTGTGTGCGCAGGCGCAGCCCAACCTTTATAAGCTGGCACCATGATTCCTGGCCCAGCCTTTATAAGCTGGCGCCACTCCACTCATGTGTCTTTCCACAGGCCAGTGCACATCTATCCCTCTCCTTTATCTTAATAAAACTTGTTAGTAGGTTCTGTTGTGTTTCGTGACGTTTCCTTACAGGGTAAAAGCGCTGCAAAAAACCAACAAATGGTTCAGAATATCAAACAAACAAACAAACAAACAAACAAAAAATTAGCAAAGCCACTAAGTGGACCTGACAATGCATGGGCCCCTGGTGTCTCTGCTGAAGGCAGGAAGTTAGTGGCAGAGGCTGGGACAAGAGGGTTTGAAAGTTGATGAAACAAGGCCAGGCGGCGGTGGCACACGCCTTTAATCCCAGCACTTGGGAGGCAGAGGCAGGCGGATCTCTGTGAGTTCAAGGCCAGCCTGGTCTCCAAAGCGAGTTCCAGGAAAGGCGCAAAAGCTACACAGAGAAACCCTGTCTCGAAAAACCAAAAAAAAAAGAAAGTTGATGAAACAGTCAAGGACATGCTTGACTTAGAAAAGAAACAAGAAAAATACCTGATTGGAGAAATAAAGTTCTGTGTAGAGGAAAATATCTTATCAGAGATGGCACCTAATGTTACCTCATCTTACTGCAGAGAAGATCTAGGCCCAGGGATGTTGAAGAATGCTTCATATCCTGCAGCAGAGAAGAATGCATGCTGATATTGGATTGACTTTGGCTTGAACTCTAAATCCAATAGGAAGAAGGAAGTAGACACAGAAGTAGACATGGCTTTAAAAAGAGGAAGACCAATTTAGCAATTACAGGTCCCTAGTAGTGGACTGGGCTACAACCTTGCAAGGAGCTTCCTCTCCTGGGAGTAGTGGAGTGTATGTCTCCATCACTGTGTTGAGCAGATGTCTGTATGTAGCTGTGTTTACACCATCAATAGAGCATGACTTTCTTAACTCTTCACTCATTTTTTAATCCTTTGGTTTCAAGTCATGTCTAGAACATTGTGGGTATGCTGGCCTTAAAGGGTAGGGATTCTTCTACCAAGAGAGATCAGCCAGCTGTTGCTCTAATACTCATAGCTATCTAAGTCTCTAGGAATCCGAATTTGGAATAGTAGCTATAAACCTTCTAATGGGAATCAGCTCTGAGTCCTGGAAGCTGTAGAGTGGAACTAGGCAGACAACAGCCAGACATAGACTACATGGAGGAAACAGGACTTTGGAGGCAAGGCCAGGCGTCTAGTTCAGGAGTGAGGGAACCAGAGATTGGACCCAATACACAAAGGGTCTACAAGAAGCTTCTACATTTCAAACCAAGTCCCTGTATAGAACAGAGCCACAGTGCAGCAGGGCTGACACTGAGTCAATGGTGGTGGTGAGGGGAGTGTTGCTCTGTGGATGAAGCTGGCCAATAGCCTGAACTTTCAGAAGCTAGGCCATGTTAGCAATTACCCCCAATGATCTCAAATGAGCCCAAGTGTTGGTAGCCTTGGGAAACTGGAAAATAAGTGAAAAGGGGAGATTTGAGAACCCTGAATCCTTATTTAAGGACTGGATGAGGCAAGACTAGAGTGCCTTTAAGAATTCTGGCAGAAATGCTTTGGAAAAAAGTCATGAACAAAGCACAGGATGTGCTTTCTGTAACTGTGTCCCAAACCATCAACTGGTATTATGATGCTGACTTTGCACAGAATGGAAGAGGAGTGTGGAGGAAGTGACCATCTAGCCTAGGGCCACACAGCTGGGAAATGGGATTCTGGAATTCTGCTTTGACTTCCCAGAAATTTCAGAGATGACACAGCTTCTTCAAATGGTCCTCAGATCACTGGAGAGGGCAACATGAGGGCTAGGGAAGCCAGGGGGAGAAACAAGAAATTGAGTATGAGATAGTGCCTTTTGATTGGAGATACAAACCAGGTAACCCTGTGGTTCCCCTGGGTATGACAAGATCACTCCACTAGTCACAGGAAGGCTTGGAGAGTGTGTGCCATTGATGATGGAGGACTCCTGTCTCAACATGGTGTGGGAATCAGGAGCACCTGAAACTATGTATGGTGGCTGTGGTATTCTTTGCAAGAAGCGCCATGGAGAACTACTGGGGCAGTTGTGGGAAACACTGAGGCAGGCTCTTTATCTGGAGAGGATTCCAAGTCCTCAGATGGCAGGCGCCCCCTGCTTGGATTTTTGAGTGCAGAGGGGACTTGAGCGAATCACCTCTGTTTACAGTGCTTTCTACCACCCCCCATGTCCACCTTTGTTCCCATGGAGCTAATTAGGCTCAGTGGTTAATTAGTAAGAACCAAGGTTGGGAGAACAATGGCTGAGGCTTCCTCTTCCCAGCTCCTCCCCTTCCAAGGCTCAAACAACCAGGTAAGGGGTTTCTGTATTCCTAGGCTTTCTTTTTATCTCTTCCTGCATATCAGGCAGGATTCTGTCTCCTGAACTAAACTGTCCTGCTGTCTGAGGCCAACATCTTATTTCCAGAATTGGACCTGACAGCACTATGACATCCTTAGCAAGTCCATAGGTCATCCCTGCAACCCTCCATTTGTAAGAAAGCTTGGACGGGTTTGTTTCTGGATAACAGTTGTGTGTAAGGAAAGAGAGTTGTCCAGAGGGCCTGCCTGTGTCCTGTCTTGTGGCAGTGTCTCATAAGCTCACAGGCTGGAGCCCAGCATGCCTGTGCGCGTGCACGCGCGCGCGCACACACACACACACACACACACACACACACACACGCACACACGGGGTGGTGGTGGTGGTGGTGGTGGTGGTGGTGGTGGTGGAGGGAGGGAGGGAGAGAAGGAGGGAGGAAGGGAGGGAAAGAGGGAAGGGGAAAGAGAGAGAGAGAGAGAGAGAGAGAGAGAGAGAGAGAGAGAGAGAGAGAGAGAGAGAGAGAGAGAACAGGTCCAGCCTCTGGGCTTTGCACTGAACTAAAAATGTAAAAAGGCCCATTGTGATCTCTGCAGGTGGGCACAGACTTCAGCCTAGCCTCAGATAGTCACCTGATGAATTTACTGATGGGATCTTGATCACCTTAGAGCTTTTGTAATTTATGCAATTCTTTTTTTCACTATCATCATCACATTATTTGCTTTGAGGTGCAGAGGGACCAAGACATTTATGGGTGCTCCAGGGGACAATTGGGACTTCCTTTTCTAGAATTTTGAGTAGAAGCCCAACTCACCCTCAGCCAAATCACAGCTACAGACATACAGGATGGTTGCAAGGTCCTCTAGGCAACCCCCCCACACCCCCAGCTGCTTCTTACTCTCCACCACACTGCATCCCATCCTTCCATCCCCATGTCTCCCTGCCCTCCTGTGTTCCCCAATCTGGTGCTCATTTGGGGTGTCTTCCTTACTTCACATGGAGTGGTCAATCATAATCCATTTTCAGCCTCAGAGAGGGATGGATCCACGACATCACACTCACTGCCTACAGGACACATAATGGTTTTGTGCTTCAGTTTCCCCATCTGCAAGCAGGGACAGTAGCAACCCCACACTACTAATCCTGGGTTCAGTCCTCTCCTTCCTGTCCACTTGGCTCTTTCCTTTAGAGCACCATCAGCCCAGCTCACTTTGCTTGCAGGAGCTCTGCCTACTCACACTTACCCACCTAGCCCATCCACCCACCCTTCCCACCCCTGAAGATCTGACCCTGTTGGCTCTGTTGATTCCCTAGAGAAGGCTCCTATGATGTCCAGAGTCAAGATCATGTTCTTCAACCCTGAATGAGAGCAAGTCCTTTTCTGACCTCATCTTCATTTCTTCAAAGTTTGCTTTCCAGACCATCATTCCTCCTCTCAGGAGTTCCATGAACTTGACACTCTGCCTAAAATCTCCCTTCCCTCATCATGGACACATGCATACACCTGTGTGCATAGACAGAGGTGCATATGTATACAGACACATATATAATACAATATAATATAAATTTATTACATCGCACAGTCTATGCAAACTCTACCACTAAGCTATAATCCCAGTCCTTACTTACATTCTTATTTATCTGTATATTTATTTAATTTCTCCAAGTTCTGTTTGACACAATATCAATGGTAATAAAGTCTCCAGCTTTAAGGTGATCAAGATTCCACCAATGAGTACAATTTTGGAGAAACTTTGCATTATATGACAAAAAGTATTTTAAACTCTCCTATATTTTTGTTGTGCCTATAAATCTACCTCTGAGACTTTGGATCCATGAAATAATCAAGTAGCTGAAACCCATTTTTAAGTCAGTTGTCTACCAGATCACAGCGATGGCTATAAAATTGATGTAGAAACTTCGTATTTGCTGGAAGTTTAGGCAATATAATGCAAGAGAAGCAAATTATTGTGTTTTATTTATTCTTGCTAAATGTATGTCCAAAAGAAGATAAACAAAGCATCAGCATCTTTGCTTTGGGCCGTTGAAGATGGATTGTTAAGTGAGATGGCCAGATGTCTCAGTGGATAAAGGTGCTTGCTGCCAAGCCTGACCACCTGAGTTCCATCCCCAGGAGCGAACCAGCTCCCACAAGTTGTCCTCTGACCCCCACATGTGTGCTGTGGCATCTGCAAGTGTCCTTTGATAAATAAATAAATGAACTAACACATATTTATTAAGCTAGACCTGATGTTACATACTTGTAATGCTAACACTTGCGAGTCCAAGTCAAGAGAATGGAGGATTTGAGGCCAGCCTAGGCTACACAGAAAGACCTTGTCTAAATAACAAAACAGAACAAAGCAAAACAAAACAAGCAAGCAAACAAAAATAAACTTCATATAGTTTTCTTTAGTTATATTGATACTGAAAAAGTATTTAATGTCACTGTAAGTTTTGAAGAAAGTAAGTGAAGACTTTTATTCCCTGAATCTTTAATCTGGCAGTATTGAAAAGTCTGTTCCAGAGTGTCAGGCTCTCCCATGGGCTTGCAGAATGTCTTTCACTTGCTGTTTCTCCTAGGTCTCTTGGAAGCACGTGGAGGGGGCCTGTGGCCAGGGATGGGTAAGATCCTGGGGCAGGTGGCGTAGCTAGGTGGTTCTGTTCTTTCCAGGGCCCAAATTCCCTTATAGCATGTATGTGATAAACTTGCCTGGGATGCCCAGGGCCTTGGGTTCTAACCTTGGTATTGAAACGAGGAGGGCAGGGAGAGGGAGAAGGATAGGGATGGTGGAAGAACATCTATCTATCTATCTATAGATAGATAGATAGATATGATTAAATGATGTAACTCAGGAAAGCACGTGGTGAGTGCCTAGCGTTATTGACTGTTATTGTTGCATATACACATGGTTTGTACCTCTGTGAACTCCTGGAGAAGCACAAGTTTTCTTATCATGTTTACACACCAACTCTGTAACACACACAAAAACTTAAAAAAGGTATTATTGCTGAACCTTCTTTGGAAAGACTCTGAGGTTTTCCAAAATTCAAAGACAAGCCTAGGACTTCTCCTCCAATGAATGCTAAGCCAGGAACAGGTAGGGGATGAATCTCTGCTCTACAGCCTGGGCAGTTCAGAGCACAACAGTCTGCTGCTGTTCTGTTGGGAATCCAAAGTTGAAACCAGGCTCTGCTGGGACAAGAGGAACTTTAGCTGTGGTCATCTGAGAGGTGACCCTGACTCTCCCTACCCTGAGAACAAAGGGCAGTAATAGCTCTTTTGTAAAAACTAAAGTGGAAGGGAAGGGCTGGTTCATCAAAGGCTGGGGAACTTCTCCTTGGCTCAGTTTCCACCCTAGACACCATGCCTGTGCTCAGTTTCCTTGCCTGTAACACGATAGCCTTCAGCTGGTGGTCTCTAGTTCTTCCTGATGTATTTCTGGCAGATCATTTTGATTCAGATAATTTTTTGGGCCATTTCATCCCTTCAACCTGCATCCATAGTCTCCAGCCTAGACTTCACGCTCCGTGACCCCAACTTCAAAGCTAGGTGATGTTAGCTCCTTGCAGAAGTGCCAGAGGCCAACAATGAGGCTGGGGCCGGGGCTGTGTGGGGGCTGCCTAGCTGGCGCTCCTTAACCTGCTACTATTGTGTTCAAAGCCACTGCCACATCTACTGTGGAACAATGGGTTTGGCAGTTCTTGCCAGCAGACCCTGGGCATACAAGCCTCTAAGAACACTTGAAAAAACCATAAAAATCTAAAAATCTTTTTTTCTCACTTTAAAATGAAGAAATAAATGTGTTCAACCACATGAAAAGAAAGACTTACACCAAAGGAAGTAAAGCTTCTGCTGTAACCCCTTCCCCCCAGACCAGACAATTAGTTCTCTGGGTGTTCAAGGTCTCACCTTCCTGTGTTCCTTTGTACTTATAACCAGCAGAGCCAAGCCTGTGACTGTTGTTTGCTTTGCTTAGCACAGTGGGCTCTGGCATCTTCTGTCCCGTGTCTTAATGAGTGACAAGTGTCTCTGCAATGTCAGGTGCCATAAAGAATCAGAATGGTATGTTGTTAAAAAACGAAACAAAACAAAACAACAACAACAAAACCACCAGAATGAATATCCTTGGGGGGAAACCAGTTTTACTGCATCAGAATTTTTGACTTTTTTTCTTCTACCTTTTGATACAGGGTCTCATCTACGTCAGGCTGGCTTCAGACTCATTATATAGCTGAGGTTGCTCTTGAATTTCTGATCCTCCAGCTTCCACCTTTCAAGTGTTGAGACAACAGGTATGAGCCAATATGCCTGGCTTATGTGGTACTCGGCATCCAATCCAGAGCTTCATGCATGCTAAATAAACTTCTATCAACTGAGCCACATTCTCAGTCCTTGATTTGTTTTTTGTTTTGCATTTTGATAATTATTTACTTTCCCAAATAAAGACTCTAAATTCTTTGTTTCTAGATAATGGTGAGATTGAAGGGTTCACCTAGAATAATATTTTTCCCTACAATATCCTATTACAAAGATCTCCCAAATGTAAAGTACAGTTGGAAAGAGTATGTAATGCACACCCATGTTTGCATGTAAGGTGACATCGGTGCATTAGCTCATGTCTCTGAAATGCTGGTAGAAATTAATTCATGAAGAAGTATTTGTCAGATTTCAACTGGTACTCCAGGGGCATAATAACCATGGTAGTCCATGTTGTATAATAATAATGATTATATTTTGTAAAATTTAGTATTTAAAAAAATGTCTTGAGGTCTGTTTCTTGCTCAGTTATCATCATCCTCAAGATATAGGCAACTCAGATATTACTTGTGTACTTGTAGATGATTAAACCAACACATGATGTTGGGGGCCTGGGGGGCCACACAGAAAGGAGTGAGTTGGCAGTAACGTGCTGGCTCTCAGCTGAGTCATGCTCTTGCAAGAACGGTCCCCTGTGGAGCTAGAAAGATGGCTCAGAGGTTAAGAGCACTGGCTGCTCTTCCAGAGGTCCTGAGTTCAATTCCCAGCAACCACATGGTGGCTCACAACCATCTGTAATAAGATCTAGTGCCCTCTTCTGGCGAGCAGGCATATATGTAGACAGAACACTGTATACACAATAAAAAAAAAAAAAAAAAGGTCCAAGTCCCCCTTCCCTTTCCGTGGATCAAGCTCCACTAACCTATGAGACAGCCTGACTCCACATCCCCAATAGTCCTCTTCACTACAGGGTTTTATGGCCCTTCCAGCTCCTGATTGTATCTATGATCCTGCACTTTTTCAGACTGTGAGAGCAGGAGTATGTGTCAGGGTAACTGGGAAACCATGCCAGCTGATGGAGGATCTGGAACCTGCTGCAGGCCCGGGGGCAGCTCTTTGGTACAATACATGCTCAGCATGTGTAAGGCCCAGCATTTGATCTCTAGTGTGCATACACACACACACACACACACACACACACACACACAGAGAGAGAGAGAGAGAGAGAGAGAGAGAGAGAGAGAGAGAGAGAACCTGATTGATACACATACAAGACAAGCTACAAAAGGGAGCTTAAAAGTTTTGACTAATTCCAAACATCTTTCTAAAGGTGCAAACCATCTGAGTCTGAGAAGTGGGACAAAGCTGAGCCATGACTGGACATCCAAATGTCAGTACATGCTCTGTGATTTCCTGAAGAGAAGAAAGCAAGGCAAATCTGAAGGTTCTGGAAGGCTGGGTCTCACCCTGGAAAGGATTTCCAACACAACTGATGATGAACCCTAAATGTCTCCCAAAGACTTACATGTCAAAGGTGTGGTCCCAGACGTTATTGGGAGGTGATGAAGCCTTAAGAAGTGGGAGCTAGTGAAAAGAAGTCAGGTTCACCAGGTTACACTCATGAAGGGATATATATCCTGAAAACTGACGAGACCCTGTCTCAAAAATAGCTCCTCCCCACCAAAAAATAAAAAATAAAAAAAAAAATCCCCAAATACATACAATGACTGGGGAACTGATCTCAGGAACTCCAGAGAGATCATCTATGCAGGAACTGGTCTCTCTCTCTCTCTCTCTCTCTCTCTCTCTCTCTCTCTCTCTCTCTCTCTCTCTCTCTCTCTCTCTCTCTCTCCTACCTACCTACCTATCTACCTACTTATCTATCTTTCTATCTATCTATCTATCTATCTTTCTATCTATCTATCTATCTATCTATCATCTATCTATCTATCTATCTATCTATCTATCTATCTATCTATCTATCTAGGCAAGTTTTTACTATGTAGCCCAGGCTGGCCCTGAACTCACAATGTGGTTCAAACTAACCGTGAACTCTTGAACTATCCATCTTCCTGCCCCTTCCTTCCAAATGATGTGATAGTGGGTTTCTGCCATACATAATTCTTGGCTAGATAACTGTTGTCCTTGACAATGAGCCCTTTTTCCTGGTGACTCCTGCCCATGATTCCCACTTTGCACATACAAGGAAAGATTCTCCTTACACCGTTTGCCATCCTCCAGCCTGATTTTGCTTTATTCTCTGATTTGCCTTTTGACCAGGTAGAAATGTCTTGGTTGCAGAAATCCCACAGATACCAAGTCCTCAGGATCATAGTCTGGGGGGACTATGCATGAAGACCAAGCATGGGGACTCACAGCTGAGCTCAAGGGCATAAGGCTTCAGAGATAGTATTTGTAGCTACACAGCTTTTCTTTCCGAAAATCACTTCTGTTTCCTGCGCACCTATAGGAGCCAACCTTAGTGTGCTTTGTCTCTGTCTGTCTGTCTGTCTGTCTCTTTCTCTGCCTCTGTTTCTCTTTCTTTCCTGTCTTCAAAAGAGCAGCTGTTGGATGTGTAGCATAAAGAGTGAGAGCTGGAAAGCCATCCGAGGCTTTTTGAACAGGGCCATCTGCTTGTACTTGCCCTTTGGAAAAATCAATGAATTGGATTTTTGGACAGTCGGTTTCTTAAGCTCAAAAATATTCATTGGAACACCACAGGCTAATGATGTCCACCTTTCCCACTCTCTCTGATTTCTCTGAAGCTGGCCAATATGGGGGTTAATTTCCCACAGCAGGCCTGAGGAAGTTTCTGAGTAAAAAGAGCACTGTGAGCTTGTGTGAGCTAGGTGACCGTGGCTGGAGAAGGACAGGGGCTTCAAACAGGGTCTCTTTATTATTCTTGTTCCTTGATGCTGGGGATGGAACCTAAGGCCTGACACAACCTAAGCACATGCTCTACCACAGAGCTACCTACATCTCTGCCTTTAAAGATGTGTTTCTAAAAACAAAATCCTCCCATAAGCACCACCAGGCTAGTGGAAATGAAGACATGCTCAGGATTTGCAACCTTGTACTTAACATGTTTTCCCAAGAGAAGTGATAGAAAGTTCTATTTTTTTGGATCGCTTATAAAATACCTGGCTAGGTTGACTTCCTTCTCTGGCTGGGAGGCTGTAGTTCTCTTGTGGATTCCACGTGAGAATGAACCTGGCAGGATGGAGACTCAGGAAGAATTTGACAGAAGCACATTTGTCAGGCCTAGAAAAGTCTAGCACCTGCCCAGAGAGTTGGGTGTGACTGTAGTCTCTTCTTTCCCTTCATCCCTTCCTTCCTCTTTCTCTTTGTTCTTCTTCTTTTTCTTTTTCTTGTTCTTCTTCTTCTCCTCCTCCTCCTCCTTCTTCTTGGTTCAAAGTCTTTATGCTCACCTATTTTAACCTTGATTTCTTGTGCTCTTATGTTTTAGCCTCCAGAGTGCTGGAATTAGAGGTGCTCGCTATCCACCTTATTCCAAATTCAGCCTTTCACGGAGAACTGGTGGGTACCTCCAAGAGTTTATCTAGCTCCTTTTCTGTAGTCACTGGCTAAGGCTCTTCCTATAGTGGTGAGACTGGGGCCTAATCTTCACCACACCATTATTCTTGTGGCTCAGACATGGGTCTGGTGCCAACAGATCCATCACTCAGGATCTGGCTATGAAGCTCAGGCTGGTTTTGAACTCACAATCCTGTAATCCTTCTGTCATAATCTCCTGAGTGCTGGGATTACAGACAAGTCACATTTAAAATCATCTTGCTAAGAACTTTACTTGGTCATAGAGGATTCTAGCTAATTACACACCAAATCTCCTTTCTGCAAGGAATCTCCAGCCAAGGAGCATCAAATCATGTACCCGAGCAAGGTGGGAGGGGACTCACTTTTATTGCCTCTCCAACCCCATCCAGGTGCTTTGTATAGATTTTCTCAAACAGTTAATCCTAGGCAACAACACTGTGAGTATTGCCAGTTAGCAGACAAAGACAGGAAGATGAAAGAGAGGTTGAAAAATAGTTACTGGACACCCAAAGAGCAGAGCCATGAAGCAGGCTGATGAGGACCAAAGTTGAGTCTTTGAACTTAGGAAGCACTGCTATAAAGGCAGAACTCCAATAATCCAGACTGATGGTGGCCTGCAGATGCCCAGGAAAACGTACAGCTGGACAGAGTTAATACCTGGGGTGGAGGTGGGTCCATAAGCTTTGTATGGGAAGTTTCTAGAACTCAACTGTAACCTCAGAACTCAGGTACTGCCACTGAGAATTGCAATACTGCCTTACTCTCATTGGTAGGTACAAGGGTAGCTTGCCTTGACCCAGGGCTGCAGAGTGAAGTACCTACCTCCATGGTGGCTAAGAGCCATGCCTACCTATTAAGGTACAGAGGGTGACTTTTCACCTATACCCTGCATTGGGGAATAGCCAGATGGCATCTGGGCTGATGCTGTGCCTCAGGCTGACTAATCTCTCCAGGTACAAGAGCAAACACACAGTCCGGGACACCATATGTCCCTGACTCACAGCCACCACCTCTCACTGCCACGACCATTTCATCTGACATATGCTTTCCTGGGGCAAGGATGGAGGCAGGCCAATGGAATGGAGGAAATGACTTAAAATTGAAGACAGAGTGACTGAAAACACAAAAAGGAAGTGTGTATCCAAATAGTTAGCTTCTGAATGACATTTATTTAAACACTTTTATTTCATTCATCACACTAGGCATTGGACCCAGGGCACGTTAAACAAGTGTTATACTATTGAGGTAATGACTTCATTTTTTATTGTGTTGTTATTATTATAACTTTATATTTCTGGTTTGGTTTCACGGATACAGGGTCTCCTCTGTAGCCAGCTGATTAGAACTCACTGTGTGCCTTAGGTTTATCTCAAATGTGTTATCTTTCTGCTTCTACTTTCCTAGTCTTGGGATTGTAGGAGTGGACCACTATGCCTAAATAATGACATTGATTTTTAAAACACATCATGTTTTACTGCAGACAGTGATCAACTTCTTCAGTCCTCCAAGTGTTCAACCTCAGAGCGGCCTTTGCAGGCCACAGGTAGGAAGTTAGGAGGAATGCTGTGCTCCTCCACTCCCTTTGTTTGATGGTTTGGAATTTCACCCTAAGTTGAAAGTTAAATAGCTCCTCAGTTAGTGTAAAGGACCTCTTGTTGAAATTAGGAAGTGACATCCCAACAGGGTGCCCATTTCTCTTCTTCTCTCCAGAGACACCAGCAGAAGAACCTAAAGGTGTCATCAGTAAGGTAGATTAGGTCCTCAGGGGTTGAGGACACTGGAGTACTTCTGAGTGGATGGTTGGTACCACTAGGAAAATAATGGCTCTCTAAGCTTGTAGCACCTTTGTTCTGTAGTCAACCAAAGTGGCGGGAGTGACATTTAGCCAGTTTAAGTGCAGGATCATAGATGCTCTGAGCTGCAGGCGTCAACCAACGAATCCTTCCTTTCCCAGATGCAGTGACTAAGGCCCAGAGGTAAAGCCACTCACCATGGTGCATTGGGAAGAGGGACAAATAGGACTAGGACTCAGACCTCAAAAGTCTAGGGCTTTTCCAGGAACACACAATACAGTGGGGCTTCCAGAATTTCTGAGTCACTGTGAGCCACATAATGTGGGAACTGAGAGGGGAATGTCTTCTTCCATACTGCAAATCATCTAGACTTTGCAGTCAGTGCTGTGAGGAAGTTAGAAAAGCTCTTAAGTTCTGATAAGAGCGAAAGGCATTCTAGAGGAATCTCCACAGGTCAAGAGCTTCTGAATGTTTGTGGTGGTTTCCTGTTCCCCAGTCCCACTACCTTTACGATTGGTGAGGTGGATCTTATCACCTGAACTGATAAAGAAGTTGAGAGCTTCAGAGGCCAAAGGACTCGTACAAGGATACACCACTAAAGCACAAGATGGGATTTGAACCTAGGCCACAGTGCAAGATGTTTTCAAGACTCTACTCAGAGGTTTGGAAAGACAGCACTTAGCCCTGTCTGAGATATCAGAGGACTAATATAATGTGTTTGCTGAAAGTATTTTGAAAGCTTCCTATTCTAGGTCAGCAGCTGACAGGTGAGGTTGGACAGAAGTGGCCCAAAGGGAAGGACAGGAGTGTTTACCTCTCCTTAACACCGCATTTCAGAACTCTCTTTCCTAATGAGTCCTGCTATAAAAGACAGGGGTTTCTGTATTTTTCTCTATAAGGTTTTGTCTAAATGAAAAGCCAGCTCAGTCTCAAGAACACCCAGAACAGGGACACAAGACAGTGTTTTGTTTCCCCTGCACAAAACTGGACTTAATTATGTAGCCTCACTGTGTTATAAAACAGGATGCTTTAAAGACATAAAGTTTTAGTCCAGCAGTGGTGGTGCACACACATCCCAGCACTTGGGAGGCAGAGGCAGGTAGATATTTGTGAGTTTGAGACCAGCCTGGTCTACAAAATGAGTTCCAGGACAGCCAGGACTGTTTTACAGACAAACCCTGTCTTGATAGGGATAAAATTTCCATTCATTCATTCATTCATTCATTCATTCATTCTTATTCTTATTATTACTATTATTATTTTAGACAGGGTATCATAATGTAGACCTGGCTAATCTGAAATTTCATGTGTAGATGGGGATGGCCTCGAACTCGGAGATCTGAGTGCTGGGATTGAGGGCATGTGGCACCAAACCTAGCCTTCTGGGGGTAGGGGTTTTGTATATCAGAATTTTATTGAGGAGGAACAGTTGACTCACAAGCTCAATCCAGTTTCATCCAGATGCTTCTTCCAGGGAGAGGCAGATCCACGCACTAGTTCCTATTACACCTGGAGGTGTAATAGTGTCATTGCTGTTTGGGATATTTGAAAAAAACACCATCTTGAAAAAGTTCTAGCAAAATGAGCCAAAATGTTACTGCCCTAGAGACTTATCACTACCTTTCAAGTAATGCATCTTCACAAGCTGATCTAGGTGGTCCCTTAAGACCTTACACATATCCACTGAGAACTGCCTTTCTATTCAAGGGCACACTCCGCCAGCTTTTTCCTGGCAGCCTTTCCAGTCTTCTGCATCAAAAAACACCAGATATGAACGCCTCCTTGGGGCTCAGCAGGACTAAAGCCCAGAAGGCATAGCAACAATTTCCGTGCATATCAGAACATGTGCCTTCCCTCCTCCATCCTGCTTCCCTTCACCTTGGTTCATGGTGTACCCTTCCAGGTAAGTTGTTCACATGTGAACTCTCTGTTCTGTGCTACTGTAACAGAACACCTGAAGCTGGGGAATTAAAAATGAACATTCACTTCTTGCACTTCCGGAGACTGAGAGGTGTAAGATCAAGGTGCTAGCATCTGGTGATGACCTTCTTGCTGTGTCCTCACACAATGGAAGGGCAAAGAGTGAGAGAGAACCAAACTCATTCTTCTTTTGGAAACCACACCTACTGTACTGAGCTCACTCCTGCAATAATGGCATTAAAATTCTTAACTGAAAGCTCTGCCCCCAGGACCCAAATAACTTCCCATCAAGCTCCACTTCCCAATACCACCACACTGGCGGTTGAGTTTCCAAAAACATACAAGCTTTGAGGGACACATTAAAATCTCAGCATGCTCCCCACAGCCCCCAAATGAGCTTCTGGAGGAAGTCAAGCTAAGATCTTTCTCAACCTAGTGTGCTTAAAGCAAGTTTTCCCCCTCCCTACTTCCTCCTCAGCTAATGATAACACTGCCCACAGCTCTCAAGGCAGAAACTACAAGGATCATTTTCAATTCTCTGTCCTCCAAATTGTAAAGTCTACCTTTCAATTAGTTACTAATTTCTATGAAGATCTCAAAAAAAAAAAAAAATCTCTTCCATGAATCCTTTCCTTCCTTTCAATTCTCTTAAGTGAAAACCTTCAACAGCATCGTAGGTGGTTTTAAATTCATTGCCTTCCTCTTTCGAATCCAGTCTTCATATAACCATGTGGTTTATCCTTCTAAGACACAAACTTGACCACACACTGCTTTTTCTGCCCCAAACCCCAGAACTCATGACTGTCAAGCAAGGACTAGGTGTATGTATGTTCCATAGTTCTGTACATTCTATCCTCTCATACTATCTTCCTCAGACAGCCTTACTACCTACCCATTTCCTGCCTTCAAAGAGCCCACCATTTTTGTTAATTCTGGGTTTGGCTATTCCTTGGCTTTAGAATGTGTTTCCAACCCCATTTCATGAGATTGAGATACATGCTATCCCACAAAAATATCCCTACCTGCTCCTCTCTCCCAATCTCAAGGGCTCCACATCTACCAGATGTCTATCCAGAAGGCTCACCACCCACCCATATTAACAACTCCATGTATTCACATCTGCTCCAGTGCCTCTTTGTTAATGGAAATACTAAATTTACAGTGCTAGCCTACTACCCACATGTCTGCCTGCTTTGTCCTTTTCACAGCCCTCACTGGCTTTGGCATGCTCTAAAATTCACTTATTAGCTATTGGGTGTCTTTCCCTGTGAGAAGATGAGCCACAAAGTTCCTAAAAACTGATAAATGTCTACAACAGCCTCTGGTACCCAATATTCTCAGTCATTTTACAAAGGTAATAAATGGATGAATGGGTACAAATCCCTTGACCCAAGTGACAATTAGGTGCCTACAAATTGCTTGCAGAAGATATATCTCAGAAATGTGGGCTCGTTAAAATCATGGTTTAAAAATTCTTTCTCATTAAACTAATAATATATGGTAGCTTTACACTAGAACATAACATTTCTAAGTACTTCTGGGGTGTAATATAATAATTTAAATAAGTCTAATCTGTACTTTCATTTCTTCAATATTTATTATTTCAAGGTGGTAGGAATTTTCTTTTTCCTTTTGGGGAACAGACTCTCATTCTATAGCCCTGCTGATCTAGAGCGCACTGTATAGGTCAGGCTGTCCTTGAACTTGTGGAAATCCTCCTGCCTCAGCCTTCCAAATTCTGAGACTGCAGATGTGGGCCACCACACTTGGCTTGTCATGGATCTTTGAACTTAAAAAAAAGAAAAACAGCATTTTTAAATATAGAAGATCGTGGACTAGAGTCATCCTACAGTGTCACTGAACATAGAAAGAATCCTCTCTGTCCAACTGTGTTGTGATGTCCTTGACTCAAGTTTGCTCTGTTACATTTACACCTCTTCTTAGACTCTAAGAAACAACCATGAATCTCGAGGAACACAGCCGGGCTCTTCTATGAGGATGACAGCTTTGCTTTTACCGATGAGTAAGTATATTTGATAAGGCAAGTGATTTACATCTCTAGCCTCTAAGAATATAGTTAAAATGACATTGATTGAAGTAGTTCACTTCCCTAGTATTTCCAAACTTGTATCAATATGTAATAAATGTAAAAATATTCAAGAGCTGTTTTGCATTCTGCTTTTATATTAGGTCCTTAAAACATAATGTGTATTTCTTACTTAGGTACATCTCAGAATGGATATGGGATAGTGAGGGTTAAGAGACAATTGCCAGATTAGGGAAAGTCCTTGTTTTTTAAAAATTGAAAAATATATATTTATTTATTTATATGTGTATGGGTATTTTGTCTGCATGTGTGTCTGTGCACCATGTGCCTTGGATGGCCAGAAGAGGGCATAGGATACCCTGGGACTGGAGTTACAGACAGTTGTGAGCTGCCATATGAGTGCTGGAACTCAAACCTGGGTCCAGTACTCTTAACCTCTGAGCTATCTATCTCTAAACTCCCCCTTTTCTCTTTTTCTTTTCATTTTTTTAAACAATAAACAAATTTCTGGAGCTATAGCCTGAGTTCTAGTACTTTAAGTGAGTTACTTTTAAGACCAGCAATAGAAATCCTACTAATGACTCATGAAACTGTTAACTCTCAGTCATGTGTAACCAGGACTGTAAGACTGCCTACTAGGTAAATTCCCATTGTCCCATCTGTAGTAGGTCTGAGTTCTGGAAGACAGGCTCCTTATTCTGTTTGCATGAGAGACCATCCATCTGGGTGAGCTGCCCTGCTTCTCTGGTACCACAATGCAAAGTTGAGAGGAAGCAGCATGAGGACTTTCCTGTTCTCCAACTCCCCCAAGGTCTGTAGGTATGCATAGCTGCTGGTTGGCTTGTTCTGTTTCTCTTATTTTTCAGCTTTAACACCAATATCTGGCTCCAGGTTGTTTTTATTAATAAGACCATTTAGCAATTCATGGTACAGGTTATGGTACAGCACCCCTGTAGATCAAGCACTTGGGAAATGGAGGTAAGGATGATCACAAGTTTGAGGTCAGCCTGGGCTACATAGCATAAGACCCTTTCTCAATAAACCAAAGCTAGGTTGTAGCTCTATGATAGAGGGTTTATCTAGCTTGTGTGAGGTCCTGTGCTTATCCTGAGAGTCGCAAACAAACATACAAAAGTATCTCCTAGGAACTTGGAGAGAATAGCCTGGCTGCCTTAAGTTAAGAAATTATCCCCCTTTTTATACTCAATTGTGAGCAACATGACTGAGTGTCTGTGCCCCGTTTTAAACGAAGCTTTGTATGTGCTTCATTTTATTGATTCTTCCCAACCTTAGAGGATGAGGTACCTTGATTTTTCTTCATTTTACTGAATATGTTTGGGAAAATTGAAATATTTAATAAGATCTCTTTGATTCTTGCTTAATTTCTAGAAGGGGAGTGGAGGATGGGTTGGGAGGGGGCGGCTGAGGGGGGCGGGAGGAGGGAAGAGGGGGAATCTTTGATTGGTGTGTAAAATGAATGAAAAAATTTCTTAATTAAAAAAAGAGAAAAGAACATAAAATGTCCATTGATTTCTTTGAGACAGGGTCTCACTGTGTAGCTCTGGCTTGCCGGGAACTCTCTATGTAGAACAGGTTGTCTCTGCCTCCTGAGTGCTGGGATTAAAGGTGTGCACCACCATGTCTTAGTTTACTGACATTTTTACATTGAGTAATAGGATTGTGCTGCTTTGGACATATTGTGTGAAATTAAATCTATTACTAAAATTAATTTATTTCATCTGTATCTTCATATTTTTTAATGCTAGCACTAGAAATAAGAAACTGAATATGAGCTGGCTGGTGGTAGTGCACGCCTTTAATCCCAGCACTTGGGAGGCAGAGCCAGATGGATCTCTGTGAGTTCAAGGCCAGCCTGATCTACAGAGCTAGTCCAGGACAGGCTCCAAAGCTACAGAGAAACCCTGTCTCGAAAAACCAAAAAAAAAAAAAAAAAAAAAAAAAAAAAAAAAAAAAAAAAAAGAACTGAATATGTTGCTAGTAACATGCTTGTTCGGTTGGCACTGATCTAACAGACCAACCCAGGGCTTGCGTCCATTTACAAGTTTTTCTTTTTAAATTCCTACAGAACAAAGAACTTTGAAAAGTGTGAAGGGATCAATATAAATAAATATACTTAATAAAACAAAATAGAAAATCAATACAATAAAAAGATAGACAGTGCCTGAGGAAGACACTTGAGATTATCTTCTGGCCTACACACACACACACACACACACACACACACACACACACACACACAAGAAATCAGTATGATGATGAAAAAAAGCTATCTCTTGGACCCAAAGTTACCATGTATACTATATAATCATTGGAACAAGGAGGAACATTTAATAGTATTGCAAAAGACTTAGACCTGAACAAGACAGGAACTGTGAGCTATTGAATGTCTTGATCTGTTGCCAAAGCAGCCCTTAAAGTTTTAAATAATTTTGAATAAATTAATGGTGGCTAAGATACAATAAGAAGCAAATTACTCTGGGCGGTGGTGGCTCACCTTTAATCCCAGCACTCGGGAGGCAGAGGCAGGTGGATCTCTGTGAATTCAAGGCCAACCTGGGCTACAGAGTGAGTTCCAGGAAAGGCACAAAGCTACACAGAGAAACCCTGTCTCAAAAAGCCCCACCCCCCCACCACAAAAAAAAGAAGCAAATTACTAAAGGTTTACTAAACACATTAGGGAAAAAGAAAAAAAGAAAAAAAAAAAAGAGTGAGGCCAGGCATAGGAGACACACCCTTAATTCCAGCACTTGGAAAGCAAAGGCAGGTGGGTCTCTGTGACTTCAAGGCCAGTCTGGTCTACACAGCAAGTTTCAGTACAGTCAGAGATACATAGTGAGAACCTGCCTCAAAAATTAAATAAATATAAATTAAAAAAGGAAAGAGACAAAGGCGAGATAAAATTCCATATATCAATACATTTTTTAAAATCAATTCTGCAGATCAAACTCAGGACCCCGGGCACGGTTTCCAAGCCATCTTCCATCAGGCTGCATCCTTAGGCCTCGGTCTTTCAGATTATCATGCTATATAGCTCAAGCTGGTTTAACTGGTGATTTTCTCTCCTTGGTCTTCTGAGGCTCTGTTGACAGATGTGTGCTACTGCACTGGCTATATCAATACATTTAAAAATAAGTGGTGTGAACACTGACACAATTTAGACCAAAGTGGGTGGAGGAAGCCAAAGAAAAGAAGTTGACCATGCTGGCTGGGCGGTGGTGGCGCACGCCTTTAATCCCAGCACTAGGGAGGCAAAGGCAGGTGGATCTCTGTGAGTTCAAGGACAGCCTGGTCTACAAAGCAAGTTCCAGGACAGCTAGGGCTGTTACACAGAGAAACCCTGTCTCAAAAAAAAAAAAAAGAAAAAAAAAAGAAACAAAGAAAGAAAAAGAGAGAGAAAGGAGGAAAGCGGGAGGGAGAGGAAGAGGGGGGAAGGAAGGAAGGAAGGAAGGAAGGAAGGAAGGAAGGAAGGAAGGAAGGAAGGAAGGAAGGAAGGAAGGAAGGAAGGAAGGAAGGAAAGAAGCTGACAGAAAATACAGGAATCCTTCTACCCCAGCAAGACATCAAAAGATCCATCTCAAATCCAACCTAAGTAGAAAGCACATTTGCATCCAGGAACTTTCTGTTTTCCTTTGGGAGTCAGCACACCCAGAGAGTTAAGAGGAAAGTAATAAAATCAGAGCATGGAGCGTGTGGTAGTTTCCTTGAAATGGTGTAGAAAACGTTGGGTGTATTTCTCAGTCTCTGCTTTTCTCCTTTATCTATTCCAGTGTTCAGTGTCTCACTCACTTCTGGTTTCTTCTGTTTGCCAACTCAACAAAAGGGTCTTTAGAAAAGAAAAGGCCTTGAGTTTCTGGGGAAACATGCTCAGAGCTTAGCTGCCCAGGAAGGACTACTGAGTGAACTCTATGAGACAAACACCCAATGCCACACAGAGATGAGTAGAGTGAGGCCGGGTCCAGCAGGATGAATTGTTTTCTTAGTTCTAAAGGTGTGTGTGTGTGTGTGTGTGTGTGTGGTGTATGCATATGTGTAAATGGTCTTGTTAAAGTAGAGGAGGATGTCTAAGGTAAATACAGTAAGATGGGTTGCTAGCTAGGCATCACCTATAAAAGTTGACACAAACACCTGCCCTATCCAAATTGTCTATACTGCCTAAGTCATCCCTGCTCTTTTCTAACACACCCAGACCACGGCTGTACCTCCCAGTTTGCTTTGGGTTTGCAGTCACAACTCAGTAGACACTGCATTCCCTACCTATCTCCCTTGTCTGCAAACACCAGGGAGGAGCAGGCTGGAGCCCTAGGTGGCAGGGACTGGGCCTCAGCAGCTGACTGGCCAGGTAAGTTCCATTGGCTGTGGGGCGGCTGAGATCTATTTTCTTCTGTACATAAAGATAAGAGGCTGAGGGCCCCTTCCGAAAGCAAACACCCTTAATTTGAGCCACTGCCTCCCCATGATTCACCGGATGGAATTTACGATGGGGCTTTACCCTTTCCTGCAAGAGCAGCAAATGAATCAATCCTAATAGGAAATATCAATCCATGCCATATGCGATTTGAAGACCACAGGGCAAGGTTCCCAAAGAAGGCCACTGCCCTTTAATAGTGCTTTGCCTGTGTGAGTGAATGAAGACCAGTTCTGATGGGTTGAAAAGTCTCTTCAGCTGGGAGCAAAACAAGTCTGTGTGTGTGTCAATGTCGACACTGCCCCTCTCAGCATCACGAATCCAGACAAGACTTCACGAATGCTTTCCTGGGCAGCTGGGGTGCATTCAAAGCTGAGAAACTACCCTAATCTTTGCAAAACCAACAAAGATAAGCGACAGCTTTAGCCGGCTGAACTGAGCTGACGCTCTGCTGCACAATGCCCTTGTGACCATTATCCCAGCTCCGACCGCCGCATGGCACTGCTTGAGCATGCTGGCAATATTTAACAAGCCATCTGTCTTGTACCTGTTCCCACTGCAGAAGAGCCTTTGTGTGAACACTGTCCCCTTCCAGCATGCCTGCTATCCACTCAACAGCAAGTGAAACCCTGGGCCCATTGTATCAGATTCATAACTGCCCTGAGTGTGGGATGTCCTGTGGTGTAGCTTCCGTCATAGGATATCTTTGAAAGGGGGACCACCGAGACTGATATCTACCAGTCTGTCCTTACTGTTACCACATGTCAAAGCCAAGGTCTTGCTCACCTTCTTTGGGAGGAATTTTGTTCAAACCTTGTAACTATTCTTTCTTGGTTAGCTAATTTTAAATTGGATTGTGCTCTGTCTTTTTTCAGATGCGTAAAACATTTCTTGCCAAAATCCCTAATTCACGTGTTGTCAGGAGTTTGTAGATTAGGTTAGCTAAGTATTTGGCTAAACCTTGAACGTAATGTTTCTATAAATCTAAGACAATTGAATACCGGCATTTCCATGCTTCCACATATATGAACTCATGAAATTGTCCACTGTTAGAGTTTTGAAAAGATCACTAACAGTTAAAAATTTGTTTAAAAGTGTTTTGTTAAGAAATTGGGTCTGGAGAGATGGCTCAATGGTCAACAACCTTTACTTCTTTTACAAAGGACTCAGACACTATCATCAGTACCCAGTACTGGTGGCTCACAACCCCCTGTAACTACAACTCCAAGCATCCAACTCCTTCTGTGACAGGCACCTGTGCTCACCTGCCCACACTCACACACAGAAACACACACATACACATAATCACAGAAAATTAATCTTCAAAACAATAAAACAACATTCTCATAAATCTATTTCTCTTTTTATTCTGTCCTGTCTGCTCTGCTTTGATGATGGCCCTTGTATACCCCAGCTTCCATTTTGAGATGGGGTGAGACTGTGGCTTCACAATGCTATCTGCAGGCATCAACTCGACCATCAGAGCCATCCTTGAAGTGGACCTTCAATCCCTGACCTCAGATACCAGAGGAGGACTAACAACACAGTTGCCGCCTGCTGTGGCCTCCCAGGGACTGACTCCCAGGACAAGACTTTCTTATCTATCAAGGAAACTAGGTATGACCATAGGCAAACATCAAGTAGACTCAATGACGTGGGAGCAGTTGAAAACATTTCAGCTCAGTGCTTACAGGTCATTCCCAAAGATGTATCTACTGCCATTCCTCCAGCCAATAGCCTAGCATGATGGCCTGTCTTCACTTGACCTACCCCATGGTCATGTTCTAAACACAGTTCTGCTTAAGAGCAGACAGAATGAATGGAAAGCATGCATTAATAGACACCCAGGTGTCTTTCTAGTGATTTGGAAAATAATCACCTTTTATAGAAGAGCAGCTTGACAAGCTTAATTCAAATTGTGTATGAAGGAAAGAATTTAAACAAAACAAGAGATGGGGAAACCTCTTTAGATTCCCCGATTCAGAGTCTCCAGGCAAAAGGAAGTTGTTACTATGGAAATATACTAGCAGACTGAGGGTCACTATCAGGAATGCCAGGGAAGTGAAATTCCTGCATGTTTCCTACCATTTTTTTTCTTTTTTCTTTATTTTTTTTTTAAATTTTTGAGACAGGGTTTCTCTGTGTAACAATTCTGGATGTCCTAGAACTTGCTTTGTAGACTAGGCTGGCCTCACAGAGATTCACCTGCCTCTGCCTCCAAAATGCTGGGATTAAAGGTATAGGCCACCACTGCCCGGCTTTTCCTACCATTCTTTAATGCTAATTTTAGTATGAAGTATATGTTTTTTAAGGCAATGGAATGTTAAATGCATATTGTGTCTATTCATTGTGTGTGTGTGTGTGTGTGTGTCTGTGTGTCTGTGTGTCTGTGTGTCTGTGCTTTTCATGATTACATCCATCTATTAGTGATTGGGTTGTTTCCACCATTCGGCTACAGTGGGCAGTGCCCAGCAGTAGACTTGCAGAGACAATGCCAATCCTTTGTTAGAAGCTTTGAAGAATTGTCCAACAGCTCTCTCCATAGCCGTGGTACCATTTGCTTTCTGTCTAGCAGGGTCCAGGCTTTCTAATTTCTCTACATTCTTGCTAACACTTTACTTTCAAAACCACTCGAGGCTACCGTAGAGGAAGTGAAGTGGTACCATGTTGTGGTTTTGATTTGCACATTTCTGGAGTCATCATTGTCTGCACAAATTGTCTTTGCAGGGAATTTCAAACCCAGGACACATTGTGGCCTCTGGCATTGTTAGGGATGAACTGATAGCTCTTGGGCAGACCCTCATGGTATCTCTTAAAAACCTCCATACAGCCGAGGGTGCTGGTGCCCAAGAGGGCCATTGCTGCTACCACTGTCCCTTCCTCCTCCTTCCTTTTTATCGTCTCCTTTTCTTTTTCTTCCATTTTCTTCTCTTTTTCCTCTTCCTCCTCCCATTTCTGCCTACCCTCTTCTTTTTGAGACAGAGTATCATCATATGCAGCCTGGACTGGTCTCAAGCTCACCACCCTCCTCCTGACTCAGCCTCTCAAATATTAGGATTACAGGCCTGTGCCACTACACCTGATTTCATAATAATTTAGATAGGGTTATAAATTCTAACACAGCCTTCAAAATTAACACTAAAATCATTTATTGTCTATGAGAAAATGAAAATTCTCACATGACATAGAGAAAACAGTGCAGCCAATAGCACAGATTTTTAAAATAATAGAGTACCACCAGGCCTGGCTTGGATTTATTTCTAAGGACCTTACTGCCATTGGCGAGGACAGGCTAGGGTGACTGATGAGCACCCTACATTGAAGGGAACAGATAGAAGGATCTCCAGGCAGCGACTCAGGAACTGGATCCCTGACAACAGGAATAGTTGGGCTATCCCTATAGTCACAAGGAAGATGACACTTCAAGGCAGAAGACTTCCATGGTGGGCTGCAGTCTTGAAGCCTAAACCGGACTAGAGTGCTGTGGATACCACTCTATATAAATAAAACACTGATGGCCAGTGACCAGACAGGAAGTATAGGCGGGACAAGGAGAGAGGAGAATTGGGGAAACAGGAAGAAGGGGGGAGAGACACTGCAGCCACCACCAGGACAAGCAGCATGTAAAGATGCCAGTAAGCCACCAGCCACGTGGCAAGGTATAGATTTATAGAAATGGGTTAATTTAAGATAAAAGAACAGTTAGCAAAAAGCCTGCCATGGCCATACAGTTTGTAAGTAATATCAGCGTCTGAGTGATTATTTTATATGTGGATTGTGGGATTGCGGGGCTTGTTGGAACCTGGAGAGAAGCCCTCCAGCAACACTAGAGCATTCAAGTGTCTTCTGAAAACACCAGCAAAGGATGCATCTGAGGCCCAGAGCTGGCAAGAAGGTGTGCTCTTGAATGCAATGCAGGATGTAGCTGGGAAATGGGTCAGACAGGGAGCTACAGACAAGCCTACCCCCCACCCCCTCACCCCCATGAAACAGACCTGAGAATCATCCCTGCTTCTGAGCCCAGAGCCCTTTGTCCTGTGTTGGGTTTCTCTGCGGGTTCTAGTTAGAGCCACCTGGAGTAATCTCATTTTCCAGGAGTTCCTGAGTGTGTTACCCAAGCATCATCAGTATCTAGACATTGCCTAGATAATTCAAATGGGCAGCTGAATGATGGGTAAAGAAGAATCTGAGGTTGAAAATAATAGGTTTAGGAAGAAGAATTTACTAGATCATTGCTTAAAAGAGAAACCTGGATGTACACGGAAATTTGGAGGAATTGAAGGTAGTGATGGGAGAAGATACCACTTGTTGCCTTGTGGCCTTCTGGCAGCTACAGATGCGGCAGCCTGTGCCTTCTGTGGGGATCTATTGCCTAGGAAGGATGACGGCTGACAGCCAGGCTGGGTCATGCTGCCAAGGACAGGGAGGTGATATGTCTTGTGTCCTCTGCATTGTGGCAGACCCAGCAAAGGCTGCACTCAATAAATGTTTGTAGGGCGAGTGAATGGAAGCAGGAAGGCATGAATTCATGAAAAGCAGCCCACGACACGGTCCCTGCCCTCTAGGAACGTACAAAGGGGCAGCTGAATAGACATTACAATGACAATAATCGGATGGCAGTAATAGTTCCCGCATGGGTGGGTCTGTGTGTCTATGCACGCAGCCCTGCAGCCCGGGAAACCAAGGAAGGGCTTTTGAAAACTCTGTTTGGTAGCTATGGCCTCTCTTATCTTTATTAATGTCCTGCAAAGCACTGTCACCCTGGCCCTTCTTGACAGAGCAGGTAAACAGGAACATTGCAAAAGCTTCCAGTTGCCAGAGATACCCAAGTTCACCTGGCAGTCACAGAAAGGTGAGCAGAGCTGAGGAGCTGGCCTCTTGGATGGGGAGTCAGTCTGTTGACTTTGCTTGGTTGACAAAGTTCCCCAAGATCTCTAGCCTCCAGATAGATGAAGTTGATCAAGTCAGAGCTCATTGTCAATCAACGCTTACTGTTCATGAAAGTTTAAGAGAGGACAGAACACCCACAGGCCGTAGGGGAACTGGGGATTCCCTCTTTGGTCTTCAATCATCTATCCAGCCTGACCTTCAGTAACCCATGCAACTTTGCTGGATTGCAAAAGCAAGCAGCAGGCCATCTTCTGTTTCCGTAACCTAATAGTTATCCACATTGAGCAAAAATGCATGACTTCAAAAACATCCAGGCTGAGGGACACTTGTCTGTGATGGCTGGGTCTCAAAGATTATGGGAGAGCTGGGAAATTCACATTTTCAGTGAGTCATCTTGTGGACATGGCCCAACATCTAAAGATGAACTCTCCCATGCCTTACATGCTGCACTCACCACATACTCAGTCTACAGGTGACTTCACACATTTTTGTCACAACTGCAGTTTGAGATTTGAGAATTGTTACACGAGATCAGGTGTATAGCTTCCTGGTTGGGACATTGGGATAACGTAAAAACTCAGATTTTTGGAACATTGAAGGTGAAGAATGTTCTATCCATGTTTTTAAATCTGTAAGTATTTCTGGTATTTTAATTGCTTTGTCACACTACAGGTCCCTCAAGCATAGTCTAGCCCAGAGGCTAGGGAACACGCGCCCCCCCCCCGTGTCTCCCCCTTCCCGCCTGCCCACCCCCAGTACACACAGAGTTTCAATCATTCTGACACTGTATAAATTCATCTTATCACCTGGTCACTCTCAGACACCCTTTTCCTTTCCTTTTCCCTCATGGCCCATAACTATTGTATAGATTAAAATGTTTGGGGATGACCTTAGATCATTGGTAGGTGGATGACGAAACAGTGGTACACATATTGACCCCTGACTCCCAGTCAGCACTAATGGCTCTGAGCCCAAGGGGCAGTTGAGACCTGGTGGTGGAGCCCAGCCTCAGCCAGCCTGGTCTCAGTTAGCCTGGCTCTAGACAGACCAGCCCCAGCCAGCAAGTCTTAAGGCCTGGCCAAGAGCTCGTGTCTCATTTGACCTTTACAGTGCTTGTAATGTACAGTAGGCTGTATGTCCTTATACTGGAGAAGTGCAAGGCCACAGGAAGAGATTCACTCATTTTACAATGAGATTTTTCCTCCTGTGGCCTTCCACAGTTTTTTGTTTGTTTGTTTTTGTTCTCTTTTCTAAATGGCTCTATTTTTAAATGAATTATTATGCACAGACATCTATATTTAAACCCAAGGAGATATTTGATAAGCTTAGTGACTAGCTAGCATCCATCTCTTAGCCTAAAGTTATAACTCGACTTATCATAAAGTCAAAGAAAACAAAACATGATTTTCAGGTTCACATCTGAGCGCAGCTCATAAAAGAAGCATACTTGGGGGTGTTTATGTTATGAAAAATCTTGTTACATCAACTTCAGCACACAGTTCAAAAGAACCTACAGGCCGTACAATCTGGGTAAAATTTTGATTCATTTGAGGGCTGGAGAGATGGCTCAGCAATTAAGAGTGCACAGTATTTCCAGAGGAGGTGGGTTTGATTCCCAGAACTGAAATTAAGGGGCTCACAACTACTTGTAACTCCAGTTCGAGAGGGTCTAATGCCTCAAGCCACTAAGGGCATGCACTCACATGGCATACACTCACATAGACACATACACATGATTAAAAACAAATCTTAAAGACCAGTCATAGAAGTGAACATCTGTGAAGAACACTGGGTTCAGAAATTCTGCCTGCAATCTTGATGTCCTTCACGGAGTCCAGAAAAGGACAGTGAAGCTGTGTTCTGAGCTTGGCATCTGAATGTTAACCTGGTGGAGTTCCCTGAGTATCTCAATGTAGTTTATAATTACAGTCTCAAAACCATTCCAGAATAAATAAAATTATTTATTAGCTCTCTCCTGTAAAACACAAAGGGCTATAGCCCAGTGTATACCATAATGGTAGGACACTTGCTTAACATATACGATATCCTAGTTTTTATCTTTGGCACCCCCTAAAACTAAGCAAATGCCTTATATTCCTTAAAATGCTCTGGCAATGAAAAATCATCTGAAAGCCATTATACCCTTGAGCTGTCTTAGATAGCAAGTATTTGGATGAAATAGAAAACTATTTTATTTGAAAAGGATCGTCGTCTATCTTCACATTAAATTTAAAGTGTGAAGAAGACAATGCTGCCTTTTTAATTTTAACTTGTAACATTAACCAAAATTATGAGTTTATGTGAGGCAGAGTGTGGATTTATGTACATGAGAGCAGTGATCACGGAGGCCAGAAAAGGGCACTGGATCCATTTCAGCTGGAGTTAAAGGCACTTGTGAGTCACCCCATGAGCGTGCTGGGAATCAAACTCAGGTCTGCTGGAAGTACATGCTCTTGACCTTTAAAATTTCTTTCTTCAGGATCACATAATACTGTGTAGCTGGGTGAGCTATTTCTGATGAGATCCCCTAGACTATCAAGTTGGGGCGGAACCAACTCCATCACCCACCTTTTGCTCAGCACTCTGGCTTCTTTGGAGTTATCAAAAAAAAAAAAAAAAAAAGAGATTTCCTTCCTTTTTTCTTTCTTATTTTTCTATTAAATGAAAAAATCATTTCCTTTAGGAACCATATCTAAGAACATTATAAGAAAAGAACTCTAAATTACACCCTCTCTCTTGTGCATAATCCACACAAACAACTGAAAATGAAGATATATTTTATGAGATTTTTTTTATTGTTTTCATACAATATATTTTGGTTATAATTCCCCCTCCCCCTACTCCTCCAAGTTCCTCCCTACTTCCTCTCCCATCTGGATCTACAGCCTTTTAAAAATTGTATTTCATTATTCCTTAGTTGCAGGTTCTTTTTCAAGTAAGAGACAGAGAGGAAACTTCCAGTCACTTAAGGATGCCCCAGTGGGATGCCTAGCCCTAGGGCAACATCGCAGCACTTTATTTCAGTTCTTTTTGATGAAGCACTCCTGTGAGTGGAATGGAGAGAGGGATAGCTAGAGATATGCTGGAGCTAGAGAGACTGATCCTGGCCTCTATTTGGGCTGACTGGGCCCTGTGTGCTGAGGGCAGAGACCACGCGTGAGCTCTGCTGCTGGTGTGACTCCAGTCTCCATCTGTTCCGCTGAGCCTTGCAACTCAAGGATGGGTGGGAGCCAGTGATACCTGAAGCTCCAGCCATTGTCTCCGCACTGGAGGTGAAATGGGAGAACTCTGGATTCCTAAGCTATGACACAGGCACAGCGTCACCACTCCCGGACTCTTGGGGGTCTTTTTCAGGCTCTTTCTTTAACCATGGTTACTGTAGCATTCACAAACAGTAGCTCTACTGGATTTAGAAAGATAATTCCTGGAGACGCCCCAGGAAAAAAAAAATCACAAGTATACCCCACATCAAGTGTCACCTCAGCAGATGGACTGAGTTCCCTCATGAGTGGAGGACAGAAAGTTTCTCGAGTAGGAAAGAGGAGTCTCACTTGCCCCTCCCCCACCCCATAGCAAAGGAAAAGAATGATTTCTTTGTTCTGGGGCAAACTTAAAAAAAAAAAAAAAACAACACCTTGCTGGGCCTGCCTGCCCCCTATAAAAAACCTTATCTTCACTGATGGTAGGAGACATTTTATTTCCTTCCTGTTTGCTGATCCTTGCTCCTCAAGGCCCCTCAGTCAAGGCCCTTCCCAGTGTACCAGGTAACATCACCATCATCAGGAGTGTTGGAGCCCATCTGTCACTGACACACTGTCTTTATAGCCACAACAGGTTGTCATGCTGGCTACCAGACTGGGCATGGCTTCTAGAAAGTAGACAGATCCACCTCTTGTCACATCAGCCTGCTTCCTCACATCCCAGGAGTGTGGACGACTCGGTTTTGTGGCCTCTATGTCTTCCTTTTTCTTGACCCTTCTGAGGCCCAGAACATTTCAGGTAGACTTATGGTTACTATTGATGGCGACATCTCTCGACACTTGTTGGTACCTCAGCGGATGTCAGAATTTGTTACTTCAGCCATGAGCTCTGCTTTATCATAGTTCCTGAAACTTTAAAAACAGTTTAAAAACAGTGCACTATCTCTGCTGGCCTCGTGAAAGGAATTTTGCACTAAAATAATAAGAACAATAACAACAACAAAAAACTTTGATGACAACTCAGAGTGTATCTTCTTTTATGCGAATACACAGCGGAATAAAATCTTCCTTTGTGCCATGGTCTCCCTGACAACTTTTACTTCTTCCCCATTTCGGGTCCTGGGAAGCCTAAGGTTGACTCTAGGCTGTCACCCTGCAGGCCTGGCTGTGGTGAGTGGGACAGAGTGGACCTATTACTCTGGCCAGAGAGCTGGGTAGTGAAGTTGGGAGGGAAGGGGACAATCTGAGAAGTGTTATTGGCTGGTCAGAGAAGAAATACAACATTCTAGAGAAGAAGGGCTGTGGTGGAGGTGCTTGGAGAAAGATCTACAGGAAGCTACCACCATTTGGTCTCCAGAGCCACACGTCTGGTTTCTGGAGAAACCCTAGAGTGAACTGGTCACAGAGCAGAGATACCTGAGGACAAGCGGAGCCCCACCAGGCACTTCTGCACCTGTCCCTCCTTGTGGCCACCCAACAGCATTCAGAGATCAATGATCACCACTTTGCTACTGTAGTCCAAACTCCTCCCAGCTCCCCCTCTGGCCAGCTGGAACCCAGAGTCACCCAGGGAACAGGATTTGGAATCATTTCCTTTCAGGTACACCATGATGACAAGGTACAGACCAACATAGATGTGTTCGATTTCTGAGTGCGAGGGACAGAGATGGAGACAGGCCAGAAGCCAGAAGGACTGCCAGAAGGGTGTGGGGAAGCACACACACAGGACTTGTGATCCCTGTAGGCATGGCACCTGTAAACAAGACCAGACCAGGCATGCCACACATGACCCTGTAGTATTTTGGCCCACATCTTCAATGAAGGAAGGCATCTGCTCTAAGTAGAAGAGGAGGTGCACCTCAGACAACCCAAAGACAGCTATGCCCCAAGGATGGCAGTTCAGGGATGGAGAAAAAGGCTTTGTGGCACAGAGGGGAAACAGTGGCTCAGTTGTCCAGTATGTGGTTTCTCACCAGCATCTGTGAACCTGATGGCCTCCTGAGTTCCTCCTTCTGGAACATTCCCTGACTGGGTGCCATGTGCCCTGTGACTCTCCTGACCCATTTGTTCCCAAAGCAAATACTTTCAAACTAAGCCTTTGAGCTCCTGTGGATAGTAAAGAGCTGAGAGAGCTAAGGCAAAGATATTAAATGGACATCACCTAGGCCAGAGGGGATGGCTCACTGTCTAAGAACTTCTCTTTCTCTTTTGGTGTGAGCAAGACCTCTCGGGTGCCAGAATTTCTGTTTGGAGGGAAAATTAAAAAAAAAAAAAAAAAAAAAAAAAAAAAAAAAAAAAAAAAAAAAAAAAACAGAGGCTCCCTTTGAAGGTTTGCCAGAGCTTTCTGGGTTATTGTGGTATCAAGAAGGTACTTTCAAACCTGCTTCTGGGGTACCATCCTGAGGGAGGAATTGGGGCCAGAAAAATAGAGTGGGGCATCACGTTTGAGGTCAGTTGCAGATGCAAGCTGGTACTGAAGGGGAAGTGTGTTTCTTGGAAGCCTGGCAGACAGCTGTTTGGCATCTTTGAAGGACATATTAGAAAAGGCGTGGAGCGGGGGCAGGCTTTATCTACAAAAATAGCACTGCAGAACATCTGCTGGGTACCCAGAGGACTCCTCGTCCCTGGCAGAGGAGATGTGTAAACAAGACTGAAGCAGGTGTGGCCGAGTGGCCACTGCTGAGTGAGCCTGGTCCCTACTCACACTACCCCATGATGAAAGAGGACAAAGAAGCCATATGGGTAGGACAGCTTCTGCCACCAAGTCAGTGAGGTGCCTCTCTGATCACCCAGGCATAGAACAGTGCCTTCTCTCTAGAGAGGAACAGGGTTCTGGATGCATTTGGAACTTGCTGCAGCTGAAGGAACAGGGTGGCAAGGAACGCAGCTGGGGGTGGGGTGGGGCTCTGCTGGCAGGCAGGTGTCTCTTGCACATCCACTTAGCAATTCATTACCAAGCTCCATCTGCTTGGACAACCATTATTCACGCCAGTGAGTCTGAGGCTGTAGCGCCACTCTATCTGGGGAACTCTCTCTTGTGAGAGGCACTTCCTCTGGGCCCTGCCTGGGACACTGTCACCTGGGGAAAGGATGTTCTCTCTTTTGTAGAGCACAGAACAACCGCAGCACAGGCTTTCATGTCCAGATCATGGTCTTCTTGGTGTCTTCATTTCCCTGAATCATCACAGCACCCCTATCCACAGTCAGTACCCCGTTGGCTGACACTCAAAGGAGCATGGGCTGCTAGTGTGAGAAGGAGTGGGGAGTGCTCATCTGAGTTGTTAGACTGCCACACAATTTGTGTGGTGGCAGGTATCATCCACGAGTCTCAGTTTTCTTGGGTGGTGACCAAGTTTTTGAGCATTAAGAATTGAATGGGAGCTGGGGAGTTGGCTCAGTTGGTAAAATGCTTGCTGTGAAAGGGTGAGAATCTGAGATTGATTCCTCAGAACCCACATCAAAAAAAAAAAAAAAAAAAAAAAAAAAAAAGACGCAGTGGTGTGCAATTGTAATACCAGTGCTAGAGAGGCAGAAACAGGCAAATCTCTAGGCTCACTGCTCAGCCTAGGGATCTAGTGTAATCAGTAAGTTATGGGTTCAATGGGAGACCCTGTCCCCAAAAGCAAGATAGAATGTGATTGAGGAACACAGCTGACACTGACTTTTGGCTTCCTTAGCACAGACACATACATGCACACCAGCGTATGCAATGTGAGCACACACACACACACACACACACACACACACACACACACACTTACACTTGAATGCATGGAGCTCTGTTGATAGTATGCTTGCCTAGCATCTATCTAGGAGTCCTTGGCTTCCAACCCCAGCACCACATAAAACAAGCATGTGGCTCGCACCTGTCATCCTAAGCAGTGAGGAGACGGAGGTAGGAGGATCTGGAGCTCTAAGTCATCTTCAGCTACAAAGTGGGTTTGAGACCAGTGCAGGCCACATGAAAAAACAAATTAAATGCAGTTTCTAAAGTTATACCTGGCACCAATAAGGTAGTCTTCCCTATTGAGCCTTCCAAGGACATCGAGGGCATCATCTACCTTCCTGGACCTCTGTCCTCATGTACACCCAAGTTTAATGATCTTACTCTTCACTCACTGCAATGGGCCAGCACCATCAGAAGTCTCTTGCAGTATCTCTGGCAAACCATCTGCCTGAACCACTTCCGTGAGGCATGACACATTCCTCTGCCCCCTCACATCACTCTGCTTTCATATTAAGACCATTTAAAGAGGTCAGTACTCAGAAGGAGCTGGTTCATTGGTTGTTCATTTGGAACAATGAAGCTATTCTACTGCTTGTCTTAAAACATGGTGTGTGCCCTTGCTTCATGAAGACTTCCTATTCATTAGAGGAGAGAGATGAGGGCTGTGCATGTGCTGAGGCTATAGAAAACCTCTTGGTTCTTGTGAACTCTAATATGAACAAAGGGCGTGGAACAACTTACCCCACATGAAACAGGCACTCAGCTTGCCTCTGGTACAAACCAAACAATGCCATTTTGTGAAATTCCTTGGGTGTTCTCTACTTGCAGACCTGAAAGTCTCAAAATACCCAGTTCAGCAGAGAAATACTCACTCAGGCCAGGTGGCTCAGGACTGTGAGCTTCAGGCTGTTTGCATCAGGAGGTGGGTAAATTTATTTTTTAATGCTCCCTCCTAGCTTTATATTATGAAAAACTTTGAACACTAAGAAAAGTTGGATAAAAGGCTGGAGAGATGGCTCAGTGGTTAAGAGTACTTGCTGTTCTTGCGGAGAGGACCTTGGTTTGATTCCCAGAACCTACTAGGCAGCTCACAATTATCCATAACTTCATTTCCAGGGGGATTTGACATTCTCTTCTGGTCTCTATAGGCGCTGAACATCTGTGGTGTAGAATAATGTTTTAAGCTTATCCTAAGGGTCCTAAATGGTTGAAAACATCTCTCAAGAGATGGAAAGATTGTAAGAGCCAGAGGGAATACATGACTTGAAGAAACAGTTCTTCCAGACACAGCAGGACTGATGCCCATATGAACTCACAGAGACCTGCACAGATTTAAGCCAGATGTGCTACCAACACTGAGATAGGAAGTGGATTCAGGCTCCTACTTTCTACTAAGAAGTTCTCTCCAATTGATGCTCACCTGCAAAGGAAAACTTAGTTTTCTCCAATTGAGTCTCACTGGGTATAGTAACCACACTTTGAGGTAGGCCACATGCCCAGGAGGAATTGGCTAATAAATTCAATGGTATTTATTTTTGTACAGTTTGTGTATTTTATATATTTTGATTTCCATTTTTGTGTTTTTGTGGGGTTCATTTCATGTGTTTCTGTTTTCTTTTTGAGAGAAAGAAAGGGTGTGGAGTTGGGTGGGAAGGATTTTGGAAAGAGCTGGGGGAGGGGAAAATAATGTTCAGAATAATAGTATGAAAATTTTTTTTCAGTTAAAAAAAAACACCCTTCACATTTATCACACACAATCCCAATGTGCAATGAGGCTATCCACAATGTGTGTCTTTTACGTGAAACATCACCCAAAGAACTACCAGGAGATGGAATTAATGCCCCACAGAAAGTAGATCACTTTTATGGCATATAATCACCATTATAAAGGCATAAGAGCATATTGCTTTGTGCAGAAACAAAAACAAAACAAACACAACAACAACAACAACAAAAAAAAACCAAGAAAAGCGAAATCTTACTTTTCAGATTTTTTTCCCAGTAAGTATAGAAAATGCAAAGGGTTTTTGATAGTCTGTGCAAAATCATAATTGGAAATCAGAAGCTACAAGGCCTTCTTCTATCTTAGTCTGTGCCAAAGGTGACAGACAAGCAAGTCTATTAGGTTGGACCCTGGTTAGAAGCTCAGCATTTATTCGTCTGCTGAAGAATACTACCTGGCGCAAGTCATGTGCCTTTCCAGGCTTGTCTCCAGTACCCGAGTAACACTGAAGAAGGGAAACATGGGAACCTGCCTAGCTCAAGCACTTCCCACTGGGTCAGCTAAGACTCTGGGGGCAGGATGCACTCCATCCTTCCTTCCTAGCATACACCCTGCTGGTTTCCATCATGGTGCCTGCCACATTTGCACTGTCAGCTCTCCCTCTAACAACTCCCTGGGATGGGTCACCCCAGAAAGGAGCACCCTGCTTTCCGTCTGTCTTTTAAGCAGTGTTACTTTCCTGTCAGCCTGGATAATTATAGATCATGGGAATTTAAGAAGCAAGAGGAGCCTCAGGAACACTGTGCAGAAGGACAGACACCTGTCTGGTGCCCAGGGATGGCATGTGTGTGTCTGGAAAGGCCTGAACAGAAGGCAGAAGTCTTATCTTTTCATATAGTGACTTGGGTCTCACTTGGAGGCACAGTGGTCAGTTAGACTCAGAGCTTCCACCTCACTATGCTGTACTTTATACAACTCTGCTGTGGTAGTTTTCTGCTTCACACTTTTAATATAATACTTTTACTAATTATTTGAGAATTTATTATAATGTATTTTGACCATTACTCACCGCCCCCACATCAACTCTTTACCTAACTCTTCCCAAGTCCACCCTAAGTCTCTCTGCACCCTCCAAATTTCATGTCTGTTTTTTTTAATAATCCTTTTGAGTCCAATTTGTGCTATCCATATAGTGATGGGTGTGATGAGTATGAAACCCATTCATCTGAGTATAGTTGACTTACTAGGTGTGAGATAGGGACTCATGATCCAGCCCAGGCTGATTTTGAACTAATATACTGATCAGGAGAGCCTTAGCTTTGCACCCTTCCTGTCTCAGCCTCTCAAGTACTGTAATTTAAGCTTTTATGGTTTCTGTTTGTCCGGGACTTCTAAGTGTTCATTGTGAGTTAAGAGAGGGCTCAATGCTCTCAGAGTCAGAGACTGAGAAAAGTGTCCATATCAAAAAACACTAGGGTTGTTAGAGTCTGCCCCCCAACACCTGTGTTTCTATTTCCAAAATGAATGCATTTGATATTCTCATGATTTATGAAAGATTATTGAGATGTGTGCCATACAAATCAAATTAACCAATCTCTGTTTTGGAAAGCTGTTTTCTTAGTGCGATCTCTTAAAATAAGAACATTCATTCAAATAAGAACACAAGAAATGTGGTAAGAAGATCTAGAAGGCTGAGAATGGAGGTGGGGGACAGAAGTTCTCAAAAGGACTATGATGCTACCCATCTAGCCATCCCCAGTATCTCTGCAGGGCTTACTTCCAGGCTCCTCTGGGGAGCTTTCTGTTGAATAGAACTTGAGGTTTGTGTCTTAGCTGAGTTCCTAGCTGATGGTGATACCCATCCAGGACTACACTTTGAGAAACACTGATCAAAAGTGTGAATTGATGCAAGGGACAGGGTCAGTTGAATAAAATGGTTAAAAATTACCTTGGTTAGGTCGGGCATGGTGGTGCATTCTTTTAATCCCAGCACTTTGAAGGCAGAACCAGGCAGGTCTCTGGGAGTCTACATAGTGAGTCCAAGGACATCCAGGGCTACATAGTGAGACTCTGTCACGAAAAAAGAAAAGGAAAGAAAAGAAAAAGAAAAAGAAAAAAAGTGACTTTGGGCGAAGAGTCCTTAAGGATGAGGACTTTATGCATGTTGGATGTGCTCACTCCTTTGCTCAGTTCCTTCCATCATAAGCACCACCATTGCCAGGCTCCAGGGCTAAAGCAGAGAGTCGGATGTCAGAGGAAGTGAGTGGCTCCCAGGAGGTGCACATGAACATTTTGCAGCGGAGCTTTCTGAAGTTGATGCTTTTAAGGTGAGTCCATGGAACACCTGAAGCCTCTGAGTAGCCTGCCACTCCATGCTAGAGAATGCTTGCTCTGTAAACAGAGAACACCAGAGGGGCTGGGAAGACGCTTAGTCAACAAGTCCTTGCTATGCAAGCAATGACTATCTAAGTTTGATCCTCAGCACTCATGTAAAAAGGCGGGCATGGTGGTGAACTGGAGAGGGGGTCACAGGAGAATCCCTGCTGCTCACTGGCCAGCCCACCTAGCCTAATTGTCAAGCCCTGGGTCAAAGTGAGAGACCTTGTCTTAAAAAATGTCAGGTAACTATGAGGAACAACACTGAGGTTGACTTCTGGCCTTCATACACACACGCACACACATATACATACATCCATATACACACATGCATACACACATATACACATATATACACATGTGCACACATACATATACATACACACACATATACACACATATACCTATATACACATTACACACACACATGCACACACACACATAAGCATCCACACACACATACAAACATATGCATACACACATATACACACACCCACATGCACACACACCAGGGAGACATGGTAGAGGTCTGTACCATCTTTCCCCTCCAGGTTGAGTTCCCATAACCAGGACTCTGCTCATAAGCTGTGTTCATTGGCTGAAGATATCTTCTAGGCTGGTCAGTTCCCTAGTATACTGACCACTTCACCCATGGAGAGTAACACCTCTATGTTTAGAAAGTGCTCTCAGGATAGAAAATGATTCTGGCCATTATCAGGTCCTTTCCTCTGACATGCTGTATGGGATCATTTTCCATATAAATAATGGGTTCTTTCAAGGCATGATAATGCATGTACCTTTATTCCGAGCAGAGCAGAGGCAGGTGGATGCCTGTGTGTTCGAGGCCCAGCATAGTCTAAGTAGTGAGTTAAAGGATATCCAAGACTATGTAAGAGAACTTGTCTCATCCCATCTTCTTCCCAAAAAAGAATGGGGTCTTAACTCAGGGGCTATGTTTGGGATATCCTCAGCTAAGACATTTGCCTTCACTGTAGAAAATAAGATGATGCCCAATACACACCCATCTTTCTCTGTTCACTCACTCTACTATCCGACTATAGGAGAGTGTAGATATGATCCTATACCTGGTCTAGTATACCATGTCATTACCATGTCTGACCTATATGGCTATCTTGAGAATGACACCAGGCTCCAAGATACAGGAAGTGACACCCATTTGGCAGTCAGTAAGACTGCTCTGAAACAATGTCCACATGGTCTAATCCTCTCAGGGTTCTCCCCATCAGTCTGTTGCTTCAGTTCCTAAGTGTTGGGACAAGTCAGTCAACTTTCACTTCCTCATCTGTTTTAAAAGGGAGGCAATAAAATCTGCCTTTACTTCAAATGCCCTTGATGTCATAAAGATTGACTGGAGAAATCCTAAGGTTTTTGATCCAGGCCAAAGGGAGATGAATGAATCCAATAGAGTAGCGGCCTGTGAGTGTGACATCTGTCTGACAAGGTCTTCTTTGATCATAGCCTACAGCTGCCAGTGACACCCTTGTGCTCACAATTCCCAGAAGGAAATGTTGCACTTAATAGCTCTAAGCTTTTAAATCCCTATTCCATGGTATGCCCCATTTGAAGGAACGATGTCCTCTGCTTGCTATTAGCTGCTCCTCAAGACTATGGGGAATCAGTGGTCCTTGTCTTGACAGCCAGGATGTTGTTAGTTAGTTAGTTAGTTAGTTAGTTAGTTAGTTTTTTTTTTTTCAGAAGCAGACCGTAAGAAGGTAGTGGGGGGGTGGTTTTCTTTTTCTTTTTCAGCCTGTGGGGAGCAAAACATCTTGTTGGTGGGTTCGGAGACCCAGAAAACTTCAGGAAAAGGTCTAGGAGTCAAGGGTTGACCCAGCTGGATTCATGTGACATACGGCTATTTCCTGTGAAGAAGACTAAGGTGGTGGGTGTTCTTCACATAGAAACTGCTCTCAGTATCCCCTGTGGTACAGACACTGAGATAGAGCTATGAACCTATTCAGGGGTGACTCTAAAGTCAAGATTTTTGGGGAAAACATTTAATGGCTATTATGTGATACATCCCTGGTTTCCATTGAAGCAAGTAAGCAAGCAAGCAAGAAATAGGATCTAGGGAACTTTTTGCTTTCTTTTCTTGTAAAGGGTAGCTGTGATCTAGGAAAGAGCAGACTGTGGGCAGGAACCTCAGCTTTGCCCAGCCGGACTTAGCTACATGCTATTCACCAGGGTTCCAGACAGTGGGTGTTGAATGTGATTGAGGTGCGACCTGGTTGCACAGTAAGACAGAAGGGTGCTGGCCTGGGGCAGGCAGGATTGGGTGAAAGGGTGACTGGCAGGTCCGGCAGGGCTCAATCCGCGTGCAGGGATCTTGGAGCCAATGGGCCCCTTAGTACCTGGCTCTGCCTGCAGCGGGGCCCATGGCAAATACAGGCTATCAAAGCCGTCAGCACTCCTGAATGGGACAAAGAAAAGGCGCATTAATGATTAACTCTGCTAAAAGCTCCGGCTTTTGTATTCCCATGGTGCCTGCCCTATCTGCCTGCCATGTGACCGGCTCTGGCCATTTTCTCGCAGATTGGGGAAAGCTAGTGAGCAAACACAGGTGGTTCGGAGTCGCCCGGCTGTCAGGGACAACCGCGGGCAGCACCAGCTATGCCTGGCGAAATTAGCTGCTCTGTTTGCCTCCAATTTCGCTTCCTGGTGCTCTTACTTTCTAAGTCGAATGTCATTTTGCCCTTATTTTCCACTATTCACAGGAGCTGCAGAAAAAGGCGCCAAAGCCCCCGCCCCACAAAAAAGGGAAAGGGAGACACACAGCCTCGTGGTCTTTGAACTCTGCAATAACGTTTGGTGATCAAATGCAAAGGCCGGGTAAACTAATTAAAACCCCTCAGGTCTTTAACTCCCTGCAAGAGCAAATTGATTCTTCTCAAAGGGAATTATTTTAGTGATCCCGACCAAATACGCAAGCCACAGCAGTGACGTCATAAGCTTGCAAGCTTGGACCTCTGCTGAGCACCCTTGTGCTGCAAGGGCCAAGGCAAATACCCACTGGTGAAATCTCCAGACAGGATAGGAAGTCCTTGGAGTCTCACCTTGCTAGTTTGTGGTTCAGTGTCAAGGTCCCTCTAGTGGCTTTCTTTTTTTTTTTTTTTTTTTTTTGGTTTAAATGCATTTTTGTCCTTGGCCTAAATTAGACTTTCTTTTTCTTGTTCAAATATTTATATGTGTGTAATATTACATGCTGCTTCCATTGCTCACAATAGCAGCCATAAAGTATAGATTATCAGTTCAATGTGATAAAGGCCCTTTAAGTCAACACCAGAAATGAGCAGAAAATGAAATAAAGTTATAAAAAGGAGAGCATCAGTGTCTACAATGGGTGTGTCAGTCTGCAGACTCAAGCCATTAGCTACAAGGAGGGAGCCATTTTATTCAAACCAACAGTGCCATTGAAATGGCCTTCAGTCTTCCATGTTTAAATACAGCATCAGGCTGATTCCCATTTAAAGCAGAGAAGAAAACAACAGCAAAAGCAAAAAGCAAAAGTCAGTGAGGTTTTTCCAAAAGAAGGCAGTCAGAGTAGGGGGCATCTGTTCAAACATTGTGGAGGCATGCTTCTGTGCGTCCTTCCTCTTCCAGGACTGGTCACATAGAAAAGACTCCATGCAGCCTCAAACCCAAGGCTGTGAGGAGTCCATGTCAGGAGTGCTGTTTTCGTGGGGGACTGGGGTGGTGGTGATTCTGCACTTTCCCACAGTTTCTAGACTTGATTTTTGTGAGATGGAGATTGTATGGCCACAGGTCTCAACTGCAGGGAAGACTTGGTTATCTCCATGTATATGATGAACCCAGTATGGGTCATTAACAATCACTACAGTTATCTCTCCTCTCCTCTCCTTCTCTCCCTCTCCCTCTCCTTCTCTCCTCTCCTTCTCTCTCTCTCTCTCTCTCTCTCTCTCTCTCTCTCTCTCTCTCTCCTCTCTCTCTCTGTGCATAACAAAAGACAATTCATTTTCCCTTGTAGGTGCTTACAGACTACTGGTAACCCTTGTCTGAGCTACAGAGAACATAAGAATTGTAGTTAAACAGTCTTACACTCATTTAGTAGTTATGGGGATCCCACCTGTGAAACTGGCATATAAGCACAATCTTATGATGTTGGACTAAAAACCTCAGCTTCTGGCTTGTTATTCCCAGGGTATCTCCTTCACCTTCTTTAGTTATTTAACAAAACCAAAAATTGATTCCGAACAAAGACCAATGTATAGATGAATGTTTAGCTAGCTAGCTAGATGATAGATAGATAGATAGATAGATAGATAGATAGATAGATAGATAGATAGATGCTAGATAGACAGATAGAAATAAACACTACCACCAAACAATAGGGTCTTATTAACATTAATAAAAACTAGCCAACTATAGCAGAACTCTCTCTCTCTCTCTCTCTCTCTCTCTCTCTCTCTCTCTCTCTCTCTCTCTCTCTCTCTCTCAGTTTTTCAAAACAGGGTTTCTCCGTGTAGCTTTGGAGCCTTTTCTGGAACTCACTCTGTAGACCAGGCTAGCCTCAAACTCACAGAGATCTGCTTGCCTCTGCCTCCTGAGTGCTGGGATTAAAGGTGTGTGCCACCACCACCTGGCAGAACATTCTTTTTTTTTTTTTTTAAAGTGTTCACAAAGAACATATCAATTTTGAGCTATATCCTAGACTGTACCCTCCCATAAGAATTGAAAGCAAGATAAGGGATTCAGTTCAGTGGTAGTTTGCTCAAGACCTTGAGTTGGACCCCCAGCTCCCTCCACAAAATAAAAATGGATTGAAATCATAAAAAGCATTCACTGACTACAATAGAAGAAAATAATTTAACAATGGAAAGCTAACATGGAAGTCCTCAAACACCTGCAAGCTAAATCATGTCCTAAATAATACAATCATTGTATTAAGAAAAAAATTCCAAGGTAAAGAGAGTGAACTTAAAAAGAACTATATCATGTTAGCATTATTGTGCACAGCTAATGCATCAAGAAGATGGGAATTATAATCCTAAGTGTGTACGTTAAGACAAATTGAAACCATAAATCAGTAGTATAAACTCCTACCTCATGAGCCTAGAAAAAGAAAAGTGAACAAGAGGCTAACATGTACAAGAAAAGAAGTCAAAGAAGGGGAAAAACAGAAGGTAATAGAGTTTTGCTAATTTTTATTAGAAAACCAAAGAATGTTTCTTGGAAAAGATTAGTAAAACCAACCAACTGAGCAACACAGAGAAATAAAAAGGAGGCCACAAATTACCTATATAGGAGGTATTACTGTAGATCCTGCAGACAATGAAAGAAAGATATATAGGAAATGACATAATTCTACATACAAACTAGACAGCTTCATTGAAATAGAGAACTTTCTGGAAAAGCACAAATGACCATAATCTATGCAGTATAAGACATAATCTTAAAGCCTCATAATGATGAAGAGCATTGGGATTTTACTAACTCCTCCACCCTAAAGAAATCTCAACATCTGATGGGTTCACTGTACAATGGGTCCAGCTATTTAAAGAAGAGATGACATAATTTCTACAAATCTCTTCTCAAATATAGAGGAGAGGAAATACCTGCCAGTTTCTTTTATGGAGTTAGTATTATCCTGATGCCAAAATTAGACAAAGACAATATAGAAAGAAAATTAAAGATCAATATGTCTACTAAATACAGGCAAAAGTCCCTTAACAAAAATTTAGCAAGAAGAATTCAGTAATATATAAAAAGTTATATACCATGGTCAAATGAGATTTGTTTCTGAGCTGCAAGGTTGGTTCAATATTGAAAATCAATAAATGTAATTCACCTTTTTAAATGGTTAAAGGAGAAAACTCACACAATCATATTAATCTATATAGTAAAAGTACAATTCAACACCAATGCCTGACTAAAAACTTCAGAAAGAGGACTGGAAAAATGGCTGAGTTATTAAGAGTAGTTGCTATTCTTGTGAAGGATCAAAGTTACATTTACAGTATCCACATCAGGTGGCTCATGAATTCACAAATGTAACTCGAGCTCCGGGAGATCCAATGCTCTCTCCTGGCCTCTCCAGGCACCTGTATAAACAGACCACCCTCCCAAACATTCCCTCCCACCTCCACCCCAGTAAATACAAATCTGCAAAACAAAACAACAACAAAAACCCCAAAACAACAAAACAACAACAAAAATCTCAGAAAAGTAAGAGTAGTGGAAACAGACTCAGCTTGGTAAAGACCATTTGCAGAAACACACACCTGACCCTATGTTTGATGATGAAGGTATCTGTCACCACCTATATCTAATATGGCACTAGAACTTCTTGCCAGTTTAGTAACACAAGAAAACTAAATAAAAAGCATATCAATAAAAAAGAAAGAGCCAAAAACTTCTCTCTCTTTCATATGACACCATCATTTTTATAGAAAATTCCGAGGAATTTACAAGAAATTTCTTAGTGAGTTAATCAAGGCAAGACACAAGAAAAACAGAAAAAATTAGTGTGTTCCTCTATTCTTGCCATGGACACATAGGCACCAAAATTAAAGTAACATTTATCATTGCAAAAAAAGAAAGAAAGAAAGAAAGAAAGAAAGAAAGAAGGAAAGAAAGAAAGAAAGATAGATAGATAGACTTAGGTGTACCAAGTGTCGTGGTGCACACTTTTAATTCTAGCATTCGGGTGATAGATGTAAGAAGCTGATTTATTTGAGGCCAGCCTGGGCAACATAATGAGTGCTTGTTTAAAAAAAGAAAGAAAGGAAGAAAATAAGGAGTGAAGAATTTAATTGAACAGGTACATGGTGTCTATGCTACCAAATCCATAATGCCTGTGACGGAACCAATGAAGAATTAAATAAATAGAGAAGACATAATATGTTTATGAATTGGAAGATTAAGTACTGTAAAGCTACCAGTTTTCTCCAAATGTACACACAAGATTAGTATAGTCCTTATCAAAATTCCAGCAAGATTTTAGCTAATGTAGTATTTCTCTAAAATTGACAAGGAAAGGTAAAGGGACTAAAGTAATCTAAATTATCTTTTGAAAAAAAATGGGGAGGAACCAGTTTTTCATGTTTCAGTAACTTACTGTATAATTGCAATAATTAAGATTCCTTAGAACTGTCAAAGGGATCCACAGGTAGAATAGCACAGCAGTAGAAACCCTAAGCATGGGCCCACGAAAATGTGTTCCCTAAAGTTTTGACATAGTTGAAAAGGTTATCAGTAGAGGAAGACAGTGATAAATAACTGGACATCCTGAGGCAAACTGCACTGTGACCTAAGTTTCAAGCCTTGGACAAAAATTAACTTGAAATGGATTATGGCCTTAAATGTAAAATTACAACACTTTTCGAAGAAGACATAGATAGGCTTTCAAAGATTTATGATGAACAAATCTTTCTTAGCTTTGACACCCAAAGTATGATCTGCAAAAGAAAAACATCATTAGACACCATAAATATTGAAACTTGTGTTTGGTGAAAGATTGCTAGAGAATGAATTACAAACCACTTATCAAATGATGACCTAGGACAAAGAATATATAAATTCTTCAATTTATATATTCTCTCCAATCTTAGTAGCAGCAGCTCGCCAAACAATCCTGCTAAAAAATGGGTATGAAAGGGCATTTTCTAGAAGAGGTTATGCATATTAAATATAAGCACATGCAAAGATAAATCAGGATGGAAGGAAATCATCAGGTATTGGGGATGCTAATTACGACAAAAACGAGAAATGGTGACAATATCTAACATTAGCAAGAAAGGAGAGAAATTGAGTTTGAGGTTGCTGGCAAGGCAGTCAAGTGGTCCAGCCAATCTGAAAAATAGCTGGACAGCTTCTTTAAACTAGACATGGGGCTGGAGATATGGCCCAGTGGTTAAGAGCACCTGGTATTTTTGCAGGACCTGGGCTCACAATTACCATAACTCCACTTCCAGAGTCTCCAATGCCCTCTTTCTAACTTCCACAGGCACAAGGCATGTGCATGGTGCACTTATATGCATGCAAGCAAAATAATCATACATATAAAATAAAATAAATACATCTAAAATAATAAAAATGTAAAATAAATATGACACTACCAATGATCAGCAGTGGAGTTCTTGGACATTTCTGCCCAGAGGGATGAAGGCTTATATCCCTACAAACATTTTTGTGCAAATGACAGTTTCATTCATAAAGCCTGAAGCTGATGCAATTTACATATTTTTGAAGAGTGAGTTATTAGGTACAAAATGATAAATCATATGATAGTATACTATTTGGCAATAAAAAGGAAAACCATTGATGTATGCAATAGCCTAGATGAATTCCAGGGAACTATATTGAAGCAGAGAAACTTAATATTCAAAAAATCCAATAATGTGTGATTCTATATGTGTAACATTCTTCAAATGTAAATGAAAGAAATAGGGAACAAATTAAAAGTTGCTAGTGTTTAAGAAGAGGGCAGGATGTGAAAGAAACCAGCAGCTGTGACAATTCGTAGTGTCCCTTGCTTCCTACTGTGTCTTCATGCTTTGCTCTGGCAGTGTGCATTTTACTTCTGAACAGGCTACCCAAGAATGAACATTAATAGTCAAACCAACTTGTGACAGTGGTTGGTCTTTCTTCAAGACATAGGGAGTCCCATACCTTCATAGCCAGCATAACAGTGGGCTCTTGTGAGTCCCACAAAGGGTTGTGTTCCCAAAGGGAGCCTGCTTCCTTTGTGAAAGTGTGGGGAGGGAAGTGATATGGTGCTAATCAATACACTCAGTGATAAATGTTTATCTTGAGCAGAAAGCAAATAAAGGTGGGTTAGCAAGACCTTTATTGCCTGCTGTGGAGTCAGATCCACGTACAGCAGCTGGAGTCTTTTCTAGGTCACCCGGCAGAAAAGTTGAACAACCTTTTTAAAAAATGTTTTTGCTGAAGTGCTAGGACATAGAAGGAAAGCTTTGCCAACACTAGTATTTAGTATTTATGTACTCTAAAAGTCTCACGAATGGTATGTGTTTCTCAAAAGCATAAGATCAAAACAGGAAAACTGTTAAGCCCTAGTTTAGCCACAAGCATAGACTGAAAGCCTGTGGAGGCACTGTATGGGGTTGTCAGGAGTACAGACTAGCCTGAGAGTCTCAGAGAATGTTCTCCTGTCTTTTTGGTGTTCTTCAACTTTCTAGGGCTCCTCTGGAGGACAAGTTGAAATATGATTTGTTAGGCCCTGCTTCTAGAATACCTAGCCCATTTAAGATTTTTGGGTCGCGAGCCAAGATCTTGATGCATTTGTGACAAGTTCCTTGCTGGCACTGTTCTTGGTCAAAAGACCCTGCTGTGAGGACCCATGGTAGAAGGCACAGTCTCTGGTTCCAGGCTACCCCGTTAGATGACCTTATACCAGAGAACACACAGTTGCATGTGCAGAGGACAACTTGAAGGAGCCAACTCCCTATAGGTCCCAGGCATCAGACTCAGGCAGGTGCTCAGGCTACCTGAAAACTCCTTTACAAGTGGAATCATCTTGCTGGCCCTCTACATTAGCCTCAAACACACATGAAATGGAAAGGAAGGGAATGAAAAAGGTCGCAGCTTACAAGGACTCAGTTAATATGGTGGAGTGGAGATGGATTCTGGGAGTGTTTTTACTTCTCACACAATGGCACATCCTACCTTAAAATGTATCGCTATCCTGTGGTACCCACAAACAAGAGTCCTGGAGTAACGAAAGGACTTCCAGAGTGAGACAGGATTGTTGAACAGAGCTAGACTTCCTCAGCTAGCACAGCCCTGGATGAGATGTGACTGTCCTTAGAGGTGGGATTCAGTATGAACTGCAGGGGGTCAGTGGGAAGCAGCTTTGGGGATGGAGATCAGGGGTAGATTGGTTAGAAAGTATTTTTCAGATGAACAGCTGTGGAGGACGGGGAAGTAGAGCTTGACAGAGGGCACACTGAGCTATGCTGCAGCTCATAAAAGGCAGTTATGAAGGCCTCCGAGGTCACATCCTGCCTGTGGGTCGTGGTGGTGAGAGCTTTGTCAACACCGTCTCATGTGTTCGAAGCCTTGGGTGCAAGGATGCATTAGTTACTCTTCTGCTATGAGGAAAGGTCTGACAGAATCAACGGAGGAGGAAAGATTTCCTTTGGCTTATGGCTTCAGAGGTTCCTTTAATAGAAGGGAAAGACATAGGAGAGTGGCTTGGCAGTGGGAGTGTGGTAAAGGCAGATTACATGGCAACGGACCAGGAAGCTGAGAGAACTCCAGAGCCAGGGGCAGGAGTAACCTTCAAAGTCTTGCTCCTAGTCACCCTCTTCTGCCAGCTAGGCCCCATCTTCTAAAGATGCCACAACCTTCAAATCAGCACCAGCAGATGGGGAACAAATATTCAAAATGTTTGAGATACTAAAGATCCAAGATCACATAAAAACATTACATTTGCAGTGGAGATCAAAATGTGAGTCTGTGGGGGGCGGGGGCATATTAGATTTAAACCCCAACACAGGTCTGCTGGGACAAGAAAGCACAGCCTTGGTGATATTGCCTTTGTTTCCGAGGCAAATAAAAGGATCTCTCACAGACTCCCACCATGATAAAGGGGTCCAACACAGACTATTTCTCATGGCTTGAAAGCCTTTTTTCAAATTACAAATGACCTCACATTTAATTGCTGTCAAATAAGCAAGTCAAAAGCAAAAGGAAACTCCTTTCAACTTTGGAAAGAAATGCCAATAATCCTTACTAAAATTAAATAAGATAATGATATCCACAGGAGTTACCACAGATCCTTAAGCAGAGGCTATTTACATTTCCAGATGTAATCCATTTATTTTTATCTACTATAGCAATATGTTCATGGATGTTAGCAGGCTCTTTTTTATTGATATAAAAGACTATATTTCCCAGTATCCTTTGGATATAGTCATGTAACTAGGGTCTGGCCAACAAGGTCTACAGAGAAGAGTTTGATGATGCTTGTAAATCCTTCCTTGAAAGGCCATTGATCTGAGCTGGGCACAGTAATCTCAGTATTTGAGAAGCAGAGGTAGGAGGAACAGAGATATCAAGTCCAGCCTGTGATACACGGCAACAGTCTGTCACAAACAAACAAACAAACAAAATAGATGCCATAGATTATCATCCTGCTTGGCTACTGCCATCTTGTATTATAAAGAAAGAATCATAGTATAGAAATGGCTAATAAGTTAGTGAGTTGAAAGGGACTATAAGGAATATATGGAGCAGAGTCTGGATTCACATGAGAGAATGATAAGCTGCTTTCTTGCTTAACTGTTTTAGATCTCCGTGACTTACAGTTAAATTCCATCCTAAGTAACACAGATGTTAGCCTCATACACAGAAGACAGGTAATCCTTATTCACCGCTTGAGATCCATTTCCCCCAGGGTTTTTGGTAGCAACATTAAATATCTACTTTTAAAAAATGCCCTGTATAGTTTGGAATTCAAAGGAGCAATGCATCATTTAGATGTTAATTACATTTAAATCAATGGCACTATGAGCAAAGCACATGTCGGAAGTATGTGCAAAACATGTGGGCATTCGTCTACAAGGGGTTATTAATTTTACACTTTCCATCTGGAACCCATAAAGGAGCCATTCTCTGAGATACTAAAGATCCAAGGTCACATAAAAACATTACATTGGAGATCAAGGTCTGGTGAAGTTTGGAATTAGGAGTTACCAGGTCCCAGCAATTCTGAAAAGACAATATTACACCCTATTCTCTCATTTGCACAAAAGCATTGTCATGGTTAAAGCTATGTGTGAATAGAAATTAAAAACAGCATCATGATGCTTTAAAGCCGTTTGGAAAATGACTGGTTTCAGAGAGTGGTATTCAATCTGCATATTTTTGTCAGTAGCTGCTAATTGGCTCTCCATCATTAGCAAACCAAGTGTCAGAACACACAAGTGTTAATTAGCTGACAGGGGTGGGGGTGGAGTGGGGGGGTGGGGGGGTGAGTGGGGTGGGGGACTCATGCTGGGAGGCTGTGCTTGACTCTGAGTGGCCAAATACTTTGTGATTTAATATTGATGTCACATTGACCTGGTGAACAAGAAGGACTCCCTCCACTCTCCCCTTCCAGTTTACCCAGGAGATTTTAACTCTTTCCCCTTCCTGGGGTGATCCTACAGCATCTGTACCAGTTTACTGCTCTACCAGCAGTGTATAAGGCTTCTTCTGCCCCACATCCTCCATAGCACTTGCTGCTCACTTCCTTGATGGTACTCATTTTGACAATGGTGAAAAGTCATGATGTACTTTCAATTTGCATTTCTAGGATAGCTAAGAATATTGAATTGTTTTTCAAATATTTACTATTAGACACTTTTATTTCTCCCTTTGAGAACTATCTTTTCAATTCTGTTGCCCAATTGTTGATAGGGTGATTTATGTTTTGTTATTAAACCTTTTGAATTCTTTATCTATACTGGTTGCTAACCCCTACCATATATATAGTGGAGAAGAATTTCTCCTATTCTATAGGCTCTCTCTTTAGTCTTCTGTGATTTTTGTTGTTGTTTGTGGTACAGAGTATTTTGGTTTCACATTATCCTGTGTGACAATTCTTGCAATTATTTCCTGAGCTATTCAAGTTCCTTTAAAGAAGTCCTTGTATGTCTGTTTCTTGAAATGTTTTCTCCAAGCAGTTCCAAAGTTTTGGGCCTTACATAGAGGGGTTTGCTTTATTCAATTGCTTTTTGTGCAGGGTAGGTCTCATTTTCCTACTTCCCAGAATCATTGGTGGAATATATGTTTTGCCACTTTTGTTGAAATCAAGTGACTGCAGTTGCAGGGCTTATTTCTGGGTATTCTATTATTTTCTATCCTGTTCTATTGATCTACACATCTCTTTCTGTGCTAGTATCATGCTGGCTGCTTTTTGTTTTGTTTTAACTTTGGCTCTGTAGTATACATTTGAAATCAGGCACTGTGGCATCTCCAGAACTGCTTTTTGTTTTGTTTTAACTTTGGCTCTGTAGTATACATTTGAAATCAGGCACTGTGGCATCTCCAGAACTGCTTTTTGCTTAGAATTACTTTGGCTGTCAGTGTCCTTATGATTTCCTATAAATTATAGGATTAATTTTTATACTTCTGTGAAGAATACCACTGGAATTTTGATGGGGATTGAGTTGAATCAGTAGGTCACATTTGGTGATATAGACATTTTGATGATTTTTATGATAATATTTTTTTCTGATTCATGAATATGTGTTTTTTTTTTATCTTCTGGTTTCCTCTTCAGTTTTTTCTTCAGTTTTCTAAGGTTTTCATTGTGGAGGTCATATGCTCCCTTGGTTAGGGTTATTCCTAGATATTTTACTTTTAAAACTATGAGGATGATTTTTTTTTAAAGTGACAAGTTTTTGATTGATTTCTTTCTTAATAAGTTCATTATTGAAACATGAAAAAGTAGTTGATTTTTATATACTGATTCTGTGTCCTGCTGCTTGGCTGACAGTGTTTATTAGATCTAAGGGTCTTCTGGCTCTTTGGGGGTATTTTAAGTAAGGATCATAACATCTACGATAGGGATGCTTGGACAGCTTCATTGCTTACTCATGTCCCTTTTATTTCTTTTTCTTGACTTACTATTTTAAGATTTGAAGCATGTGGGGCTGGGATGATGGCTCAGTGGCTAAGAGCACTGGCTGCTCTTCCAAAGGAACCAGGTTTGATTCCCAGCATCCACACGGTGGCTCACAACCATCTGTAACTCCAGTTCCAGGGGATCCAATGCCCTCTTCTGTTCTCCACAAACACCTGGCACACATGTGACACACAGACATACAAGCGGGCAAGACACTCACATAATGTAAAAACTGAAAAATTATATAAAAAAATGAAACATTGTCTTGAACAAGAAAAGAGAGAGTAGACAGCTTTGTCTCATTGCTAATTTTAGAGGAAATATTATTGAGTTTTCTCCATTTAGTATAATGTAGACTACAGATTTGTCATATATATCCTTTATTATGCTGAGATGTTTTTATTCAGTTTCTGGTTCCTTCAGGGTTTTTATCATGAAGGGTTGTGGAATTTTTTTTGAAAGCCTTTTCTGTACTATTAAGATGAGTGTGTGATTTCTGTCCCTGAGTTTATGTACTGTATTACCTTTATTGGTTTATATATGTTTAACCATCCTTGTATTTCTGGAAAATAACTCTCAAGTTGAACATGTATTATCTTTTTAATGTGTTGTCAAATTTAATTTTCTGGTATTTTATTAAAAATTTTCATAGATATGTTCATCAGGGAACTTGACCTAATATATATATATCATATTATTTATCATATATCATACATATAAAATAATATACAATACAAATAAAATAATTATAAAATATGGAATGATATAATATGTTATATATTATTTATTATTATATGTATTATATATTTATGAATTATCTAAAATATATAAAAAATTTTTCATTAAGCTCTTATCTGGTTTAGGTTTGGAGTAATACTGGCCTTATAAGATGAGTTTGGAAGGGTTCATTTTCTGTCTTACGGAATAGTTTGAGATGTTTTGGTGTTAGCTCATCTTTAAATGTCTCAGAATTTATCAGTGAATCTGTCTGGTTCTGGGGTCTTCTTTGTGCTCACAGACCTGAGATTGACATATACAGTGCTTTGTATGTAGACCACAGAGGATCCCATTGCCCGTTTTATACCAGTTTAGCTTGTTGTTATCTTCTTGATTGAATTTTGGGAGGTTAAAACTGTTTCCAGATGACATCGCCAGAGATGTGAAGTCCATTATAGCTTCTCTTCACAGCTCATCCTGTTAGGTTTGGGGTCAGTTCCAATGGTCTCACATCAGTTGGTTTGGTTTGGGACATTATTTTATAAGGTATCTTGACTCAAGGCCTGCCTGGAACCTCTCACTTCCAGGAACATATAGCAAGCATAAAGGATAAGGGAGGACATGGATAGAACTCATCAGAGCAGCTCTGAGGTTCCAATCTCTTGTTCTCCAGGGTACACGACATGGCCTGGTGCAAAACCCTAAGAGAAGTAGGCAAGTGGAGTGCGAGAAGCAGGTGTGGCCCAGCTAGAGTGTCAAGACATCCTTGCTTTATAAGAGCTTAAGATTCACAGCTCTCTGTGTCCAGGGTCATCATTCACAGACACATGATAATATGTTAAGAGCATGTTTTCAGAGAAATCAAGTAAGGTCAGAAAAGAACAGAGCAGAGACAGCAGAAGCCCAAAGGCATCTTATTTTGCAGCTGTCCAGTGGGCATTGCCAGCCTGGCCCTGTGAATCCTAGTAGATATGTCATTTGTCCACCCCAAGACAAGGTGGCATTGCCTTTAAATGCTCACACTGACAACCACTGACCAAAGCCTGATGCAGGGGATATGAACCTCGGTCCTTTTGGTGTCTACATGAGGGGACAAAGATGAGACCCCCAAACAAGCCATGGCCATTTCATTCCTCCCTGGTAGTGAACAAGCCACTGTATGTTGTCCACAGGACTGTGAGCTCGCACACTGTTAGACTCTGGGCAGGGAGGTTAAGCTCCTTATCTGCTTGGCTTGGTTGTAACCAACACTGCAAAGTCAAATAGCAAGTGAAACATGTGTTCATCTCATCTTGAGCACAATTCTCTTTGTTAGACTACAGTGTCATAGGTTGCAAAACACACACATCACTCTCACATAGAAACATCAGTAAGTTTAATTGCAACATAAAACACCTGACTTGACTGATTTCTTGCCAAGGAATCTGAAAGTCAAGTATGAATTCAGAGGGGCAGATGGACAATAAATTTATGATGTCTGCCATGTATGAATTCTGAGGGAGAAATGGGTATGATGGGTTGGTAATGCCTGCAAGGGGCTCGGGAATGGGAGAGTGGTAGAACCAGATAGTTAGAACCCATTTCTGCTTTTCTCCGGGATCAGAGCTCATCTGGGTGGATTTACCTATGGTTCTCACCTTTAGCTCAACTACTGGTCAAAATGACCTCTCATCTCCCTTCTTAAAAAAAAAGACTCCCTCGCTCTCTCCTTCCTTTCCTATTTTCTCTTACTTTGGTGCTCATGCTCATAGGTTTTTATTCTATAAACACTCTGTCGTCTTTGTGACATGGACTCATTCAGGACATGTTTACAGTACTTAATGACATCTCCCTGAGAAATAATGAGAATGCCTTTAAAGGTTGTCTTCTTCCCGTGCGTGCAGCGGGACGGCACGCCAGGCCTGCAAGATGAGAGCCGAGGGTCTGGCAGGAGGAAAATTGACTTAATTTCTTTTCACCACATGAAATGGGGTGTCTGGGAAAGATGACCTAAATGCAGAGCCTAAAAACCAATTAATTCTGAATTGTGAATTTGTGAGCGCATCAAGCTGTGTGCAGAATTTCCGATGAGGCAGACAACGCATACCTGGCTTGTTTGCAAAATGTGAAGATTTTTCCACCTAAATACACCTAATGGTCCATTATTAAAGTGCAGCTTCAATTCTGTCCCACTCCAGCTTGTAGACCTGCAGTGGTTCTGCATGTGATAGCGATTCAGTCCTCAGCCTGGCTGCTTGATGTTGGGTGGTACTGCTCCAGTGTCTTTAGGGTTGGCTGAACTCTTTCCCAGGATCACTTGCTTGTACTCTCCCTATTACAAAGTCAGGCTGTATGTAGCAGCCCACATCTTCAGTAGTCAGGGCAGTGCATCCTTGGCATCTTGGGTCCGTGACAAAGGTCCAGCCCACCTTCCCTAACAAAGTCCCTGGTGCTCTGCTGCTGTGTTTCTTTCTAACTTCTCTGCCATGATGTCAACCTGATTCTACCACATCTGGGTTAACTCATCCGGGGTTCCCTGAGTTGGCTTTGTAAGTGGTATCATGTCTGGGTGTAGGAATACGAAGTGTGAGTGTGTGTATGTGTGTGTGTGTGTGTGTGTGCATCCCGTGTGTCTGATGGATGATATGAAGTTGTGTGTGGTGGGTGGCATGTATGGCACAGTCAGTTGTGTTTGCTTGATGTGGGGGATGTGCGTGTGAATGTGTTGTGTCTATGCTGGGTAGGCAGATATTAGGTGCATGCTGTGTTTGTTAGTGGCATATATGGGGCAGTCATCTGTGTTTGCTGGTGTGTGTGTGTGTGTGTGTGTGTGTGTGTGTGTGCTGGGTGCATGTATGGGGCAGTCATGTGTATATGATGGGCATGGGGGATGGAAAGTATGCATGTGTGTGCAAGGTGGAATGTGTGTGACTCCTGTGTGTCTGCTGGGTAACAGGGATGAGCTTACATTGGAGCAGGACAGGACCCTACTCTAATACGACAATACACAGGCACAAAGGTGGAGACCTAGGGATACATCTGCAAGGAGTGCCCAGAAGGTCAGCAAGCTCCTGGAAGCTGTGGTAAGGTACAGTGCCCACACTGAGAGATCAGTTATTCTGTAGCTGGTTCTGAGATTTTCATCTCCAAGATGGTGAGACACTAAATGCATATTGTTTAGGTCCAGGCATGTCGGACTTTTTGACATTGAGAAGCAACTTACCAGCTGTAAGTTCACACACAGGGCTCACTCAATCTAGTAGTAAAAAAAGAAATCACGTACACCAATCTCACAGTGTTTTAAGTAATTTTACAGTTTTGTGTTGGGCGGCATTCACAGCTATGCTGTGCTATATGCAGCCTGAGCTCCCAGGTAGGATGTGCCTGGAGCCATTCAGTTTGTCCTTTTTTTTTTTTTCAGCAGCTCTTATAAACACCCAGTCCATAAATGAAAGTCTTTTGACACAGTCAGTCTTTGAAAATGTCTAGAATAATGGCAAATTTCAAGAGTCATGGTTTATGTTCTTTCTACCAGCAGCTTTGTTTTTCAGAACATAAGTAGAGAACCGAGCACGTGGCCAGGTGACTGAGAGGTTTGACTGTGGAGTCGTGGGCCTGTTTGGTTTGTTGTGGCTGAAATTGTTGTAACTGGCCAAATCCACTGAATTCCCCTTTCCCTACCTGACCCAAGGCACATTCACCTGGGCCCAGGGTTAAGCTGGATAAAAGTCAGCTGGACTCTCACCTACATTGTTGTTTCAGACAAATCCTTTTATTCTTTTGCAGTTTGGTCTTCTGTTTTAAACCTCACTGACCCTTCTCTGCCTTCTCCCTCCTTGCTTTCTTTTTGGAGAAAAAAAAAAAACCCACATTTCAGAGCTTTGCTGAATTTACTCATAAAGACTCAACCAATAAATTCCTAACTCAAAAGATTAAAGACATTTATGTACAACATACAAAAAGAAAAAGTCTTGCTTACATCAGAGCCCCTGTGTTTGCAAAGCTTAACCAAACAGAGACTAATGTTTGAAAGGCGAAGACTAACACAGACATTTTTTGCTTTTTAAAACGAGGCTCAATTACTCAAAAATGTTGCCTGCTTTGTTGGCTTTAAATGCTTTTATCTCGTTTTGATTTATGGCTGTCCCTTGCATAGAAGCAGAGCTCTGCTTAGCCACCTGGAGGCAGGTGTATCTTTTTTAAGCACACTCCCCAGAGCGGGATTCATCCATCAACTGCTCACTTGGAGCCAGAGCATCCAGCATCTTTTATCTCTGTGACCCAGTCACTAGGTCTATCTCATCACAAATATTTAATTCTGGGTGACAGTCATGGCCAGAGAAAAGAAAGGAAAATGGGGGGGGAAAGCACATGAATTTGGGGTGAATGGAAAGAAACTAACATTTATTAGGTGTGTACTTAGGGTCAAGAAGCAGAAGACACACTTTCCAATCTCTTTCTTCCCCTGTGATGTACCCCGCTCCCCATCTCATCTCTCCTCTCTTTCCATTTTTCTTTCCTTCCTTCCCATATTCTCTACTCCCTTCCATTCCTTTCCTCTCTCCTCTCCTCCTCTCCCCTCCCCTTCTTTTCCCTTTCCTCTCTTTTCACATTTTTGGAAAAGTTAAATATGACTTTTAATAAGTTACCAAATTTCTAAAAAAGAAATCACCCACAAAGGACAGGCTTATTAAGTCCTAGCTACATCCTAACAAAATCTAGCTACTATGTAACACTAACTTATACGTATAAAGTAATGTTTTTTTTCATGTTATATTTCCATTATTTACATTTTGAACAATTTCCTTCAAATCCATGGCTTAAGACACTGTGAATATTGTTGAACAGATATGTAAATGCATGTCTTAAAAGTATGGAGAATGAAGCACTGGGGTTACTGCTAGGGAAGCTGCTGAGTATGGATCCAGGGTCCTGTCTGTGAAGAATATGCTTTCTCTCTTTAAAATCAAGGAATCTCTACAAGACTCTCCTTGTCTTATAATTTAAATGCTTTATAAAGATACATACCAATAGTATGATGAAGCATCTAGATGATTACTGAATACTTTCATTGATAATTAAAATATTATAAGGATGTTAAGCTCTGAGTTGAAGGTCTGGGGTATGCTGATGAAGTCACAGGAGAAGGCTGGTGTCATCTCGACACAATGACTTTAAAGGGGCTAACCCAAGTGAGGGTTCTGAGAGTTCACTACAGCCAGCAAGATTCCTTGCCAAAGCAGTTTCTCGGCATTATCAAGTTTGAGAACAAAACACCCATCTTGGCAAAGCTGAGCAGTTCTCAGGTACCATTAGGTATCCTCAGGTTCTGACTATGAACACCCCTGGAACCTCCTAGTCTACCCATGGTCTATATACATGGCAATCTCTCAAGGGTGTCTGCTCATTACGGACATCATATATGAGAAACTGTAGGTGGGAAGCTTTCTCTTAACACAGAAAGCAATTGCAACAGGTCTAGCAGATGATAGATGGATTGAAAACTCCAGTCCTTCAGTAATCCAAGATTAGTGGGAATGGGGTTTGCATTATACCCCACTTTAGTCCTCACAGAGGAGCAAACAAATGGAGTGCTCCTCCCTGCAGGGCCTGGCAGTGGGAAGTGTAGCATGAATCTTAAAAGTTCTTATTAATAAAATCAAACCTGAGCCAGTTATTGGGGTGAATGCTGGTAGATCAGAGAGACAGAACAAGCCACAGCTATCTCACCTTGCCAGATCTTCAGCTGGTCTTGTTTCCTCAGACTGGATGCTTCTGTGTCCTCATATCCGAATGGCTCTCAGCTGAACTGTGCTGCTAGAAGCCTGAAAGCTTAACTAGCTAAAAGCTTAACCAGCCAAATGCTTAAGCAGGCCAAATGCCTCTAGTTTCTGGTCCTCATGCCTTATAGACCTTTCTGCTTTCTACCATCACTCCCTAGGATTAAAGGCTTGCTTCCTGGGATTAAAGGCGTGAGTCACATGCCTGGCTGTTTCCAATGTGGCCTTGAACTCAGAGATCCCAGATGGATTTCTGCCTCTGGAATGCTAGGATTAAAGGTGTGTGCTATCACTGCCTAACTAGTGGCTTTTCTGTTCTCTGACCCCAGATAAGTTTATAAAGTCACACAATATTTTGGGGAACACAATACCACCACAGGGAAGAGCAGGACATCCCACTGGTATGGTCCTACAGCTCTAACTCCCCCACTTCAAGTAACACAAACAAATGCAAATCCTGCCATGGGCTAGTTCTGCACTCTTTCCCCAGGGCAGGGCTGGACACTGTTTGGTCTGTGTTGTGTTTGCTTCCTTTACACAGCTCTCTTCTGCATGTGGAGGTTAAAACCATCCTGTAGGCAGCTGAGCACAGGTGAAGGATGGCCTTGAGATTCCACGTAATTGCCCTTTCCTAATGTGTTCACCTTGTCATTGTGGCCCTCCCTCACAAAGGGAGCTTGGGAGATGATTTACTAATGTCAGTTTTTTTTCCCCTCAGTGTACACACATGGCTCAGTCTTCTGCAAGCTTTTGATCAAGGCAGAAATCTCAGAGCCTGGATGGTAGGCTGGGCAGAAAGCCTTCTAGGACTTCACAAAGGTATTCTAAGGTTGATAGGTGGGGCTGCAGGTACAGCTCAGGGATAGAATATTTGCCAATCATCTTCAAGGCCCTGGGCCCCATCCCGGTAGACTGAGGATCCCATTCTTTACTTTGAAGCTAAATTGGATGAAAATTTGGATAACTCTGGGTTCAGAATCTCTTTTTGCTCTAAAAAAAATGAAGACTATGGAGAGCTGGTGTGTACATGAACGACATATTTTGATACCTGTATTTATGACATATAAAATATCATGTATAATTTATCCCAAAATTAACAACAATAAACAATGTTGACACAAGCAATGTACCTTTACATAAAATAATTAGGTTTTTCTTAGACAAAAACAATTATAACATTAAAAATTTACAGCTATCTTGAATATTTGGCTTAGCAAAGAAGACTTTCTCTTCCTTCTGTCTGTATTCATCTGTTGTGTTGTATTTGGTTGAAGTAAATGAAGGGAATCTATGTGCTCATGGTTGTAGTAAAAGGTTCTGTAATAGCCCTTTCAGATCATTGTGAATAATCTTTCTTTTGCCACACACAAGTCTGAATTTCCTAGAGAGTAGCTGCCTTGTGATACACAGAGGACCTGACATCCTTTTATGCTTATAAGACTTTATCCATGTAAACAATGTATGTGTTCAGAAATATCACACTAAACATCATTTATACATGTAATTAAGCATGCAGTGAATAAGTATGATGCAAGAGTATGTTAATTAATTTTTTAAAAATAAGACATTTATGTATTACATGAAGAGAGTTTTTTTAATGTGAGTTTTTAAAAGCCAAGGTCAGCCATCTTCTGTGCAGTAGAGTGCCTGAAGCAGCTGCATGATCTGGCATATGCCCATCATGCCAGTGTTCATGAGGCTCAGACAGGAGTAAGTGAATTTGAGACAAGCCTGGGCTGCACAGTAAGTTTGAGGCAAGGATGGACTGCATAGGGAGGCACTGCCTCAAACAAACAAACAAAAAATCAAAACAAACCCAGAGTGTCTTAAGTGGGCCTCAGTGGACACAATCTATCCTTTTCTCATCTCCCACTCTAGATTTCCAGAATCCTTCAAAGTCTATACTTGCCATTAAGAGATGGAGGACACTCAGTCTGGCTGTATTTAAGACGAAAGCTCTCTTCTAGGGCTTTGCATACTTTCTCCCTCTACCTGAATGAGAGGCAGGCCAAGCCACACCAGAATGAACTTCTGTGAAGTGCCTTACTGACCAAAGTGAGATGTGGAGACAGACAGACAGAACCAAAGCTTCATTAATTTGGTCACTGTATTTGCCTAACAGTTTATACAATGTCAGGGCAAAGCCTTCAGAATTTAACATCGAACCAGGTTCCAGTTTGGACAGAATGTCTGGGTGCATAGTAGGAACAGGGAGAAGAATGAATTCCTCATGTGAATGAGGCATTCAGCGGGAGCATGAATGATGCCCCAGAGACATTAAAGGTGGATACAATACTCTAGTAAACACATCGTCTTTCATATGTTCTTCTCCCTGTGTGAGGCAGCTGTTCTTTGAACACCTGCTTTGGCCTCTCTCTGCAGTAGTTCTCCAGCCTCTTCCTGGATCTGGATTCACACAATGTGGCCTGGACAGGTGATATTTTCATTCTCTTTCTGGTATTTCCCCACCTTCCTGTCATTGGACAATTGTTTCCAACTTGTATGACTGTGCGTAAATGCACTTGTCCACCAGGGCTCAGAGCTTAGTTACTGTGGTCCAACCTGGTAACATGAAACTGCAGAAAGAGAAATCTACTAGCCAGCCACCCAACCCACCTCTGAACACTGGCATTTCCTGTTACCTGTCACAGAAAACCCAGAATTTTGAGTCTCAGCACAGAGGGTCCTACCGGCTGGATGGCACCTATTCAAGTTCATGGGAAGTTAGCTCAATATAGTCTCTTGCTGTGGATATCATTCTGTATAAATAAACACTGATTGGCCAGTAGCCAGACAGGAAGTATAGGCGGGACTAACAGAGAGGAGAATTGAGGGAACAGGAAGGCAGAGGAGGGGACTACTGGAGCTGACGCCAGGACAAGGAGGATGTAAGGTACCAGTAAGCCACGAGTCACGTGGCAAAGTATAGATTAGTAGAAATGGGCTGAATATAAGAGTAAGAGCTAGACAATGATAGGCCTGAGCTAATAGCCAAGCAGTTTAAATAATATAAGTGTCTGTATGTTTATTTTATAAGTGGGCTAATGGACTGCCGGGACTTGGGGGACCCGAAGAGAAAACTCCAGCTACATTCTCTCCTCGCAGAAAGGCTTTGGCAAAAGACTTTCTGGGTTTATCAGCCCTCCACACTGAGCTAAGACCTCTCAGTGCTTCAGGATGAGGCCATCTTTCTTCTTGGAAAGACTCCACCAGCTCCACCTCAATTTTCATTGTGAATTTTTTTTCCTTGTGGTTTGTTTCAAGAAAACTAATCTCTGTTCACATGGTTTCAGTTTCCAGGGACTATGCCTGCAACTGCCCTGAAGAAGAATTGGTGGACAGGTTTTCAGAAAACAGCCAGGGAATCTTGCCATGACTTCACAGCTCTCTGCTGCCTCCTGACTATTGCAGCCTGGGGAGAGGCACATTCACTTGAAAATGCAATGAACAGGAGTCATTTACTTTGGATTCAGGCCAAAGAGTTAATCAAATGTCATTTGTAGGTATAGTAATTTCAAGTTCAGACCCATGAAATTTTTTTCTGGTCTTTTGTCTGAACTAGAGATGTGACTTAATGCTGCTGTGCTTGGGGACATTAATTTAAGGCCACTTTGGAGGCACAAGTCCCTGGGGTAAAGAAATAGTTTCATGTCTTCCTGGACAGAAATCTGTTGAAATAAGACTCAACCCTCAAAGTTGAGAGTTCATGTCCTTCATGCACTTGGGTCCATATGTCCAAAGTGGCCTGAGAAATGATTTATCAGCAGTTAACATCCCCTTCCAATCAGATGTTTCCAGGAAAAGTTGAGCAATGGAGGTTGGGCTACATTGGAAAGGTTGTTTTTGCTGCATGTTTCTGAGAAAAGGCAAATTGTCAACATCACTGTCCCAGAGAGCATGAATCGATAGGCACTTCACAGGAGGAGGACTTCCACAAGAGGTGAAGCTAGGACAGCTTGGAGTTGGAGTTAGCTCTGTGAAGTCTTTGGGTGAAACATGAGGTTGGGGGTGGGCTCTGCCTCCTCTCTCATGTGTACTTGTTTCCTAGAGACATTCTATTTGCTAAGAAACAGGGTGGAGGATCTTGTTTGTGCAGGGAGTCCATGGGACAAACTCTTGATCAACCTTGGGTGCCAGGGAGGAGAACAAAGAAGGATTCTGGGAAGAGGTAAGTTCTACATTGAGTCCTGAAGAATGCATTTCAGTCAGCACATTGGTCAGTGCCCTGGACTACTGTCCCCAAAGAACACCAAGAAACAAAGATGGAGGTAGGGACATGATAGCACACAGCTTTAATCCCAGTACTTAGATGACAGGAAGAAGGAGGAGGAGGAGGAAAGGAAGGGAGGAAGGAAGAAAGGAAGGAAGGAAGGAAGGAAGGAAGGAAGGAAGGAAGGAAGGAAGGAAGGCAGGCAGGCAACAGAGGTTTAGGGACAACAAATTTATTTGGAAGACTAATTTAGAAAGCAGCAGAGAGAGGTGAGGAGTAGAGGGACAATGGAAAGAAGGGAGAGGAAAGGAGGGGAAGGAGAGGGAAAGAGAGAGCAGGTGGGGGTGGAGGGAAGCAGAAGGAAGGCAAGCCAGTCAGTGGAGGGTTTGTACATCAAGTAACCACTGTGGATGACCTGATCTCTGTCCTTTTGGGGGCCATTTCCAGCTTCACATCCTGAAGAGAGGGAAACAGGACATTATCCAGTCCCCTTCCCCTTTGATTAGGCACCAATCTATGCTGTATCTAAGGTATTGCTTTCTGAAAGCCAGGTGTACCACAAGCAGGCCCAGCTCTGAAAAGGCGTGTCAGCGAAGGTCTGAGTGTCAAATGGAGAGGTGACACTGTGCCAACTCCAAGCCTTCCAGGTGTGCTGGCTCTTCCTTATCATGTGGCATTATCCCTGAGACCCAAGGCCTTGCTGCACCCACAGTGGTGTGTGTGTGTGTGTGTGTGTGTGTGTGTGTGTGTGTGTGTGTGTGTATGTGTGTGTGCCTTCTGACTAAATTGAGCTTGTCTTCTCTAGTATGAAGTGTTGGAAATGCATCTTCTCACTTGATTGCGCCAAAAGTTCCAAATGTTTCTGTTCTGAACTTGCACACGTTACCATCGTTGGCAGAGAAGAACCAGCTAATTTCCACCCAGCTGAGTAAAGTGAATAGAAGGCACAGCAGTTTTTTTTTCTTTTACGTGAGTCTAGGATGTAGTGAGTCATGGTACTTGACCAGAAAGGAAAGCCCTCCTTGTCCTCTTGGCATCATCCAAGGTGAGTGAGTTATGCACAAATTCCTCAGTGGAGGGGACCAACATTTGAAAATGACTGTGACGGTGTTTAACAACACTGTGGTCACTCTCCTGGCCCAGGTTGGTCACCTTTGTCCTATTGAACTAGGGACTCTGGATCTGGAAACATCCAGTTCCACAGACCCAGGGCCAAAGGAGGCCATTGGAAGCTGTGATCACAGAACACATGTGAGCTGACCGGGGAGAGGTGAGGCCCGGTGGCTTATCACCTTTCCCTCTCTCTGACCAAGGACTGCTTCTCATGTCACTTCCCTTTCCCTAGGAAGCTGGCCTGCCTGGTCACACTCTCCTCCACTTCCCCACCCACTTTTCACACAGCCCAGAGCAATTCCTCTGCACATCTACTCTGCTGTCAAGTGCGTGTCCCTGTTACACATTTTCTACAGAAGTCTGAGAAGTCACAACAAACACGGGGCACAGCTGCATTTTGCAAGCGGTATGGAGTCCGACTTCATAAGCAGATCATAGTTGCTTCTCTGGATGTGGCAGACTTGTGGGATCATTTTTAACTATTTCTTTTTTTGTCTAGCTGTATTTTCTATGTAAAAACCATCTTTCCAGGAGAACCTTTGTTTTCTAGATCAAAAGGAAAACAAAGCTGTAAATTGTCTTTAAAACCTCAGGAGAAATTACTGGTCAGGTTTCCAAGGTCAAGGGCTGGGGCCCTGCTAGGTTGCTTCTTATCCAGAAGAAACCCTTTTAAAGATTAAATTAGTTAACAGAAAACAAGTTTTGTACCTTTGCTTGACATCTGGGGCATCGGTCAACACACATTTCACAGTGAAACGTCCCAGCCTTGAGTCCACTTGCTAAGTCCGGGTATGCTCCAGACATTAGACTGTGTCTCTAACACTCACTACCATGTGGGTTCCATTGTTCTGGGCACTGGAAGAATCTCTGTTGTCATTCTCTTTACTCCATGTGGCTATCCAGCACTTCCTTGTTCAGGTGTCCCTGGAGTCTGACACCATACTGTCTCTGGTAAGTGGCCCTAATAAGCCCAGTGTGGCAATGGCCATGAACTCCCCAGTTTGCCCCATGAGTGGACCAGGAGCAAGGAGAGTCAGGCTCTCTTCTGGGCAGTAAGGAGGGAACAGAGGGCCCTGGAGCCTGGGCAGGTCTGGAAACTACTAGGAACTGAGCCCAGTGGGTGGGCTAGGTGCTGTTCAATAAGAATCAGAATCCAACAACTTTGAGCTTCTGGCACACAAGCCAAGCCTGCAGGCCTTTTCTGTGGCTCTCCAGTCCGTATCTAGGACCTTTCCTTGGGATTAAATGAAACTTAAACCTGCTAAATAAACACGGGTACAAAGAAAAATCATTGGGAGTCATTCACCTGCCATCAATCATCACTGCCAGGGTGTTCCTTTTCTTGACAGCTTACTGTAGGGAGGGAGCCCTTAGCTCCCAGGAACAAAGGCATGAGAGAAAGAAAGAAAAATAGCAACAGAGGAGGAGATTTTCCCTGCAGGCTCAGGAAGGAAATTAAATGAAGAGAGACAGCAACAGGAAGACAGTTCCAAAATCAGGCCAGTGGTTGCCATGGTAGGCTCCACAACGGGTTCTGTTTTCTCTGTTTACTTCACTAATAATAATAACATTATCATTATCCTCATTAGTATTTAAAAGCCTTGGGAGATGGTTCAGTTGGTAAACTTCCTGCCCCATAATCATGAGGGCATGAGTTTGGTCCTTAGAGCTCCTGTAAAAAACAAGTGTATCAACTTATGCCTATGGCTCCCGTGCTGGGGAGAGAGATACAGGAAGATCCCTGACTCTCATTGGACAGCCAGTCTAGTCAAATTGGTGAGTTCCAGGTTCAGTCAGAGATCCTGTCTCAAAAAAAAAAAAAAAAAAAAAAATGTGGAAAGTGATTGAGGAAGACACCGGATATTGATTTCTCTCTCTCTCTCTCTCTCTCTCTCTCTCTCTCTCTCTCTCTCACACACACACACACACACACACACACACACACACACACACACACACAGAGAGAGAGAGAGAGAGAGAGAGAGAGAGAGAGAGAGAGAGAGAGAGAGAATTGATCTGAGTCTTCTCTGTGGTTAACATTGTATCTAATACTTCATTCATTCATTTGTTCATTTATTCATGCCCTTATTTGCTCATTCAGTCAACAATGTATCTGAAGTACTGGAATACAATGGTAAAGAAAGCTAACCTCTGCCAAATGAAGACAACATATAATTTAAAAGTAAATGCATAAATATATACTATTAGAGAGTGATATGTGCTATGGAGAAAATTATGCCCAGTAGATGGATGAGGTTGGGAGTTGGAAGACTGCTTATGGCATCAGGTAAGAGGAAGAAGCCTCTCTAGGCACTGGTTCTTATTCTCAGTTCTAAGCAGGTGGTGTGATTGAAATACATAGGTAAAGTATTTCTGAGAAAAGTACAAAGGTCCTGTGGTGACTTATATATGGTAGAGCTGAGATCCTTCAGGAGGCCAACAGACTGAGCTCTAATGAGTTCTGGCCATGAGAACTAGAAAATAGAAGAGCTGAGTGGTCAGAACTACCAAATGGGACAAAGAATTCTGAAGCCAAAGCCCCATTTTGATTAGGACCAGAATAAAGCACCTTCTAAAGCCGAGATCCTATTGTCCTAAAATTTTCATAGCTTTTCCATGAATTTCACAGATGTATACACAAGTTAGAATACAGCTGTACTGATGGGTACCCAGAAGTGTATGGCCTGACCCTCACCAAGACTCCACCATAGGCATCTCCTCAGGGCCCTAAACAAACATTCCAGGGGAGCCTTATATTCAGGAAGATAATAAAGCCAGTCTGCTGACCAAGTCAAGTGTCATCCAGCCTTCTGTTTCAATTCTTAACTGGTTTCTGAGATCCACTGACTCAGCTCTCAGGAAGTTGGCGATTCTTGCCTCCTGACTTCCTGTGTGGGTGTCTTAAGCTAGAAGTGGACATTCTTGGGTATGCTCATGTGATATCTTTCAGCTCCTAGCACCTTTGCTCTGAGATGTCTAGTTGAATATCACCAGGTACTTCCCATCTGTGGCTTTCAAAAAATGGATATAGATGTAGGGATAAAGTCTGGAAGCAAATAGCAATGGAAGCCAGAGCTAGGAGAATCTCCCTGGAGGACAGAGACCCTCAGGAATGCATGGAACTTTCAGCAAGAGTTTGGGTGTCCCTGGAGTGTGTGATAGGGATTTAATGTGACTGAGCCTGTTTTTGACAGACCTAAAGACAGACCCTGGCATTAGCCTTTGTGATCTCTGCCTTTCAGCTCCCAGGCAGCTATGACATATGGCTCTCATTCCAGAGCGAGGCACTCAATTAAAAGTAAAATGTGTTCTGATATTGAAGCTAATATTCCCAACTCATCCAAACTGGTATTATTTGTGCAGGCAAAGCGGAAGTGGGAAGAAACCCAAATGCACACAAAGCCAGGCGAAGGTCAGCTCTGATTATAGCAGGCTGGCAATTTAACACTAGCGCTGCACTTTGCAAAGCATTGGTACTATTTGCCTCTTTCGAAAGTTCATATTTGAGAATAACCAAGTTTGTGCATGAGTGAGATGGAAATTTGTGTCTGGAAGAGGTCTGTGTGGTGCTGTCTCCAGTGGGTTTGAAGCAAGCAGAGCATAGTTTATCAGAGAGCACATGGCTCAAACATGTGAATGTATTTACTGTACACATTCATATATATTATTATTAATCATGAATATAATTTGATTTTTATGTAAAAATGTTCTCTCTCTCTCTCTCTCTCTCTCTCTCTGTGTGTGTGTGTGTGTGTGTGTACACATAGATATGTAAACCCATGGCACGTGTGAAGCAGTTGGCTCTTTCCTTCTACTGTCGAGTCCTGGGATCAAATTTAGGTCATCAGGCTTGATGGCAAGCAGCTTTACCCACTAACCTCATCATGCTGGCCTACTTTGATTTTTTAAATGATAAAAGTACCTATTTTCTTCCTACTTCCTAGTGGGGGTCTGTTTGTGCTCTTCTTGGGGTGCAAGTCAATTAGATATTCCAAGGAATAACAGAATCTAGAACAGACACCGATGATTGTGGAGCGTACGGGGCTGTGTCAAGAGGATGCCGGGAAGGTGGAGGAGATAAGTTAGCTTAGAGGTGAAGCTTCTGTGTGGTGTCATTTCAATTTCTCTTTGGTATCATTGCAGCATGCACACCTCTTTGCACAATACGTGGTGGGGTTTTCATTCAGAAGCAAGCTTCCCATTTAGAGCTCCCACAGGGCTTGGATAGCTACCTCCATCTTTCTCTGATGCTGGGCACCAGTAAATCATCTAGTGCTCCTGCGCTGTCTCTGATGCTGAAGAAGGGCTGGGTCCTTTCCACCCACCTGCTCCACAGGCCTGTGTGCCATCGTCATAGCCCACCTGAGCTGCAGGAGAAGGGAAGGTCCCCAAGTATCTGGGGCCACATTGCTTCAGTTTCTCTTTTAAATAGAGACATTGGCCTCTATTTCCCTGTTTTTCTTCAGATGGGACAGCTAAATGACGTCACTGGGGAGTGTAGAGAGCAGTTAAGCTGTTGTTGGAATATTCTTTGGGCCTCCAACCAGCTCCCAAATAAAGACATGGAGACCTATCATTAATTATGAAAGCTCAGCCTTAGCTTAGGCATGTCCCACTAGCTCTTTTAACTTAATTCAACCTGTTTCTACTTATCTACATTTTGCCTCAGGGCCTTTTACCTTTCTTTTATTCTGTATGTCCTACTTTCCTGCTTCCTCTGTGTCCAGCTGGCTGACCCCTGGCATCTCTTTTTCATCATTTTTCCTCTCTTTTGAGGCTAAATTCATCCTCCTACTTACTCTCCCTGCCCGTAAGTCCTGCCTATTCCTTCTCCCTCACTATTGGTCATTCAACTTTTATTGGAACAGTCACTTTAGGCAGGCAAGGTGAAACAGAAACACATCTTTACATAATTAAACAAATGGAATACATCTTTACATAGTTAAATATTCCAAAAACATAAACAAATGCAATACATATTTGCATAGTTAAATAAAATATTCTGCAACCATTAAGCATTGCCTCTATTCACTTTTGGGGGTGCTTCAATCATAGCTGTAGCCAACTTAAAATGCTCCTTCTAGCATTGTGAGGTACCTATAGAGAAATAGGAAAAGTGAAAAAGGAAAAAGTGTGGAAGTACTGTCCATCTTTCAAGTACCTCAGATGAGAGACAGCGTATGTCTGTGGATTTAATATGTGGCCCCATTCTCAAAACTCCACTTAGTGCTTTAGACTGTTGTAAGGATTTTAAAGGATCCACTAACAGGATGGCCAAAATTGTCACCGGGGCAAAAGTGATCTGTATGTGCTTTGATTCCATCTTCAGAATCACATTAAGAAGGGTTCACAGGTCTCTTTCCAACTAAGACTCAGAGCCATCCCACATGTCACCAGAGTACCATTGCAGGTGGGGCACTCTAGGGATGAGACTGAATACTTGGCAAGAAATAGATGTGTGCTGCAATGGCATGTCACAGAGAGACGTACAGACAGAAATTTCCAGATGTCCTTGTATTTCTTTGTTGAATTGAAGGTCAGAGGGGTGGCTGTCAGGAAGTGATGGTTAGCGTTAATTGTCAGCTTGACAGAATCTAGGATCTCATGAGAGAGGCGCTTCTGAGCATACTTGCAGAGAATTACCTGGATCATGTTCATTGAGGTGTGAAAAACCTGCCACTGTGGGTGGTGCCATTGCCTGCATGGGACCCTTGACTGTACAATGGAGAAAGGGAGTTCCAACAGCAGTGTGTGTTTATTGCTCTCAGCTTCCTGATTGTGGATACAATGTGACTAGCCTGACTTCCCCAGCATGATGGAGCATACTCTAGAGCTGTAAACTAGAATAAGTCCTTTTTTCCCCTTAAGCTGCTTTTCACAGTATTTTATCACAGTAGCAGGAAAAAAAAAAAAAAAACCAAGGCAGATATTAAGGTAGACATTGCATGAGCAAGAGAGTAAATGTGACCTGGAGCAAAATGAAAGCCACAAGTGACAAGGCAGAATACACATTTGAGTATAACTAGAATTTCCTCAATGGTGCACTAGATATCAATATCCATATTCATATAGCATGGGCCACCACACCTGGTTTTGCAACCATGTTGTTACACAGGACAGTGAAAACACGGCAGTGGATCAGGTCTTCAGCAGGGTCTTTTCTTTGCGGAGTGCTTGTGTCTGTGAATCTTTGCTGTGAACAATATGAATGCTGATGGAGGCTTGGTGATGAAGAAGGAAGTATTATTTGGTGTGGTCCATGTGAAGATGTGCCACTCAGAATTCCTTTCAAGTGAGGACCCTTTGTTACACTGTGATGACTAGGTTGAGCTGGCAGATGCACCTTAGGCTTGAGTTTTTGTAAATTGGCCTCTGGACAGTGCCAGAGCAGGTCAGGGATCCAAGCCTTGAGCAAATTCTCCCAACATGAGATTATTTCAAAAACTCTTCTGCTCTGAGCTCCCCTGGGTGTGGCCTTTGCTAGGTCTGTACTGTGGCCAGATCCCTCCTCCTAACTTAGCCCTCTCCTTTTCTTTTGACACCACTATTCCCCAATGGACTTCAGGTGCTTAATTTCACATTAAGGGCAGCTTCTCAGGGAACCAAGCCCAAGAAAGGGACTTAATGAGAATAATGAAAATCCCTTCTATCAGGCAAGAGGAATGGGCTGAAGGGAGTCTTGTCCAGGCCCCTAAACTGGTTTTAAAGACTTGCCTCAGTCTTTATAAACTGCTTTTAGTACCTATAGTTTAGTCTGATCAGAGGGAGCCCCTGTTTGTGTAAGAGACTCCCTAATGAGACTCAATTAAAAGTTGGACTTGGTGGTGGTGGGGGTGGTGGTAGATGCTTTCCATTTTGTTCTTTCTGCTCACCATTTTCTTTTTTGCTTTCCAACCACAGGTAGCACATGCCATAGACATCCTCTTTCCTTAATACCTAATCTTTGTTTTTACCCCTGAACGTGGCGATCAATCATTTGTTTTCTTTCCTGTTAACTGATTGGCAGTTGCTAAAGCTTGATAGAGTAGAAAATCCTCCCCAGTGGGCTTTGAATGAATGAGATTCACAGAGCCATGTTCTAGCTCATAGGTACTCAAAGATCTTTTTCCCACACAAGATCCTGAACCCCAGGGTCCTTGAACAGATGAAGACTGACTTGGATCACTGCATTCGATCTGAGTGATGGGCCACACACCTGGTCTACTCTCTGAAAATACACTATTGCCTCAAAGAAGGTGGTTTTATAGAGGAAATGGCCCCTTGGTGCTGTAGGTTTTCCTTTGCCCCTGCAGACTGTAGCTGGTGTTATTAGTCAGCTCTCACATCTCTCCTGTTATTCTCAAGTGCTGCATCACAGGGGTCATGAGGGATGCACATCTCCAAGGAAGAAATGGGCCTGAACTTGTTTCTGAGAGTCTCCGGAGAGGAGTAGGCTGAGATGTGCTTTGCCTTCTTGACCTACACAGTGAGGAGTTGGAGACTCTGAAAAGATCTGTGGTAGAGCCTTGAAAGACAAAAGAAAGCTCCTAAGCTGACAGGCCGCCAGGATGGCATGGCTTCTGGTTTGATCAACAGTGTAGTCATTACAGGTCTGTGAGAACAGAATAGTTCTCCACCTAAAGATTGTCAAGAAGTCAGAAGGACACACCCCAGCCCCAGCATTTCCCCACATTTCCCACTGTGTGTGTGTGTGTGTGTGTGTGTGTGTGTGTGTGTGTATGCTCAGTTCTTTGCATTGAGATTGAGAGTGAGAATTTGTCATGAAATGGTTTTCTCCTCCCCCCCCCCCCGAAGAAAACCAACCCTTCCTCATAGCTCTTGCTAGAGCAAATGGCAAAGAGGCATTCAGTCTTGTGTGCATTAAGGAAAACCCACATTCATGCAGACACAGAGGGGCCTGTGAAACCTCAGCTCTCACTCCCTTCAGAACATTTTAGGGACCAAAACATGAATGCAAAGTTGGATCAGCTACACTCCTAGAAATGGCTTTGGGTTTCTCTCTAAGCATCTAAAGGGGCCTTAACCATGTTGGACTGTCCTGTGGGAATGCTCTCCCCACTCTCTCCAAAGCTCCAGATATTTATGACCAGGGCAAGCTGCAGGCGACAGCATCTGACGCCGTCTTTGGCGGTCTGGTTTCTATTCTTTCTGACAATGGATGTGTGGAGGGGGAAAGTGTTGGACTGTTTACTACTTCAAGACATTTTAAAAGGTAATGAATGTACAAACATCACAGGGGGAAAAAAAGAGCCCTCTGTAAGGTGGTTCAGAGTCAGAGAGAAAATTCAAACAATATTAGCCTCAAAAAGTCAACATCAGACACCCTTCTACTAAGGACCTACAAACAAACAGAGTTACTCTGTGCACACATTAACAACCGCAACGCCAGGCTGCTGGGCTGTTGCCTTCTCAGAGCCACGGGGGTTCATAACATGAGTTTGCAGAGGACTTAGAAGGTTCCAGAACCCTGGAGGAGCTTTGTCTTCTGAGGTCCTTCAGTGTCATAATTTTCATCCTTGATGTCTAAGGCAGAGGAATCCATGGGGAAAATGAGGTTCCGGCATGACTGAGATGCATCTGGCTCTAATACCCACCTGTCCTTGTGTCTGGGGAACAGGAGGGGTCATTTGGTTTTCTAGTTCTATTAAGAATCAAAGTGCTGCTGGGCAAGCACCTCTTTGCCCATTTGCCCTGCATATCAAAGAATTCAAAGGCAGAGTTACTGTTTGCAAATGTGAATAGTTCACAGTGAAAATAGAATCTACCATCTTGTCTTCCTGCTCACACAGATAGCTGGGATGTCCATTATTTCCTATCCCTTTACTCACTGGATGATGGACTAAGAAAATAAAATAAAAAATAAAAAAACCCAAAGTTTCTTGTTATTTTCAATATTTTTTCAGAGATTTGCTTCCCAGCTTTTTAAAGATTGCCCTAGGTCTGGTCCACCAAGTCTTTGTGAGTTGTAAACAAGGTAGCTTGGTTACTTACGGTTACTTATACATCTTTCTAGAATCACAAGGTTGAATGATTTCAGAGAAGACAATTTTCTGGTCTGGTATTAGACCTCCATACTGGTATATCTGGTGGTAACTGGACTTAACTTCTTCTGAATCAAACCTGCCTGGCGAGGGCTGCCCATAGGAAAACTGGCTAAAAGTGTGTTCCAAGCATTGTACTTTTTTGAAAATGTTACTTTTCCTGTAGTCTGCACATTTTTTGCCACAACTTACCAAAAGGGAACACACACACACACACACACACATACACCCCTCATGAAATAGAAAGCATAGTATTTTTAACCTATCTTTTTCACATTAAACTGACAACAGATTTCTTAGTTTATTCTTTTTTTTTTTTTTGATACAATTGTGCAAAAAGTTTCATAATGCCGTCGTTGCATTCACCCTTTTATAATATCAGGTCTGAACTCTCCTTGACTTTTTTTTTTTTTTTTTTTTTTTTTTTTTTGGCTAGCTGCACAAACTTAATTACCCACAGCGAAGTTTCAGACAACAATGAAGAGAAAATGACTTTTCCTTCTCGCAGTGAACCATGAGAGCAGTACGCACGAGTTCACAATGGGCAAGACTGGCTTTTGGCATTTAGACACCGTACTAGGGGAAGGCCACATGATCTGTGTTAACACATTCAAATGCAGAACTCGATTTGCAGAACGTGGAAGCCTCTCTTGTTTTTGCTAGATCAATGTGGCAGGAGCAGGATGGCTCTGAAGGCACACAAACAACAAACAAACAAACAAAACACCTCAGCCATAATTGTGGTTGGCTTAACGCATCTCCTAAGCCAGTCAATAGCAGATGGCCCTCCCGCTGCCCCCTCCCACTGCCTGATAAAGCTAGCCTCTTCCCCGGATCAAGGTATTAAGGTTTCAGTTATTTGTATTGATTTTATGTGCTGCCGGCCATGCTGATCTGTGGTTCACAAATTCCTCTTTTAAAATGTCACCACCATTTCATTTTCTCTCCCATCAATATTGTAGTCCTGGGGGCTGGCTGCCTGTTAACCTTCAGGGCTCTAGTCTTGTCAAAGGTTCTGGGGTAGGGGGGTCTGGCAGGTTCCCAAAATTTTCACATGTATCATCAAAACAGGGGTGACCATGCATTTTTTTTTTCCAAGAAAAAAGAAAGAGAACCAGGGAGGAAACATAACAAAAGGAAGCTTTCAAATATTTTTCTCGGATACTTGAAACCATGTTTCTCTATTGTCTGTCTACGGGAAACAGACAAGCCCTCTAGTGGTTAACAAGGGAGCTCAGACACAATGGGAGACTCATTAGTTAGTTTTGGACATCATTCCTATTGCATCCACACCCATACACAGGTGTGTGTGCAGGAATTTCTATGCCTGAACACAGCTCTCACCAGCGGCATCTGCATCCTCAATTCTACTTGAAATAAATCTGAAAGGTGTTTTGAATTGACAGGTAATTTTAAATCAATAAAGATTTTCCCTGGAAGTGCTAGAATCTTCAGTCAAATATGGAAACTTGGCCATTTAATAGTTTCACATAGATCCTTTCCCTTTTCAGCCCAGAATAAACTCACTTTCCCTGGAAGCCAGACAGAAACCTCCACACAGACTGTATTTATCAGTCTACGGCGATCCTTTAACAAACATGCAGTGGGTAAAAATAAAACACATGTTTTCCCTTATTTCTCTGTAAGCGCTTACTTAAGGTTTTATTATATTTGGCCATGGGACATTCAGTAAACTTACTGATGATATCAAAGAATGATTTTACAAACAGTAAAAGTTACACTATTGACACCTCCAAATTCTGGCGTATTTACATTGTGTTAGGGGCACACTTGCTCAGGGAGATTAACAAACATTACTAGGAAGGCTGTGGCCAAATCCACCCTGGTTGTTTATAAAACCTTTACAATTCATCAGCTTCCACTAACACACTGGCACTGTGCAATTACCATCAGTTTTAGAGAGCTTTAGCAAAACATCTAGTGCCCATGTAAATAGACAAATCTGAAAACTAGCTGGTCTGTTGGCTTTCATACTGTAGGTAATGTTTTCTTTTGCTCAAATTTGTTCTGGAAACTAATCACGCTCTGATAAAGCCATCTGCAAATATGAGAAAGATTGACACCCACATGTCAAAGTTTACACAGCCTGACCAAGTGTACATATAGTACAGATGATGTAAGGCTGTGTCTCTGAGCTTCTCCAGGGCCATGTTGGAATGACGCTCCCTGGAGGAGCATGGCCATGTGAAAGTGAGCCTGTCAGTCTCCTTGTCAAGCTAAGGCACTTCTCAAGGGCTAGTGGGCTGCTTTCTCTCATCTCCTTCATGGATCTTCCATGACCCCTGAATTGTCAGTCCAGAATCACCGGGTGATTATCACTAAACTAATTCCAAACAATGGCCTTTGCTCTCCCCCACACAATGGCAACTTACTGTACATGACAGAAAAGGTGGCATGAACTATCAGTGACAGAGATGATATGAAATGGCATTTGTGTAGTAACTCACAAGACAGCAACTTTTACTGCACAGTATTTACTTTGTGGGGAGGACTATACCGTGCATTGACTTATACACTGTGTCATAGGAACCCTGAATCCAAGGCAGACAGAGAAGGAGATGGGGCTGAAAACAAGGAGGAAGTTGACAGAAATTCATCCTTGGTTCATTTTGATGACAAACTTATCGGAGAGCTGGAGTGCCCAGGGCAAGCATCCTTTGCTGGTGGATAGCAGTGGTTGTATTATGAGCTCTGATTTCCCTATTTGGAAACACAGTAAAAAATAAAATCAACAGTTTTAGGAAGGAATTCTTTGTAGCGAGATTATCTTGGTTCCTGATGCTCCCTCTTCATTCTGAACTCAGAAGTATTATATTTGAAATCTTATTCTTGAAATTTTCTAGGGATCAATCACAAACTGCCTTGTTGACCATTTCTAGAATACAGCCCAGTAAGTCTGAATATTTAAGAATATTTAATATGAATACAAAGAGTTTGAATTATTTGAAGGATACACTGTTTATATTCTGTAGCATTTGGGCACTTCTTATGATTGCTCCACGGCTTTTTTTTTTTTTTTTTTAACAATTTATCTGCTAAATCTTTCAGTTCCCATGATAAATATCAGATAATGTCTTAATACATCAGGAAGTCTGGAATTTTCTAAATTTCCAATTTTCAGATTTTGCTTCCTATTTTATTGAGTTTTGTATGTGTGTGTATATGTGTATGAGTGTATGTGTGTATGTGTGTGCACATGCACACATGATGTCATTGTATGTGGAGAGGCCAAAGGTCAATGTTGAAATATTGAGTGTCCTCCTCTATTATGCTCCACATTTTGTGGGGAGAGTGAGGAGGGTCTCTTCTTGAACCTAGAGCTTATTGACATAGTTAGTCTAGCTGGCTAGTGAGTCCTGAGAATCTGCCTATCTTGACCCCACAGCACGGTGGGCTAACAGGTGTGTGTTGTCATGTCAGGATTTCAGATGTGTGCCAGGGGACCTGAACTCAGGTCCTCGTGCAGTGGCACTTTAGTCACTGAGCCACCTTGAGCCCCAGGACTCTACTTCGTGATAGATTATTAAATTTGTAGTCAGTAACAGATCATCACTTCCTCATTATTGATTTGAATAGAGCAAAATAAAACCTGAAAGGTAGTTCTGAGATTTTTGTGTTTTAAGAACATGACAAACACTTCGTTTCTATTGTTGTTTCCTTAAGACTTTGATGATGACGCAGCTATTTGTTCTGTCCAATGTGTATGCTTTGAAGACGTAAGCAGAGCAGGAATCTCTGCTCAGCCACAGTCAACTGTTCACTTTCTTTGATCTTTACATATCTGTGTATTCCAACATTACAAGCCCATGTCCCACCCTCAGCAACTCTTGAGTCTTATTTAATTGCAGATCTTTTTTTTTTTTTTGTGACTCTGACTTGCACCTAGTTAGCTGTCCTATAACACCAAATACTTCCTCTAGTTACCAGAAAATGACTTTAGCACACACCTGTGATCCCAGTGCTCAGAAAGCTGAGGCCAGAGGATTGGGATGAGGTTGAGGATAACCTTGTTTATATGATAAGTACCAGGCCAGCCAAGGCTGAATATTGAGACCTCTCTCTCTCCCCTCCCTCTCCCTTTTTCTCTTCCCCCCTTCCATATGTGTGTGTGCATATCAAATGTGTGTGTGGAGGATACACACACACACACACACACACACACACACACACACACACACACACACGGAATACCTGTGCTTATACTCATAGATTATACTCATATCTTCAAAATACAGAAAGTGTGTGTGTGTGTGTGTGTGTGTGTGTGTGTGTGTGTGTGTGTGTGTGTGATGTGTATGGAGACCCCTCCAAAACTGAATATACCCAACTGCCGAGAAGTTTTAAAGACATGCTCTGTCTTTGAGTATTGCTCAATCCTTTGAGCAGTCTTTGGTCCTATAACGCTGCTTTTGGAACCTATAACCTCTTTTGTGCTTCCCTACCTATATTGATATGAAATGTGTAACGATTTTTACAATGATCCTTATCAAACAGAAGCCTCTTCTATGTTAGCTCATAAAACTTAATTTCCAATTTCCTCCTTGCAAACAATAAATGATCTTTGTCCCCATGTGGGTAATTGGATCATGGTGGTAGGTGATAGCTTCTCAGTTACCAGGTAATTCTGCCTCAGAGCTTAGGTTAAGAGCAGGGTGGTAACTCTTACTTCTGGGATGGGAGGAGAGGGGCCAATACTTCCATTTCTTGGTGCGTGTGCTGTGCCAACTCCTGACTGGTGACTTGCGCTCTTATCTCTTATATCACCAGCTCTTTCCTGCCTCCTTATTGAGTTGTACCACCCCTGCCCCACTTAATACTCTTTGATGCTTTGCACAGCTCCTAACACAAAGACTCAACTCAATTGAGGGCTGGTGTGGTTTGGCTAGTGCCAGCCATGCTGACAGCTGCAGCTCTTTTCTCTATCCCTTTTCAATGCTTCCCTTACCATTGGTCCACACTGTTCAGTTCACCTGTATATCCCCAAGACCAGGACAGTTCTGGCACGCTGCAGATGCTAAATCAACTTTTCAGACATGGAGTACAAACAAATGAACGCATTTCATCCTTTTGACAATCCTAAAATAAGGAAATAGGGGATCAAAGGGAGTTAGTCACATGTCCAAGTCCCAGCTAATGGCAAGCAGAGGTTAATGTCTCAGCAATTCTCGAAGGTCTCCTGTGGGATCCTTCATAAAGCCCCTAGGCAGATGAAGGAGCTCAGGCTGGCGGATCATGTTGCCCAAATGCTCAAGGAGTATGCCCTCTCTCTGCAATTTTCTTTCCCCTCAGATGTGTTTGCAGCCCATGGTGTTCCTAGAGATTTTATTTATCTGTGGATTTTCTTTGAAGAAAGGCTGCCGGAGGATGTTTTTTAGAAGCCAAGGTGAGAATTAGTGAGATGCTTTGCCATGGCACCTTTTACAACACTGGAAAATGATCATTAGACTCCCTCTCAAGGATAAAGGATTTGCATCTGGCTTGCATTGTGCAAACAGGGCTTTTGTTGATTTATCAACAGGACTTCGCTTGGGGTTTTGGATTGGATTCCAGAGGTTGGCACCTACACTCTAAAAATCTAAACAGAAGGAGAAAATAAATCACCAACTGGCACTTTAAAGGCAAAGATTTATACCAAACTTAATGAACTTCCTGTCTTGCTGAGCGTGAGGAAAATGTCATGTTTACCCCCATGCTCTCTGCTCCTGGCAGCCGATGTGCTGGGTTGGAAAGGATGCAGAAGTGGGTCAGACTCACCCAGCTGGAACTCAGGAAACTCATTAGAGTGCCAGCTCTCCAGAAGCACTGTGGCCTTCCTGGTCCACCCCTTTCCCCTGGCTGCTTACCTTGCCCAAGGAGAAATGGGCACCAGGTTGCAGTGTGTTGTTCTCTAGAAGCAGACTAGCGATGGGTGATGTAAAGTGCAACCTGCTGACTTGCTGCTGTATGTGGGAGTGCTCTGTGATTCCTGGAAACACTAGTCAGGGCTGGGGAAAGTGGGATGTGGAAGCTGTTAGCAAAGGACAAGTCACCAAAACTACTACAGCTTAGTCATTCTGAGACCTCAAGAAACCAGTATAGAGTTACAACAGTAAGGAGCTGGAGGACCCAACCTCCTAACTCCCACTGACTGGTCAAGAGCTGCTTCCAGGGGAATGAATTCTCTAGGATTTCCTAGCCAGTAGGATCTCTGGGTGGAGACATATCACACCACTGAGGAAATCTTCAAAGAAAGGGATACAAGCTCGGGTAGCCAGGAGTGAGAGCCTTCACAGAAGTAGGGAAGGTCTGAGTGGGTGAGTCAGTCAGCTCTCCTCTTGGTTCTCTAGAACTTCTCTTTGCACCATTTATGTGGTTGGTGCATGGGGCCTGGGAGGGAGAAACATCTTAGCATCCTACCCAGTTGAAGAAACTTTCTTTCTTTGATTCTAGTGCTTGTAAAGTCAATACTTATCTGTTAATCACTTGACTCCCACCACTGGCATTGCAAGATCTAAAATCCTAATGATTGCCCAGCCTGTGTTTTCCTCCTATCGACATATCAAATGAGGAATGTCCAGATTCAAATTGATATGAACAACCTTCCTGCCACTAAATTCCAGAATGAACAATGAACCTGATTTTAAACAGGGAGTAAATCCTCTTGCCAGACTAAATATACCCAACTACTGCAGGTGAAACAAGAAAGCCATATGGTTAAGTAGTCCACTTATTTGAAAAATGATTAGGAGATCTGCAAGCATGGTAACACTAGGAGAACTTAGTCACTATTAAGGAGATCACTGGTTTATGCACTTCTGACAGGACCTCAGTGCATGCCTGATTTGCTTAGGTAACCCCACCTTCCATCTGTTAGTGTGGGCCAAATCTTATGGACCATTCCTTCTTCTTCCTTTGCTTTTAAAAGTCAGCTAATAATTGTGTTCTGATGCAAGAGGCTTTCTTTGGGAGCAGTGTCAGGGCAGGTGAGCTGTTGGGTTTCCACGCCCTCTCCACTGTTACCAAACTACAATGTGCTGTGGTCAGAAGGCCATGGGCTTTTTGCTTGGTATTTCCTTATCTTGGGATTGAAACACCCTAAAGTTGAAGAGCAGTGGTCAATATTTAGACACGTTATGAAATCATGTCAGCTCCTCTTGATTGAGAGTCTCTTTGGATTTGTCAAATCAATAGCTTCTAAAGTCAGAACCCAGCATTGTGTAAACATGGCTTTTGAAATATTTCTAAGCAATGCTTAAGTAATGGAGACAAATGGAAGTTCACCTGCTTCCTTTATTCACTTATTAGAGTGGACTAATTCCCCAGATAGACATTTTGGGTAAGAGATCCTGGAACTGCATACAAACTTATGTTCAATTCATTCGTGGTGGCTGAATCTATGTTTGTATATCTGGTGCATGTTTGTAGTGTTGGCATTTTAATGTTACTAACAAATGACTGGACTTGGTCTCAGGCGACAGAAACTCAACTGTGTCTCTTCAAGGTACCACCTAGAGTGGGCAGTCCACAGGTAAAACTTTCAGTTCAGCATCTCGATTGCCCTGCATTTGTTAACTTACAAATGGTGCTTTGAAAATTGCCCCCTTTCCCTTTTAAACTTGTGGTGCCGGAGGTTGAACCCAGGGCCTCATTCATGTTAGACAAGTGCCCTATGCCTTCATTACATCCAGCCCTAGTCCTTGCTTTTAGAGTCACTGTTTATGAACAAAACCAAAGCAATTTATTCCATCTTACATATTCCCCTACCCTCCTCTCATTCTCAAGAAATAGGATTTCTTTTGCAGTGTTTTTTAAGGACTAAGCATGGACACTATAATGAGTTATGAAGTTTGTCACTGGGATCCAGGGACCTCAATGTCCTTGTCATTGAGACCTTTTTGTCATTGTTATATGTTTCTTAAAAAGGTCTAGCCTGGGATCACACACAGGACCACAGAATGGCTTGGGCCCAAGCCTTGAGCACAGCACACCTTGATTAAGAGAAAGACATTTGTTCTCCCACCTCCTTAAACTTAGAGTTCCTGAGGTGATGTCTTTTCACACCTTCATCCATGTGCCACCCTGGAAACTTACCCAACTTCTTGTTCCCACCCCCATTGTCTGTACAGCCAATCAAAAGTCTTGTTCATTCATCTCTGGACACTATCCTCTTGGTCATTCCCTCAACTTTGGTTCTTAGCTTTGCTCCTGCCCATGTGGACTATTGGAGGAGTGCCCCCACATCCACATCCATCTCTTAGCCTGCGCTAGGCACATTCGTTTCTAACTGTCCTTCAAAAAATCTGATTGGGCCGGGCGGTGGTGGCGCACGCCTTTAATCCCAGCACTCAGGAGGCAGAGGCAGGCGGATCTCTGTGAGTTCCGGTGGGAGGGGGGAGAATAGGGGAACCAGTGGCTGATATGTAGAACTGAATGGTATTGTAAAATAAAATAAATAAAATTAAAAAAAAAAAGAAAGTCTATACTGGAAAAAAAAAGACGCCCCTTCAAAAGCCTAGAGCCATCTTGTATTTAGTCTACCCTTAAATTCACTAACCCCCTACCTCGCTGGCAAGACCCTAGGACACTTCTGTACCACATCCTGAGCCTGTACATTTGTCTGCAGTGCCTAACTGGCATTTATGTTTCCATTGTCATTTATCCACAATCCCTTCTCCACATACTCTCAGAATAAGTTTTTAAAAGTGCCTCACTTCTGTCTCAAAGTACTCTAGAATTCTCATAACTTCTTTGCGTCAAATCTAACCTTCTAGAAATGTCTCTTAATTGTTTCCTAATCTTGCTCTGACTGTCCTGGATTTGGGACACTGTATTGTGTAAATTCTAACATGATGCAACATGAAGTACCCTGTACCACTCATAGCGTACTGGAAACCTTGGTTCTTATGCCTTCAAAGTGACAATTCTCCTGGCCTTTGGCCAGCTGTTTACTCTGAACACTACCCACTCCACCTTCACCCAAATGCTATTCCTGTCTCCACATACTCAGTCACTGTGCAGGTCTGGTGATTTAAATAGGATGATCACACAAGAGAGGGAAAAGAAGTTGAGTAGACCTCAACACATATTTATAAACAAAAGTCTTAATTCAAACAAAAAATCCTGTATAGTGGTATGATTGGTAAAGTAAGAAAATTTGGAAATAGTTTGGATATCAATTTTTCAATTTAAGAAGGGTCATATGGCATTCAGATTATGTTAAAAATAATATTCCCTTTTAAGAAGTGCCTATTTTAAGTGTTTAGGACTTAAAATATCTGAGATTATTTATAAAATAACATATTTAATGTTAAATTTCAAGAAAAATATGTAAAAATCCCTAACATACTTTTAGCACTATAAATACCTTAAATGCCTTGCCTTTCTTCTCCACAATTGTTTATTTGGAGAGAAATTTATATAAAATTTCATGACCAATACATTCCTTTCACTGTTTTTATCTGTCCTTTTAGGGCTTTTTCTTTTTGGAGTGAATGTGATTTGTCTGTTCTCGGCTCGGCTCTTCCCACTTTGGGCTAGCATTTGTTTTACACCTATTTTTCCTACTTATTATCAATGTCCACCATTTTATTTTATTCACAGGCCTGAATCAGGGTATTGTCATTTCTGCCCTTTCTTTCTTTTTATGAAACCCAAATTTAAGCACTTATTGATTTCAGTGAGTGAATCTCATTCCTTCCTACTAACTGTGCTGACTGGAGTGGGTATGTGCTCACACAGGCTTTTCATGGATTTGCCAAGTCCTCTGTGTTTGAAATGTTTTTGCAAAATATGTGGAAAACTGAACACATTATTTTTACTATTTAGTGATTAATGCTATAATTATCCACACTGCCCTTAAGTGGACTATGCTTTTCATCTTATTGTTGTTTAGAATATTTTTCTCCTCCCAAATAAGACCTCAGCAGAGAGTTATTTTATCCATTCTCCTACTATGTTGAGATCAACTGAACCTGCTGGTCTATCGTTACTACCAGCCACACAGGGCTGTTCTGAACGCTCAAAATACATCTAGCCAAAGAGAGACGTCTTCGATGTCAAATACCTGTTGCAGTTCGAAGACTCAGAAAGAAGAGTGCAAAATGTTTTGTTACTAGGCCTTCGCACCAATTGCATAGTGAAATGAGAATATTCTGTATCTAATGGTTAAGTGAAACTGTGAAGATTATTTCACCTTTTCTCTAACGCTCTTAAAAGTGATGTAATGCCCACAGGAAAAGTTAAAATTAAATATTGAATATATTGTTTCCATTGTATTTCTATGAGTCAGAACTGCCCCTTATTCTGGTTTGTTGTTAGTTATTCTTAAAACAACGAAGTGGTTTCTCTCCTTAGCACTTCCAGCGACCTAGTGTGTTTCCGATCTTACTCGCCGAGCCTGCGGTTTTCTGTCTTGCTCTTAGGTGGCAGCGGCAGGCAGGCACAGACTGCCAGGTTTCTATGCATGTGCTCGGTCAGCTTCAACTCTTGCTGACTCTATGGCAGTCTGTTCCTTTATAGAGTTTAAGAATTGCCTTGCACTCTAAGTCCTCCCAAACGTTATTCAGCTGTTCTCCATTTTTACTGTGACTTGAATCTGAAGTGTTCCCTAATAGTCCATGTGTTAAAAGCTTGGTTCCCAGCCTGGTACTATTAGGTGGTCTTGAGGTAATTGAAGGCAACACCTTTGAAAGGACAGTACGACCTCAACCCATCCTTCCATGCCTTCCCTCCCCAGCCATGGGCGATCAGTTTGGCTCTGCATTCCCCACCAGGATTATACTGTCTCAGCATAGGCCCCGAGCAACAGTGACTAGTGACCAGTACTATACCCTCTAACATTGTGAGCCCACAGAATCCCTTCCTCGCTTCCAAGTTAATGATGTCAAGTGTGTATTATAGTCACTGAAAGCTAAAACAGTTTTTCTTCCTCATCTTTCACCCTCACAAGACTCTTAAACTCTATCTTTGTAGCTGAAAAGAAGTATCTTAGACAACCCTTTTACCTAAATTTGCACCCTTTATATATATAACTTTTAACCTTTCCCTTAAGGAATGCGTATCTTTTGGACCCTACTTCCAGGTCAGGTTTCCATTTGTTCTTCTTGTCTCACCCCCTCATGCTTGCTTCTGTCTCAGGAGTTTGTGAGTCACTGTATCTGTTTTTATTGCAGCTCATCCCTGGATGGCGGCTCTGGATTCTCATCTAGGGGCTCTATTTTCTTCTCTTCTATGGCTCCCTTTCTTGTGTCATTAAAAGAATCTCTCCATTAGTCCTGTGGAGGAGTTTGACCTTCCCCCTTGTTAAAGAGCCAGCTTTCAGTTACAGATATGGAGAAACACGGGTTCTCAAGACTACATACATTTTGCAACTCACCTCTGAAGTCTGCAGATTCTCATGGACTTTTGCCTAGGCCTCCCAAACTAACTCCAGACCCTTATCTCCCATGAGTATCCTTCCTTATGTACACCTTTTAGGACAACTGAGGCTCTTTATGTGGTACTCTAAGGTTCCAGAGTCAGCATACTTCCCTGGCAGTCTTTTTAAGGAAACTCCACATCCACTTTACCATTTGCCTCTGAGCAGATGTCAACTAGATTTCCACTACAGTGACAAAATACCCGAGATAATCAACTTAATAGGAATGAAAGGTTTGTTTTGACTCGTGATTTCAGAAGGATTCAGTCCATGGTCACATGGCCCTGTTGCTTTGCACACATAACATTGTAGAAGGAGCATGTGGCAGAGGAGACCCATTGTCATCACATCTATAAACAGAAAGAGCAAGACCAGAAGGGGCAATTACCCAATACCCTTCCAGGGCCTGTCCCCATAGCCTGACTTCTTTTCCCTATGCCTTACCTACTAATGATTGTGTCATCTCTAAGGGTACAACACATCAGTGGCCAACACATGGACCTTTGGAAGACATTCAAGATCCGGACTACAGCAGTGTTACACAAGCCTGATTGCATGTGTCCTCAAACTTGAAATTCCCCATTTATTTATTCTCAAGAAGCCCTTCTGTCCTACCTGCTTGCTATGCTGCTACTTGGATATCAAATGGTGGGCTCATGCTCCCCTTCAAGAGTGGGTCTCTGGCTGCCTCCTGGCATCAGTATTGCCCTCCCCCCACTTCCCCTATCTTACCCAGGTCCCTCATCTTCTATTACCACCTCCCAGTGGCCTCTTTTGTTGCCTGTAGTTTACAGGTGATAGGGGCAGAGTTCTCTCTTGCTAAGCCTCTCAAGCTACCAAGTGATCACCTTTGGGCACCCTAAGTCTTCTTCCGTCCATGCTCACAGCCACCTCAGAGCTTCAGAGCCAAGGCTATGTTAGTCAATAGACCCCTGCTTTTGCTCTGGCCGGCATTCTACTTTTGTCCAATTGTGTTAGTCTTCCAGAAAGCTTGAGTTGCCTGATTTTTTTGTCTCTTACTTTACAACGTTTTTTTTTTTTTTTTTTTTTTTTTTTTTTTTTTTTTTGGTGGGGGGGGCTTTCAAAAAACCTACTCTTTCACATTTATATTGAACCAGGATTGGGATGCTGAGCATGTTCTTCATTATCTGTCTTGATAGTGTGCCTACCTCATACCACTCTTTCTTTTATGCATGCTTCCCTGGGCCAGAAATGGTCTTTTTTTTTTTTTTTTTTTTTTTTTTTTTTTTTTTTTTTTTTCATTTTCCTTATTAATTCAAAACCCATCACAGGAGAGATTCACCTAGGAAATATTTCCAAGTTTTTATAAGTGACTTCAAACTCTTGACATTACACTACTTTTATACACTGTATATGCCAGTTTTTTCAGAACTTTTTGGCCCATGACATATAATTAATTTTAACTATTTATATCTGTAGTCAATGGTTTCCTATCACATTCTATGTCTCTTGAGGAAAAAAAAAAGGAACACATAATCCTGATCTAGCTCAGAGGAGGATATTCAATAAATGTTGAATTGAAACCCTGGACTGCCTGCCTTTTGGCTTGGGAGAATAGCAGGCATTTTAAATGGCTTCATCTCAGAGACTGCATGGCGGTCTAACATAGGGATGTGATACTGTATTTTTGCATGTACAATCCAGCCCAGTTCCTTTGTTTACTATTCATCCCATTCCTGTTATTTGAAGTAAAAGGCAGGGGTGCTATGTTCTCTTCGAAGACACGCACTCCTGTCTACACAGTAGCTAGCTTTCTTCGAAGCTGAAAACTGGAATGATGTTTTCTTCCATCCTTCTCTCTCTTTGTCTCTTCTCTGCCTCCCTCCCAATCACGGAAATATTAAGAAACAGGACAGCATCCAAAGACACAGCATTCTAACTGCTATCCTGATTTGTCCTTATCTGCAATATATATGCAAGCCAGACTCAGTTGATAAACAGAGACAGCCCACCTGACTTCACAAAACAAACAAATAAATATCCAGGCAGATGCTGATTTCCCTGTGGAAATTTTACAGGGGAGTTAAGTTATGGAATGTACACAGACCTGCAATTGTCATGCAAAATGGGTTGGCCGGGATTTCAGTGGCTATACGTGGGCTGAGTAAACCAGTTCAAATTAGGAGACCTGCGACTTTGGCTGGGTATTTGAATGGAAGCAACTGGAAAGTTAGAGCATAGAGTCTTTTTCCTCTTATTGCATCTTTCTCTAGTCAGTGACTGTGGCTGGTTGCTTTTATTTTAACTAAGTAATCCACAGGCTCCATGATAGAGATTTCCAAGGATGTTCTGAGCTAGAAAGGACAATGCGAGCTCTTCAAGGCCTTGCTGAGAGACCAGACAAATAACCCACCTGGGAAGTACCTCTAGAAGTAACCCACGCATCAACAAGCACATTTAGTTTGGGCATTATATCATTAATAATAAAGCTTTAATTTTTTTTGTTTGCAAGTCCTGAACCATGATTTTATTACTGACAGAATCTAAGAGTACAAATTATTTTAGATGTTACCAGAGTAACAATATTATTTCCTCTTTATTATAATTCTTTAGGTTAAAAGTAGTTACTTTATTTCCATTGTCCAAATAGAAATATTTTCTAACAAATATATAAACCACTTATCACAGAAGTCAGCAGTTAGTATAAAAGAAAGAAAAACTTAAAAATGGGAAGATATGGGCACATGTGATGGTGTCTCCTTAAGGAGGTAGCTTTTGCTTGTGTCAGAGTTTGAACCAGCACTCAGTGCTCTTCAGAGAGTCACTAGCCACCTGATAACAGTGTCTTTTTCACACTTGTGACCACACCCACATGGCTATGGTACAGAATGAATTTTAAGTAGGTAGCGCTTGTGAGCTCTTCACTTCTGGCTATTCATTTGGTCAGAGGACCCCCTACCCTCCTCATTCCATAAACTGAAAATGTTTAAAAAGGAATCTTTCTGGCTAGGCATGGTGGTATCTTTAATTCAGATATGTAAGAGGCAGCAGACAGATTTTTTTTTTTGCTTATCATATTTTTTTTTATTTTATAATACTATTCAGTTCTACATAATAGCCACAGATTCCCTTGTTCTCTCCCTTCCTGCCCCCTCCCTTCCCCCAGCCCACCCCCCATTCCCACCTCCTCCAGATCAAGGTCTCCCCGAGGACTGGGATCGACCTGATAGACTCAGTCCAGGCAGGTCCAGTCCCTCCTCCCAGATTGAGCCAAGCGTCCCTGCATAAGTCCAGGTTTCAAACAGCTAACTCATGCAACGAGCCTAGGACCTGGTACTACTGCCTAGATGCCTCCAAACAGATCAAGCCAATCGACTGTCTCTCCTATTCAGAGGGCCTGATCCAGTTGGGAGCCCCTCAGCCTTTGGTTCATAGTTCATGTGTTTCCATTCATTTGGTTATTTGTCCCTGTGCTTTATCCAACCTTGGTTTCAACAATTCTCGCTCATATACATCCTCCTCTTTCTCACTAATTAGATTCCCAGCGCTCCACCAGGGGCCTAGCCACGGATGTCTGCATCTAGATTCCTCAGTCCTTGGATGGGGTTTATGGCAACTATCAGGGTGTTTGCAGCCATCACAGAGTAGGTCAGTCCAGCTGTCTCTCACATTGCCAGAAGTCTTTTGTGGGGTATCTTTGTGGATTTCTGTGGCCTCTTTAGCTCTTTGTTTCTTCTTTTCTCATGTGGTCTTCATTTACATGGTCTCTATTTTTTTCCTCTTTTTCTTGATCCACTAGATCTCGCTCTCTTTTCGATTGTTCATTGCTCCATCATGTCAGGCTGTTCATGTATCTCATCATTTCTCCGTGTCTTTCTTGGTCCATTTTCAGTGCCTCATGGTGTGTGAGAGCAGATTTTTATGTGTTTAAGCCTGGTCTTCATAGTGAGTTTCATGCAGTCAAAGGGTATATAGTTAGACCCTGTCTCAAAATTAAAATACAATAAGATGGAGTGTTTTATATACAAAACAATACTTGTTTCACATTTGCTAATATAAAGTTTAAAAGTCCTGACCATAATACTAAAATTTTCTTTGTGTCCCCTAATACAGCCCCTAAAGAAGAAAGTAGCCTAGAAAACTACACCCACATTCCAAAAAAAATGGATTATGGATGCTTGTTTTTGTTTAGGTTGTTGGTTACAAATTGTTGTTGGTCATAGTCAATATCTTTCTAAAAGAAGAAAGGGGGATATGATATGGAAATATAGGATATAGATATGATAGGATAAAAGGGTGGATTGTTGAACCTACTTTTAAAGAGCAACTTGCTTAAAATGTTTTACATTGGTATAGGTTTTAGTCTATTGATACAAATTTAAAGTTAATTTTGTTATACTGTATGTATATTTCTACTCTTGTTTAAGGTATTGTGTTTATGTAACTAATTTAAATTGTAATGGATAATTAAGATAAATTATCAGTTAATACACTCAGAAAGGGATTTGTATAATGTAAATATTAAAAGAAAGTAAAGAAAATTAAAAAAAAAAAAAAAAAAAAAAAAAAGAAATACAGATTAATAATTAGTCTTCTATGATAGTCAAACTTATAGTCATATTGAGTTTTCTAGGTAAATTACATAGATATAATTCAGTTAGGTAGGAAATCTTTAAACATGCATTCATTGTGATCATTCACTTGAAAAGTAGAAAGTGACCACATTGTAATTTTTATATTACTTGGAAGACTCTCCTGGGGTATATAAGCTGTAAGGAAAAAAAAATAAAGAAGTGAGAAGAAAAACACCAGGAAAGACGTAGAAGGAGAGTTGGAAGGAAGACATCAAGATACACAGGGGAAACATCACAGTAAATAGAGTAGAACAAGCAACAGAAAGAATAATAAAAACTAAGCTTTTGTCCCTCAGGAAAAAAAATAAAGTTTAAAAGTCCAACCCTTTATAGACAAGATTTGATTTTCATTCATTTTTCCCCTTGCATTAAAAAAAATGCAAATATTGGCAACCCAAATGTACATCAAGACATGAATGGATAGATAAGATGTACTTTTTGCATGCAAGAAAATATTCATTCATATTAAGTTATCTTGTTTTAGACTTGAAAACTCTAAAAATGCAAATGTAAATTTACTAGAAATAAGTATAAACTCCACTGATTTCTAGGTTTCTACTGTAGATGATGAAATACATGGAGTGATGTCCTGTCAGGGTGCAGACACTGAAGGACACTCAGTGGTCAGTCCTACACACTCATCAGCAGGGAATCTTGGATTTCAAGGTGAACTGATTAGACAAGTCTCAGAACATTTGCAAGGAACTTCTCACCACTTTATTTTTATTTCACTAACTCCAAAGCTGGGGGATGGAGTTGAGGAGAGAGATTTTCAAGGCCACAGTGGATGCTGTGTGGCCAGAAAGTGGCCTTAGTTCTCTTGGTAGAGAATGTCAAACAAGTTAAACCAATCTGCTGCCACCTAACTCTCCTGAGTCAGCCAACAATTGTGATGTGATGAAGGTTAACTGTAAGTTATTCTGAAAATGAGTCTCAGAGCAAACCCTCTCATACAGACTCTCGTTGCAGTAATTAGCAAGTGGCCAAGGGACAGCTCCAGTCTTGCTCCTGTGGGATTGTCTCAGAATCCTTGCTCACTGCCTTTTTAGGTGTTTCTACCTGTGGGCTACAGGGGACAAGCCTCAAGGTCAGTACAGTGTGTCCAGGGAGACTGGTTACACTGAGAGGCAAGCCTAGGCTCCAGATATTCTCTTATCCATGGCTGGTAACAGCGTGACCTGGGTACCACTACAAGCTGCAGGGAAACAGTCAATGAGCGGTCCGTGTACCATTCACAGAGGACAGAGGGTCTTCCCATTTCCCCAGGTCGTGAGCATCATGATGCTACATCACCCTCCTATGCTGAGTGTGCTTCTAGTGAGCCACTGACTTGCCTCCCCTTCCCTGAGAATCCCTCTTAGCCTGGAGGTGCAGTTGCTGGTCTTCAGCCCTGAAGTGTGGGTTTCACGGGGCAATATGTACTCTGAGATGGTGCTTAACCTCTGCCATAGTTTGCTTTCTGTTGCTGTGATAAACACCATGACCAACAGCAACGCAGGGGAGGCTTGTTTGGCTTAGATAACTAGGTCACAATCCATCACAGAGAAAAGTGAGGGCAGGAACTCAAGCCAGGAACCTGAAGCAGAAACTACAAGAATACTGCTTACTGGTTTGCTCTCTGGCTCAGGTTCAGCAAACTTCCTTATATAGTCTAGGCCCACCTGCCCAGAGATGGCATTGCCCATAGTGGGCTGAGCCCTGTACATCAATTAGCAATCAATTAAAATGGCTCACAGACAGGACATTCTAATCAAGGCAATCCCCCAGTTGAAACTTCCCACAGATAACTCTGGGATGTGTCAAGTTGACAGCTGGAACTAACTAGGAAAGCCTCTGACACTTTCTTCAGCCAGCCATATTGTCTAGACTGAAATAGTCCCTGGAATCCTAAGGGCACCGGTTCCAAACCTCCTTCTACAGGGATCCCCAGATCATACAAATCCATACATACTTAAGCCTCTTCTTGTACAAATGGAAGAGTTTTGTATTTAACCTTTGCACAACTTCCTATGAGATTTTAATCATATATAGATGATTTATAATCTGTAATACAATTTAAACATGGTATAAATTGTTACCTCTGTCATTTAGAGAAAAAGCCTTCATGCTGCTGTTGGTGTCATTGCTGCTCAAAGTCTTCCTAGGTTCATTTCAGAGGCAACTTTTAAGAATCAATTCCCATCCTTTGTTGGTTGAATTTGTGACCATGGTGGCTGTGCATATGGAGAGCCAACTAGAAAACAATTATTGCCTTTCACAATAATTGTGCCCTGCATATTTGTGGCAAAGATTGAATTAGTATATATGGAATATATCAATTGCTTTTGTATGTGACTATGACCAAAACATCTGACAACAACAATTTAAGGAAGGGAAGATTTATTTTGGCTTGTGGGTTCAGAGGGGTTTGGTCCATTGTAGAGAGGAAGGTGTTTCAGGTTAGCTCAGTTCATGGCAATGTGAGAATGTGATGGAGACTGTTCACATCACTGCAGATCAGGAAACAGAGGTGAGAAGCCACAACCAGAGGCTAGGAATAACTTTTAGACAAGATTGGATATGTCTAGGATGATATGATTATGTACTGTATATGTGGGAATAACTTCCAAAGTCCTGACCCCAGAGACCTACTTCTGCAAGCTATGACCCATCTCTCAGATGTCTGACAGTCTCCCCAAAATGTTATATGTTGAGGAACAAGTGTTCAAAATGGGAGTTTGTAGAGGACACTTCAGATTTAAGCCATAAAAAGGACCATTGCTTCTTTTGGAAAGAGCATTAGCTTGCTTCTGCTAACCTCTAGTCAAAACATTTCATATATTGATTAATACACAGCTTTGGGATGGGATGTAGCTTAGTAGCAGAGTACTTGCTTAGTATGCTGCAGGCCCTGGGTTCAATCTTAGCACCAAAGCAAATTAAGTAAGCATAGCTTGACTTTATGAGACATTCTGTTTAATTAATTAAAGAGACATCTTATTTTTTTTATATACACTTAATTTATCTAGAATGAACTCATGGCAAACAGCACTACAATTCATGCCTGGACGAAGTTAATTTAACATATGTTGTTTTCTGTAAGGCAAATCCCAGGCTTCTTACATTCTGGAGAACTAGGTATCTGTCCACATCACATTTGGGGCCACTTGAAACAGTACCACCACTAGCAAAAAGCACAAAGACACACAAACATGGCATTAAGTGGACTGTGAAAAAGATCCTGTTCACAGTGTGTGAGCTAGACAAGAAAGCAGTGTGCAGCCTTGGTCAACTTCAGCTGTGGACAGTCCCTTGGGCGACTCACAGTTTTGGAGATGTGATGCACATCTGTAAGTAGCTTTGAGTGTTGACTTGGGGGCTGAGAAGAGATCTTAGAGTAGAGGCTAGTAGCAGATATCTATTTGTAGACAATGACGATGAGCTTCATTAGAATAATGACAGATGTCAGAACAAGAAGAAAATGGGATTGAAGGATAAGTATGGAAACGAGGCAGAAACAGGTGATCATTATTTTGATTAATTGCAAAAAACTCTTAAGAACCTAGCTTACTACCTTAGATGACCTCAAAAGAGATTACCTTAAAGTAAGATTGGTGGGTGGTATTGGAGTTGCTGAACTCTGCACAGCTCCAGGAACTTGACCTAACTGGCAGAAAGGGAAATGAAGAAAAGACAAACAAACAGAAAATCTGAGATTAGGTGGTCTAGGCTCTCCCCACAATGAAGCTGTAGTACCCAGGAAGGTCAGTGTGGTGATTACATAAGTTTAACAGGGAGGGCTTATTGCATACAGTTGAATCAAGGACATGGGGTTTATAATATATCGCTGAACAAGGAGGCAGATTTAGTTAATCTTGGTAGGAACAGTATTTGTAGGGAAGCAGTCTTCAGGCCATGAACATCCAGGGATGAGAAAGCTACAGTGGACATTGTCTGCACACACTGTTAACATTTGCACTAGGACCAGAGGAAGGCTTTGCCATCCTTCTGAGCTTCACCAAGGGAAGGATTTTCCACTCCCCTGGGGCTGAAGCATTGAGATCCTGGACATGGTTGTGCCCATGTCAACAATACACATCCACTCAAGATTTAATTCACTTAGGGCTTCCTCTGATCCTCTCAGTTAGTCACTGAATATTTTCTGAGTAAAACAATAACTTTTTTTCATTGTTAAAGGGCCTTATGCCTGCTGGACAGGTTTAACAGGTACTTTACCACTGAGCTACACCTCCAAGCCCAAACAATAAGTAATAACTTTTAAATTTGTTCTTTGTCTGTTAAACATACATACCCATTAAGAAGGAAATAGTCCAGTTGGATGAGAGGTGTATGCCTGCAATCCTAGCACCCAGCATGCTGAGGCAGGACAGTCACAAGTTTACAACCAGCCTGGACTGCATAGTGAGAGGCTGCGTACTTGTATATGTATATGCATATATATGTATACATTTATACATATATATGCACATATGCCTCTATAAATACATACATATATATGTATGTCTTTATATATGCAAAGAATACTGTTTTACATAATGTAGAAAGAGTCTATCTCCTTTGACTCTATTTTACAGACATAACAATTTCTGATTAATTAGGCTATTTGCCTTTTCCATGATATTCTGGTATGATTATAGTTTATAAAACAATTGTTTTATATAAGATGATATTTCTGTTTAGTTTGTTTTTACTTAAAATATCTTGGGAACTTTTCCACTCTAGCAAGTGCAGATGCATTTTATTATTTTCAGCAGATATCCATAAGCAAACAGGTTATCTCAATAATTCCCTTTAAAGTGTGTATCTGGTGTTTTAACTTTGGTCATTTTGATGAAGCCACGGTGAGTATTCTTTGCAAAGCTATGAATTTTCTGTAGAATAAACACATGCACATGTGCATGCACACACAGAATTACTAGGTAAGAAAAAAAGATGTACTTGCATATATTTTATAATTAATGTATCAGAAAAGTTATTTCATCTTATAAAACATGTCATTTAATTGTACTTGATGCTTCTTGGGAGGCAATTGCTTTAGGAGCCACAGATTTCTATGCCAGTGTGAGGTAGAGAAATCTGCCTTTGACCTCCTAAGTCTTGCCTGTGTTACCAGGCCCAGCATCTCAGGGACCAGGGGTTTTCTACACAACCTCATTATGCCTAATCTGTTGTATTCAATAAAGTTCAGGCTTTAGGGAAGAATATTTTCAGAACAGCACACATTTGTCCAGGTGTTCACGGCAAGGATGGAGGGATCCAATCAGTCCTGCAATCAGGGCCCAGAGGACTGACGTGAGTTAATGAAAGACAGAGGAGGCTGGGGTCAGAGGTATTGGGCATGTGCTTGACCCTTCTGTGCCTTGACTGCCTCATGTATAGTGGTGAAATGGTCATAGCCACTTGCTAGATTGTTGGGAGGAGTGACATACTCATGGATGATTGGAAGTACCAAGCACTTAGCCTGTGGGAAGTATGACTTCTTCATAGTCAGAAGGAACTAATGCCATTTGCTTTTGACAGTAGAAGCATTCCAAAGACAACTTTGTTTTGCCTGCTTGACCATTAAGAAAGGCAGTTTTGCTCACAGCTTTACAGGTTTTGGAAACCAAGGCTGGTCCTAGTGATAACTAAGCCACAGGAAAAACCTTTGATTTCTAACTTGCTTCTCTGTTCCTCTTTGCTCCTTAGAGACCTTTGTATCCCTTTTTGTAATTATCTCTTCCTAGACCTTGATGGTTTTCTCTTTAAATGCCCCCTCAAGCAGTATTTCCATGTACTAAAGGAGGGACCTGTAGACACTGTCTACATGCAAAGCTAGAATATATGATGGTTCTATCTGAAGCCTCTCCACCATAAGGCACAATTTGCTCCTTGTACCAGAGGTCACCAGAAGGTGGTAACTATAATTTGGGCATAGTCTCAGAGCCTAGACAGGCTCTCCTGTGCAGTCTTTCTAGAAATTAGGTTGGCTCCTGCCTTCTCCTATTAACAAATGTTGTTGCTTCATAATGACGGGACGAATGCGGATTCTGGGTTGAGGGTTTGGAATATTTAGACTCTAAACAGGAACACAGGGGTAAATGCATTGCCTTGCCCATCCCTTCCCCTTACTTGTGCAGCCGCTAAGCCAGCTCTGTCTCCCTTTGTTTGGTATTCAAAGCACAAGAATAGTGGCCATGAATATCAGCGATGAAAGAGTGAGGGGATTTTGGGTGGAATATCTTAACCCCAGGAGTGTGGCCCACGCCGGGTGGTCAGACTGTTTGTTTAGTAGGATGGGCTGGGGATTGGAAGCCAGGGACTAAAAGGCTCCCACAGCCTTGATGTAAGAGATTGGAAATATTTCTCATTTGATTATAAGCACTGGGAAATGATTATTTTCCCTGAATATCTTGTCTGTTTGGTCAAGTGGGGTTAGGAAGAAAGATAGACAAAGCAGAAAGCAATAACTTTTCTACTTGGCTTAAGAGTCCCAAAGTAGTTTTGGGACTGTGGCACTGTGCCCTTCTTCCCACTGTCACCTGGGGAAGGGACTGCTTTCTCAGAACAAACTGTCCATTTGCCTAGCCAGACAGATGGTAGGTGGGTGGGTGAGTGGATGGTTGGACAGGTAGATTCACAGATGGATACCTCAACTGTTAGCTAGTAACCCGCTAGACTGATAAATGATTATAACTGACTGACAGACAAAATAGACAATGTAAAAAATGTAGAAATCATTTGAATATTTATTTTAAAAAGCCCTTTTTATGAGAATCGGATACCACAGTTACACCTGTAAATTTCAACTTGAGTATAAACATATATTGTTCTTAAATGAGATTTAGCTGTCTAGTGACACTCTCTGGTAGTTTCTAACACACTAACACATAAAGGCGGGTGAGACATGTGCTCTGAACGTTCATGTAGGAATTTAACAATTTAGGACTTTCAATATCGGACAAGTACCAAGTCCCTTGGGCTGCCTCGTGCCTCTCCAGAGGTTTCTGCAATAAGGAGTCCCATGCAAGCTCCCTTCCAGCAAGCATAAGTCCCCCAGCAGCTATGATGAAAAGGTGCCTGCCTGCACAGGGCTTGGCCCTACTTAATGTACCTGAGAGGGATGGCACTACCACTGGGGGACTTCCCCCTGCACCAAGCCTCCCTAGACACTGGGGCGGCAGGTCACTCAGGTCACCTTCATGCTGTGAGAACAAAGTCTGACTGAGCCAGGGTCCCAGCTGCGAGTTTGCTGTGTAAACAGACTGCAGACAGCCGCTGGCCACGTTAGGGTCCCGGGCTCTCCATTGTTAGGTTATAGACGCGGCCATAGACTCCCTTCCAATTGCACATTAGCTTAAGCGGTCTCCTAAATATCCTCTTACAAGACACATCCAGGTCTGCCACTCCCCCACCCCCACCCCAGGTCAGCACTCCTGCTGCTCTCTAGGACCTTAATAGGGTCAGCTGCAGCGGAAAGGATCCCATGGTGACATGGTAGTCCCTGGTAGGATATTTTGCTATCTGTTCCCAAGACCGAGATTCTCCTAAAGTGAGGTATGGGTGAAAAGCCAGGCAAGGTTTCCTTTCCCTTCAGTTGCCCTTTTAGTTACCAGTCTTCCACTGGCTCCTGCCAGCCACTGCTCCCGAGGAGTTGGTTAATAGAAACTTGTAATGCAGGTTCACACCCCTGCTCTTAGGTGTTCAAGGGTGCTCATTGGAAGGACCCAGAGCATCAATCACTGTCCCGAGCTACTTGAGAAATGTCGTGATGGACTGGCCAGCAAAGCCCCTCACCGGGCACTATGCTCGCTGCAATTCAATTAGTCATGGTCAGAGGGAGGCATTATTATTCATACATCACCGATTGTTCCCAAAGTAAACAGAGCCAGGATGAGGTCTCTGATCCTCCCACTGCCTTTAGCAGGACACAAAAGAAAAAAAGTCCGGAGACAGCAGGGAAGGACATTGTTCTGAATTCTGACCCCCTTTGCAAGCATCCCTCAGATCTTGTGGGTTTCTCCTTTGCTTCTTTTTTTCTCCCTTTCTCTCTTTCTTTTTTCCACAGCCTTACAGATAGTGTTCTTTGTGTGCATATGCAGACCCAGTAGGATCATTTTATTCTTTTATTGTCGACAAAGTCAGATCTCCCCACCCAGGGCAGCACGCTCCCTTTCCTTTATAATGGATATTGCTTCACAAAAGCCAGGAAGTAGATGTTTTCAACGGTGTGAACTATCCTGTCAGAATATAACAGAACCAATAACTTCCCAATTAGCAATAAATAATCCCTGCAGAAATAAAGGTGACATTTGTGCTTTGTAAAGTGCTAACCAAATTAGCCGTGGCCTGGCCAACCCCCATCTGTTTATCAGCTTAGCCCAGCGCAAGTGAACCCAAGATAAATGCCAGTTTTCTCTTGGATAAATTCTACAGTCATGCCGAAACTGCCAAAGCACACAGGAGAAGTCAAAGCAAAGCTGTGTTCTCATTGACAGAAAAGTCAATTCTGAGGCCAGACTTAGGCAAGAGCCTGGAGCACCCCCCCCCCCCCCCCCCCCGTCCCCTCCTAACTCTAGTTTTGTATGTTTATAATAGGGCTGTTTTCTCTGGTAGGGGAATGAGCCAATTTAGGGAGCTGAAAGTTCAATTGAACAAGCTCTCCTTGAGACAAGGCTGCCTAGAGCCTGTCAGGAGGACCAGGCAGGAAACTGGACCCACCTTCCAGCCTTGCTTTGCCTGAGTGGCACCAGGGCCAGACAGCCCATGATGATCTCAGGCATCTGGACACAAGGAGCTTGCTGCTGCTTTTGCTCTGTGGGACCCTTTGATGGCCTCTGCATGCTGAGACTTGGTCCAGGTGAGCTCATCAGACCCGTGCGCGCATGCACACACACACACACACACACACACACACACACACACACACACACACACCCTGCCACCTGCCTCTCTTCCAGTCCTCAGGCCCGTCTAGTCAATGCAGGGGAACTTAGCCACTGCAGGGAAAATAAGAATCAACATAAGCCTTTCATGAAGCGCGCTCCCAGTTTAAACCCAGAAACTGTCCCATCCCAATCTCTTGGGGTCAAAGTCCTTGTTATTTGCTGTTGGACAACAAATTATTGCCCTGTGCTGCCTAGACCCTCTTTGTAGAGGACAGACTGTAATAAAGGGTTCTCAGCTTCTGCTAGTGTAACCCCCACCTGCAGACAAACTTCACTATCAGTCCACTTCACCCAAACTCAGCCCCTTTCCACAGAGCAACCAATAACCAAAGGATGTGTAGGTACAAATGTCCAGTATCCTGGCCCTACTTATGAGCACGCTGATGCTGTATTCCATTTCAGAACATACCGTGGGATCCATGGTAGCTCTCTTCCCCAGGTCCTAGCAAGAGTGAAGATAGTCTAGAAACACTAGTGCCCTTTCTTTAGCTATCAGGCCATTGAAACAGTGGATTTGATGGACTTGGAATCTCTTCAGGAGTCTGTGTGGGACTGGAGGTGGGTAAAGGGGAAGAAGCAGTTCAAGCCAGAGGGCAAACTGGAGTCCTAGAAGGGATTTCACAGAGTTCTGACCACCTTACCAGGAAGACATGAGGACAATGATGGCTCAGTAATGGACAAGTCCACGCCTTGATCAGCACTGCCTGGTTATACATACCTCTTGCCTTCTGTTTAAACACAAACCTCATGTCAGTACCCAGAAAATAAACTTTGTGTATAAAATAAAAAGTTCTTTATTTGCTTCACTTCACAATGTGGCTGCATTCAATGAATCTCCTTTCTTTATTTTTCACTGTTGATTATAGACTTAATTGGGATGTGGAGGACCAGTGGCCACGCCTAGTTTGTCAGAGTGCCAGAACCTAGGCTTTGGCCTTAAAAGCTCAAGTAATACAAGTATATGTCTCAAAGCCTCTCCATAATCCAATTCTTATAAGTTAAACTCCATCCTAGAAGGAGAACTATCTTAGTTCATGTGATATATCTGAATGCCTGAAACAATCTAATTTATAAAGAATAAAAAAAGGCATTTCTTAGAGTTTTCTGAAGCTTGCAATGTCTAAGAGCATGCCATTAGTATCTAGTGAGGGCCTTCTGGTACAGTAGAACATAGCATCACATGGGGAGTCAGAGCAAGCATTGCTAACTTGGGTCTCTACCTCTTCTTATAAAGCCACTAATGCCATCATGGGGCCCTGCCTTCATGGCCTTATCCAACCCTAATTACCTTCCAAAGGGCTCACCTTCCAAATCCATTATTATATTAATTTGAAGACTACATTTCTATCATGCAAACTTTCAAGGAATACATTCACGCCCTACTCAGAATATTACCTACTTCAGTCAGATTTAGGAAATGATGGTCATGGAAACTCTATTCTTCTTTAGACATTCATCCTACCTACAAATTCTTTACAGAATATTAAGTGTTGGGCACCTGACACAATCATGGTAAGTTAGGGGATGCCCATTAGCTTTGATCCAGTCTCACTGAGCAACCCTGGAATGACATACAGTATCCCTAAATTCTCCCATTTTCCATAGAACATTCTAGGGTCTGGATTTTTACTGATTCCTTTATACTTACTTAGAGACAGAGAAGGACTCAAAATTCTTGTCTTCAGTTTTTTCTCTATAAAAATAAAGTATGGCTGGGGAGAGATCTTGAGAGTGTCTGGAAGATCAATGATCTCCTAGAAACTCCTCCCCCTTTTCCTTCCTTCCTTCCTTCCTTCCTTTTTTTGTTCTACCATTTGTGACCCGAGGAAAGGCGATGAAGGCATCAGAAGACTGAAATGAAGGGATGAGTCAAAGACTTGGTTGAAGACCCAGATTTGGAATCATGGCTTCTGGATATTATTAAGGCTCTTTCCTCAAGAGATAGGAATACATTTCTCTCCCCTAGAATAGGACTGACCTCATTGACTCAGTTCTCATAAATAGGATAATGTGGTGATTTGAATGAAAATGGCCCCTATAGGCTCATTGAGAGTGGCACAATTAGGAGGTGTTGGCGTAGGTATGGCCTTGTTAGAGTAAGTGTGTCACTGGGGTGGGCTTTGGGGTTCCAAATGTTCAGCCAGGTACAATGCCACTGTCTCTTCCTGCTGCCTGTAGCTCCAGATGTAGAACTCTCAGCTACCTCTCCAGCACCATGTTGCTTCTATGCCGCCATACTTCCCACCGAGATAGTGGACTGAACCTCTGAACTGTAAGCGAGCCACCCCAATTAAATGTTTTCCTTTGTAAGAATTCCTGTGGTCATGGTGTCTCTTCACAGCAATAGAAACCCTAAGATAAGATAGGAGGAACACTATGGGAACTTATAACAATGAATTGTAAAGTTCTCATCCAGTATGCTCTCTTAGAGCATACACCTCAGGAGACCACAGTGGGAACCCACATACAGATAAGGACTCCTGATGAGCCCAGATGTTTGAGTCTTCCCATGAGCTGACTCTATTTACTGTCTGATTGTTTCTACATAAGTGACTCTTATCCCCAAAGTCACATCTTAATGGGATTTGGAAGTGGGTCATTTAGGAGGCATTTAGAACTAGAAGAGGCCATGAGGGAGGAGATTCCAGAGTGACATCTGTGGCTTTAGAAGAAGAGGAAGAGAAATCAGAGCCAGCACTTCCACTCTGTTGCACTGCACAATGTACTTCTCTGCTATGTTTTGAAGTAGCATGAAGGCCCTGATGAGGTCCCAGCACTATGGGCTCTTGGACTTACCAGTCTTCAGAACCATGAACCCAGCAAACCATTCTTCCTAAGCCAGGCAGCTCCAGGTACTCAGTTATAGCAACAGAAAACAAACTAAGACGAAGATCCCTGGTGAGAAATGGCCAGCTGAGCCCAGCCAATTTGCAGAATCTTGGGAGATGATAGCAGTAAATGATCTGTGAAGGTTTCTTCCAAGTCAGGGCTAGCTGTCACATATCAATAGACGAGTTTGAATGACTCAGTGATATGAAATCAGGAACTCCTTGCTTAGACATGAGCTATTAACCTGACAAATTCATATTATTTTGAAGATAAAAGGAATCCTTGCAGCACTCATGAGATTTCTCCTATATGCTTTACTGGAGATGAGCAAGCATCTAAGAAGAAAAGACTTGTGTCCATGCCCATCTCCAGTGACCCACCTTTTCATCCTCCTGATGAAAATGAGGAGGAGTCAATATCTAGGATGTTCCCTGAAGCGCAAGGACATGTCCGGTCCACAACTCAGCACTGCACTTTATTGTGGGCATCTCTGGAACCTGTTTTCTCCATCTTACACACAGTTGACCCTCTGTCTGTTTTATTCAGACCCATTCAAAGTGTCTATTTCCTAATGCGTTCAGAGGCTTGTAATGCTGGAAACCATTTACTCACATAGCCATAGCTCAGGCTACTGTAAGAAAGCACCATAGTCTGACAACTTCTAAGCATGCAGACATCCTATTCCACAGTTCTGGAAGTTGAGAAGTCCAAGATTAAGCTGCTAGGCTGTGGTATTCCCAGTGAGGGCAGAGTCTTGACCTGGGGATGGCCACCCCCTTTCTAGGTCTTCACATGATGGAGAGAAAAGCTTGGGTCTCTCTCCCTCTTCTTTTGAAACAACTCACCCTACCACAGCGGCCTGTTGTGGTTTCATCAGACCTAAGCACCTTCCCAAAGGCCCCATGTTGTAGTATCATCACTCAGAGTTAGAACTTCACCACATGGATGTGGCGGTCACACAGACACTCAATCCATGTATAATACACACTGAGGGTATAGTACTATTATAAATGATTATAAAACATACTAAACCATTAAACTTCACCCAGATTTGAAATATTATGTTTATAAAAGCAGAACTATTATCAAACTTTTAGAATGACTTCTATCAATTAATTAATTTACCATCCATCTTAGCACTTTGAAACAAGATACTTGATTTATATACTTCATTTTTTTGTTTGTTTTTTGTTTTTGTGTTTTGCTGGTACAGAGCCCAGGGTCTCACTCATGCTACATAAGTGTTCAGTCACTCACACACATCCTCAGTGCAGGGGTTGACTTGCCGATTATCTTGGAATTGACTCTGTAGGTTGATGAGTTTCATTCCCCACGGGCGATCTACTGTAGATTTTTACCTCTCTGGTTCTGGATGCTTTTCTTTTTAGCAATGCTGTTCATGGGCTCAAAAGGCCAAGACATTTCAAAATAAGGAGTCAGGAAATAAGTGTTTGGACATTTCTCCTGCTAGCACAACCAAGGGAAGAGCTGAGAGGACCAAGAGGGAAAGTTCAAAGACAAGAAGGGTGTTGGAAGCATGAACTTATTTGGCTTGGCCATATATGGAGTGGATCACAGACACGCAGGGATCAAGTGACCAGAGCAAATGATATATGCAGTCCTACAGGGAAAAGCTGGATGCCCAGGCTCCTGGCCTCTCATTAGAGCTCTGTTTTGTGAATCTTAGGGCAGCAGTGACAGGAAAAGCTGTTTCTCCTGCATGATCACAGCAGCTTGTGTGAAAAACAGACTTGAATTTTTGCATCTAAGGCAATGTATGAAGTGTTTGGTCTTTTTTCCAACTGTGTTCCTTACTGTCTGCTTGTCTTCCTATTTTCTTCTTTTATGACTAGTGGTTCCCATCCCTGCCTTATTATTGACGATTGACATTTGGAGGTGTCTGGGATGCTAGGCATCCCCATCCTGTGGAGATTTCCAAGGGACTTTGAATACATGGTGAAAATCTAAGGCTCTATCCAATTAGCACAGGAAAGGGAGCTTCAGTCAGCTCAGATACTTGCTCTTGGTTCTTCAAAGGATGTGATGAGTTCCCAAGTTGTCAATCGACTCTGGCTTTGCCTCCGGGGTCCTGGCTGGGGTTTGCTTTTGCTTGGCTTTGTGTAGCATTAACTATTTTACAAGTGGAGTAGTGCCTTCTAGAATTCTTCTTTCTCCTCAGGAGGGGAAGGTTGCTGTGCCATTTCTTGGATTTACAGACACATGTGTCACATTAGCAGAATGTGGAATTCCTTTGGTGTCACTGAGTTGTTCTAACAATCTAATTGCTTGGTAAGCCTAACCTACCTTAGTGAGAAACAGTCTGTGACTGCCCCTACTCCAGAATCCATCTGTATCCCCTGGTGAGTCCATTAGGATGCAGTGGATTGTCACAAACTCAAGGTCACACAGCCCAGGTTACAGTTGGTGGTCACAAACAAACGTCAAGACAGGAATATGGACAAGGGATTGTAGGAAAGAAAGAGCATTGACAGGAGTGTTAGGGAAGTGAGGGAAGGTGGGGGTAAAGGTAATAAGAATGCATTGCACACATACACGAAATTGTCAAAGAACAAATTTAATACAAGTAATAAAAGAAGGAAATAAAGATCTGTGGCCTTTGATGAAGCAGCCGGCATTGGAGTTAAAGGAGGAAGGCTTTTCTTTTCTTTCTTTCTTTTTTGTTTTCAAGACAGGGTTTCTCTGTGTAGTTTTGGTGCCTGTCCTGGATCTCGCTCTGTAGACCAGACTGGCCTGGCACTCAGAGAGATCAACCTAGCTCTGCCTCCTGAGTGCTGGGATTAAAGGCATGTGCCACCACTGCCTGGCCAGGAAGGCTTTTCTAAGTTTGTTGGAATGTTAGGCCAGTTTTTATTTGGGATGAGTCTAGAGATTCTGATGAAGAGTATGTGTGATTGTATGTGTATATATGTGCTGTATGTGGTCCTGTGTTTGTATGCACACATATATAGTTTTAGATAGTTTTGCTTCTTGAAGAAAATGTGTGTGACTTATAGGCATACATATATAAGGGTGTGTGTGTGTGTGTGTGTGTGTGTGTGTGTGTGTATGTGTGTGTGTATGTGTGTGTGTGTGTGTATGTGCTGACTTTGCAGATAAATATGGAAGTCAATTGCAAGAAAATTTTAAGTCTTTAGTGTGAGCCCTCTCTACACAAAAGGTAAGCATCATTTAGCATTTCACAGAGCAGTAATCTAACACCAGCTCTTCTCCAACCACAATGTGGTGCAAAACTGAATGCTCCCTTTTGAGTGTCCTTTGACCTCTGTTCCCAAGGCCAGAGTCTCTTTGGCTTTTGTCATCATTTTTTTCTAGCTGCTTCTCAGCCAAAAGGAATCCTGTTGTTTATAACAACCCACCACTCTAGAGGTGTATCTGTGTCACTTACATAGTGAAAGCTAATAGGGCTCTGAAAAGATGGGGCAGAAGTAGGAAGCAGGTGGTAGGATAGCAGATGTTAAGGTGAAAATTTTACCAAGAAGCTCAACAGGTTTCCTTATCCTTTTACAGTTCAGCATATATACAATATATATCTCCATTGTAAATGCATCTGCCTCCATGATCCATTTCAATCATAGGTTAAATAGCTTAGGGCACAAAAGAAACCAAGTACTGTTAGGTGTGTCTCTACAAAGCACCCTCTTAGTCATCCACAGACATTAACATCCTTGGGCATTCACAAATGTGTTTATATGCTTGGATGCAAGTATGCACATGCACAGAAGTGTGTATTAGTGTGTGTGTGTGTGTGTGTGTGTGTGTGTGAGAGAGAGAGAGAGAGAGAGAGAGAGAGAGAGAGAGAGAGAGAATAGGGTTGGTATGTTAGCTTTCTAGTACTGTAACAAGTACCTAATGCAAATCAACTTCCTGGGAAGAATAGTTTATTTGGCATATAACCAAAATGCAGTACACAGTAGGCTGATGTTCTCTCTTTTGAGCCTGTGATGAGGCAGTACATCATGGTGGGAGAACAGAGTGACTAAAGCTGCTCATTTCATGGCAGCCAAGAAGCAAAAAGTGAGACTAAAAGAGACCAGGGTGCCAACAACTCCTTAAGATTATATCCCCAAAGATCCAAAGAACTCTCTTTAGGCACCACCTCTTAAAGACTCTACAGCTTCCTAATAGCATCTTCATGAGGACAAAACCCCTGAGAATATCCCATATCCAAACTCCTGTACCTGGATATATGCAAAAGACCAAGGTGGGGCTTTGGAACTGACTTGAGCCTTAGTAATTCAGTCACAACAGATATTTTACCCCTTCCCAATTAATTCCTGGCTAGCCTTGCAATTAGGAGATTTACAACTTAATCCATATAGATGTTAGAATATGAAAAAATTCTTTAATATGACTATTTGGCTTTTTAATGGTACATATAAGGGCTATTAGTGAGTTATACTTCTTTAAAGCAGATGTAGAAATACATCTGTCCATCTGTGGTGTCTACCATATGGCAAGTAGCAGGAAAGCAGCTGTACCAGTAGAATTGGTTCAACATCTGGCCCCATCTCAGAGAGCACACCTTACTGGTAGAAACATAAGTGTAGAGGAATGATTTTCTACCCTATGTGTGTTGTTAAAGGAGCAAGATGCTAGGCAGTGACAGAAAAACAGTGATGCCTTCAGCTTAGAGTTACCATTGGGGACTTCTGAGAGTGTGTGCAGTATTTATTAGCCTGAGACTTTAGAGATGAGTAGGCCTCACTCTAGCAGGTGAAAATCAAGACATAAGGTGGATGTGCAAAGACAAGGAGGCTAAAAGTCATGTGGGTGAGCAGTGACTTGGTGTTATTGGTTGCATAGAGTCGATATGTAGAAGAGAAGAGCTAAGAAGGAATGAGAGACTCAGGTGGGAGAGTGTCCTTAGACCCTGTGGTAGAGAGCTCAAGTGCTCTTCCAAGAAGACATGAAGAACAAGCCATCTGCTGCCCCACACACGAAGAGACAATGAGGCTATCAGCTGTAGATGTAACTCTAAACAGCCTTATTAAATAAGAAACACAGAGCCAAATAAATAGTTAAAAGCCCAAGAGGTCAGAGCTCTAGTGAATAGCCTTTAGCTTATCAGCTGCTGCCATCCTTCCCCTGAGAAAAAGACCTACTTCCTGTGTGTCTGTATTTTTATTGACTTTCTGTTCTGCCTTCTCATTGGTTCTAAACCCAACCACATAACTTCTTTGTTACTGCCTGTCTATACAGACCTCCAGGTCTCTATGGTTGGTACTTGGATTAAAGGCATGTGTCACCAAGCTGGTCTTGAACACACAGACTTTGCCTTCCATGTGATTGGATTAAGGGTGTGTGCTACCACTGCCAGACTTCTGCTATGGCTTGCTATTAGCTCTGACCCCCAGGCAACTTTATTTATTAACATACAAATAAAATCACATTTCAGCACAAATAAAATATCACCTTAATCAGCCAAGCACTCAGAATGATAAGCCATGGCCTTGTGAGGCTGACAAATGGGGAGAGCACCATGAAATGTTTTCCCCACACACCAGAGAACTGAACAATGACTAGGAAGGGAAGAACATGAATGAGAGGCTTAGACGTGGTTAAGATGTGTTGATAGGGAAGAGAAGTCATCAGAGTCACTCCTGTGGTGCTTGTTCTTGACATCAACTTACCACAAATTAGAATCACCTGAGTAGGGATCCTCACCCAAAGAATTGTCCTGACTGCCTCAGTTGACATGGTAAGTCCCATCCTAAGTGTGGGAGGCACCTTCGTGTAGCATCCCAGAAAAAAAGTGGGTGTGGCAGGAGAATGATTACCTGTGTTTTGCTCATCTGGCCTTCTGTTATGCAGAGTCACCCTGTTTCTGCTGCTGCTTTCTATGCTGCTCTTAGAATCCTGGTTTCTAGCTTCCATTGTTGACTAAGGACCATCAGCTCCCCAGGAACTTTCCAGGTTTCCAGTGTCAGGCTGGGGCTGCTGAGGCAACTACCAGGTTGTTAGCCTCCACAGTGAGAGACTGCTGTGGGGCTACCCCAGCTGCTGAGACACCAGCCTCAAGATGGGGTGACTACTAGGTTCCTAGCCTTCTATGTGTAAAACTTGTTATTATTTTAACATAAACTGAATTAATAATTCTTTTTAATATATATGTTCATCCTATCATATCTATTCTTGTAGGGAACCCTAACCAGTACACTTCCTTTCCCGACTCTAGCAGTTTATCTGTGGTACAAAAGCTCAGAAGGGACACAGAGATGGTGGGGCCATCTGACAAGGGTGAGGCTTATGGATTTCAACAAAAATATTTAACTTAGAGGCATATGATATATATTCTGGTTAAAACACTCAAATTTTGGTAAATATTACAAAGATTCAAGAATTATTGGAAAACATGGAACTGAATCTATAATTATAAACCTCTGCAATAATAACTTGTATTTTGAAACTTAAATTCACTAAAAATGACATTTGTGCCTTTAGACACACACACACACATACAGACAGACACACACATGGGGGAGCAGAGGGAAGAGCTGAAAAGCTGTATGTACTGGTTCTATTGTTTCCCCTATATTCCTTTATTTTACAGAGTTGTATATAATAAATAAATGTGTGTGTGTGTGTGTGTGACACATAACTGTGTGTCTGTATGAAGTTGTGGACCACTGAACACACTCTTTCTATAGTTATCTTGTCCCCTTACAGTCTGTAGATCAGTAGTTCATGACTTGAGGCACAAAGACTATGGGACACAATCTTTTTCAAAACTTTGAAATTATAGATGTGTCTTGTGAATATGGCCATATTTAGATTGTGTCTACAGAGACAGTTCATAACCTTTTTTTTAACTTCTCAAAGGAACTGTAGAAGAAATTTTTTAACATGCTGTCTTGAATCATCTTGCTCAATCTACCATTTGATGTGTGAGAGAAATTGCAATCCCACTGGATGTGGGGATATTTGTTCAAAAGTAGAAAACAATTACATTAACCAGGGCTCCCTTCTTTAAACCTGAGAGACTTGTGCCACAGATAGCATTTTAAAAGAAAATTTCAGGTAGTATGCTGAATTTTGATAAACTCAAATACGACTCATTACTCCATTTGTTATGCTCTGTGTTATCTGTGGTGTCAAATGTTACCAATAATTCTGTAGCAAAGTTCAAATAGACTTCATTTCAATAGTTACATCAATACTTGTATAGAAATGTAATCTGTTTGCAATTGTATCTTTTTCTTCTACATGTCCAAGTAAGATCTTTAAACATAACAATTTAGGATTTGCTTCTTGTTGTTGTTGTTGCTGTAAGTGGATCTGGATGCTCCAAAATTATTGTTGCTAGGTCCTAGTGATGTGAGAATTGTTGGGGACTCCCAGTACAGTACCCAGGTCTAGCCACATGAGGAGTTGTTACATAATTGGGCCCAACCGGGCAGCTACTGGGGCTGGAAGTGACTTCATTCAGTGGTAAGAGATACAGCTTTCAATAGGGGACACCAACAGCTCCTGGTGACTTAATGTAAAGAAAACTGAGAACACCTTTGAATGTCCCTTTCTATCACTTTTCAGCAAGCCATTGGTGGTTTCTACTGTCTGAGCAACAGTTAAAGAGAAGGAAAGAGAGCAGATGACATAGACAATTAAGGACCAAGTGGGTGGGGAAAATGTGGGGCACATCTGGAGAGCCAAAGAAAAATGACCAGCACAGATTTATTTTCTCAGGAGGGTTAACTTATATACTTATGGAGTTCTCACCTGCTCTTTCGTCAATCCTCTTCATGACTGATGATTGGGAGTGGAGGTGAGCATATCCTTCAGGAAGTAGATACCAATATGAAGGCAAAAGAACAAGAAATATATTATGGTCAACACTTATGGAAGACCAAGTGGAGACACAGCAGAAGTAGCCAGAACACATGGCCTCAGAACACAAAGGTCTGTGAGCTGAGGTGAGGAGAAAGAAAAGCTTGGAAGGAGAAATCTCAGTAAGACACCAAGAGCTCCACTTGAAGGTCAGCCATATAGTGGCCATGTTGGAAGGAAGTGCCCTAGACTTTAGGCCACTGTCTTCCTCCATCATTATTCAAGCACCAACCATCATGCGCAAAAGCAAATGCCAGACTAAGTCAGTAGTGCTGTGTTGGTTACTTTTATGATAACTTGACCCAAGCTGGAGTCATCTGTGAAGAGGGGACATAACTTTAGAAAATGTCCCCACTAGATTGGCCTGTGGACACAGCCTGTGGGGTATTTTCTTGATTGCTGATTGATGTGGGAGGGCCCAAATCACCGTGGCCAGTGCCACCCTGGGCTTGTGGTTCTGGGTGCTGTAAGAAAGCAGGCTGAGCAGGCCAGTGAGCAGCACTCCTCCATGGCCATGGCCTCTGTATCAGCTCCTGCCCCAGATTCCTACCCCGCATGATGGAGTATGATATGCAACTCTAAGCAAAATAACCTTTCTCCTGGCCCAACTTGCTTTTGGTCATGGTGTTTTATTACAGCCATATAAACCCAGACTAAAGCAGGAGGTAAACAGATAACCATGGTACTCAATTGTTTGGATAATCATTCCTTTCTTGAAGGGCAGGTGAGAAGCACAACCCTGTGTCAGTCACAGACTTAATGCTCACTCAGAAGAAGGAGCTGAGACACAGAAGAAATCCCAGAGCAGCAGGAAAAGGAGCCATCTTGTGTCTCTGTCAGAGAGGCACCATAGAGAGAAGAAGAGGCAAGGCAGGAGGAAGCCTGTGACTTGATATCCACTATTTGGCTGCTGAGTCCTGGGTGGAGTGAGGTGGTAAGTTGAGAAAATCAAAACCTTGAAACTCTGGCTGGAGAGTACACCCAGGGTGGCCCCGATTTGACACAGGCTGGCCACGGTTGAACGGCAGTGGCACAATGGCCTGACAAGGCTGAAATAAGTCCTGAGCCTCAGAGTCCACATTGGCTGCTCTGCGGAGAAGAAGGTGAAGTGGGTGGCTTCACAGCAAGCTTGTCAGGTGTGTTGGGGGAGGGGAACCTTCTTCAGCATAGGTTAGCTCCTTGACTGAAGGCCAAATTGGTTTTTATAGTGCAAACTCAGGGGATTTTGTGGAGAGAGAGAGAGAGAGAGAGAGAGAGAGAGAGAGAGAGAGAGAGAGTCCGGGGTGGGTGGTGGGTGGGAAGGGACAGAGGTGGGGCGGGGACTCAGAGGGATTACCATGAATGTAGACACCTGTAGACTTTGCCAGGTGGGATGCTCTGCATGCAGCAGAGATCAGCAGGAATCCATAGAATGGAAGTATCTCCTTGTATTACAATGTACATAAAACCCAAATTATCAGTCATCATCTTGGCAGAAGTTAAGGGTTACTGGTCTTTGCTCTCCTGAGCTCTCAACAGCTGTGATTACCTGCATGAGACTCACATAAGATTGGTTCACCGTGGAGAAGGGGGAGGAGGTCATGAGGCCCCAACCCCTTCTTGAGTCTGTATAGGCAGTTAGCATTACACAGGAAGAGAGACTTCTTTGGTGGTTTAGCCATCCACAAGTTGCCCATGTTCCTGCAAGTAATCCTAACTGAACTCATTGGTTCACCAACCTGGATTTGCAAGGAAGTTTCTTTGGTCTGCCACTGGGGCCCTCTCTGGAGTGAATAGATGTTTCCTTGTCTCCCCAGGAAAAGTTCACACAGCAATTTGACACTCCCAGACAGAAATAGGACTGTGGTTCTCCATGTTTACCTGCAATCTGGGGTTGTGGGAGTGGAAGATACTAAGTTATTGTTCAAAAACAAGACTAAGCTCTTTTGCCCCAACCTTGACATTTACAGTCAGCTCCCTAAAAGACCTCTTGCAAAACCACTCACGAAGCAAATACAGTTTCTTAGTTCTACTGGGACACGAGAGAATGCCACCTCCATCATTTCAATGGTGTGTGAGAATGAGGAGGTGATAGGACAGACTTGGGGATTTGTAGGCAAGTCTGGAAAGGTGGGATCACTTTGTAACTTCACAGAGATTATAGTCTACTAGCTTTTAGTTTCTGACCATCCAAGGTGAGACACTTGAAGCAAATCTTGGGAAGGGAGCCTCTGGTGGGTAGATGATATCTTGCTGTAGATGACCCAGCATTCAGGAACCAGCAGGTAAATTACTTTTGCTTGGTCTCAGCCTTGCTGAACACAGAGACAGGAAAGTACAATTGGTCCCAATGGTATTGTTAGATCCTGACTCAACTGAGATGGTGACAGCCGACTGGCAACCAGCCTGACTACTCAAAGGGTGGGGAATTGTGAGAACAAACTATGTAAGTTAGAAAATAAAGCTGTAACTTTCCTTTTGTCTTCACTAGCACATCTTTGTATATTTTGCAAAGGCTAATTAAAAATGGTATTAATAAAACTTAAAACTGATTCAATGTACCAGTTGTATTTTAAATGACTATTAAATATAAACTCAATTTTAAGATTACATTACAATTGTATAATTTTAGCTAACTTTTAAAGATTGTGTATGTACCACATTTGTGGGTACCATGTGTGTGGGTACCACACCTCTAATTATATAATTTTAATTTAGTACAGTTTTATTTTACTACCATATGTCAGTTGTATGAACTGATGAGTTTCTTTATAATAATTTCTTGTATATTAAATAAGCATCTTGATAATGTTTGTTATTGTTATTATTACCCTTTTCAGCTCCTTCCTATGCCTTGGTCCTCTTTTTCTGAAATAGTCCTGCATCTCCTCTCATGGTTTTGTCTGGTTGCTTGTTTTGAGAAAAAATATCTACATTATATGATCAAATACTTAGCCACACACTTGTACTCCCAGCACACAGAAGGAAGGGGCAGGAGAGTCACTGCAACTGAACTACACAGTGAGAGGTCCAGTCAGCCTGGCTATGCAGAAGGCACCCTGCCTTAGACAAAAACAAAAATTTAGAGTCCAAATTCTGCGAAGGAAAACACATGATATTTGTCTTTCAGACATTTCCTAGTTTGCTTAGCATAATGATGTCTGGTTTTATACATTTTCCAGAAAATAACGTAATTTCATTCTTTTTATGACTGAATAATACACATTGTTTATATACAACACTTTCATTATTCATTCATCTACTGATGGACACATAGACTGAATCCAAAACCTGACTATTATAAATAATATCACAATAAACATGGGACCATATCTTTTAACAGAAGACCTTTATTTTAGGATAGTTTTAAATTTAGAGAAAATGTTCAAAAGTAGCATTGAGAGTCCTCACATACTACCCAATTGTGTTTCTCCAATTAGTACCATCTTATAATGCATTTATCATAATTAACAAACCAATATTAATACATCATTATTCAAACATTCATACTGGCAACATAATATATATTTCTTAGTGTTTCCATAATGTTCTTTTCCTGTCTCAGGATCTCTTCAAATTGTCATATATGATTAGTGATCATGGCTCCTTAGGTACCTCTGTACCTCTGTTTCTCAGCCTGTGTGTGTGTGTGTGTGTGTGTGTGTGTGTGTGTGTGTGTGTGTGTGTATACAATCATGTATTTACAGAGTCTGTAAGAGGATATTTGGTGTCCTGCTCTCTCACTCTCCACCTTATTCTCTAGAGACAGGGTCTTTTACTCAATTTGGAGCTATGCTAGTGACCAGCAAAGCCCAGCAATCCTCCTGGCTGTCTCCTTCCTGCTCTGCCCTCTGTGCTGAGGTTACAGACATGTACATCTGTGCATGGCCACAGCTTTTCACTGGACAGGAATCCAAACTCAGGTCTTCATACTCAGCAAATGCTTTTACCCACTGTCCTGGTTAGAGTTACTATTGCTGTGATGAAATACCATGACCAAAGCAACTTGGGGAAGAAAGGGGCTATTTGGCTTATGCTTCACCACCACTGTTCACCACAGAAAGAAGTCAGGACAGAAACTTAAACCGGTCAAGAGCCTGGAGGCAGGAGCTGATGCAGAGATTATGGAGTGGTGCTGCTTCCTCCTGGCTTGCTCAGGACCACCATCCCAGGGATGGTCCCACCTTCAGTGGTCTGGGCACTCCCCGATCAATCACTAAGAAATGTCCCACAGGCTTGGCTACAGCCTAACTTTATGGAGGCATTTTCTCAATTGAGGCTCCCTCTTCTTTAATGACTCTAGCTTGTGTCAACTTAACATAAATCTAGGCAGTACACCCACTGAGCCATCTCACCTCACTAACCCTTCTTTATTTCAGATGACCTTGACAGTTTTAAGGAGGGTCTGTCCAGCATTTTATCAAATGTCCCTTCTTGGATCTGTCTGCCATTTTGCTTATGTTTACACTGGCATTCTAGGCTTTTGAGAAGAAGACTATCAAACAAATGTTCCTCTGTATCATGCCAAGAGAAGGTTCTGTCATCACAACTGGCTTCCACCACTCCAAAGTTACTTCTTTCCCTTTTGATATTGTCTTCTTTGGAAGGAAGCTAATACATACAGCCCACACCTAAGGGAGTTATGTAATGCCTTCTGGAGGGGGAATGTCTACATATCCCATGGTATGGGATCTTTCTGCATGGAATATTAGTCTCTGCTACATTTATCTATCTATCTATCTATCTATCTATCTATCTATCTATCTATCTATCTATCTATCTATCATCTGTCTTCTACGTGTCTATCAATTATCTATGTATCTACTTCCATCATCATTATTATCATCTAGCTAGCTATGATTGATCTATTATCTATGTATATATATCACCATTTAGCTAGCTATCATTTACTTATCTGTTATCTGTCAGTCATCTATCTCTTTATAATACATCTGAATCCACAGGCATTTATTGTATGTTGTAATCACTGCAGTTTTGGCTCATGGGAGCTCTTTCAGTTTGTCCCTGAGTCCTGTAAACTTTCTTGCATCAGATGCTTTTGTTCCCCATAGAGAGTTTTCTTCTTCCTGCCACTGAACGTTACTCCAGACTCACCTTGTTTCCACTCTTGGTCTGATAATCCACATCCTCCCAGGAGCCCCAGCTCCCTGTTTTTTGAGAATGGTACTAGAAACCAAGACTGAGTTCTGCTTGTGCTTACTGTGTGTTTTTGCTTCTAATGCAGTGGCTCTCAACCTATGGGTCACCATCTCTTCAGGGGTAAAACAACCCTTTCACGGGGGTCACCTAAGACCATTGGAAACACAGATATTTACATTATGATTCATAGTAGTAGCAAGATTACAGTTAAGAAGTAGCAACAAAAATAATTTTATGATTGGGTCACCACAACAGGAGGAACTGTATTCAAGGGTCATAACATCAGGAATGTTGAGAACCACTGGTGGTATTTCATTTTTACATATAGATGCTACGTGTGTCACCATGTTAACCTGTGAAAGGACTTAGGTCGTTCCCATAGCAGTGTCCCTTGGGCAATCATAGCAGTCAGCTACAGGGAGGTTGATCTGAAAACACTCAGTGATGATAGTCTAGAAGACAATGCCATGTAAACAGGAGTCTTCTGTGCCATGCCATAGTTGCAAGGAATTTAAAAAATGATTTCATCATATATAGTTGAAACAGAAATATTTTACTGCTTCTGGGTAAATCCTGGGTTTGGAACAAGGTAAATTAGGAGCTAGGGGGATGAGCACCCATCTCCATGTGACGGATGAGTCCTCTGGGCCATGATGAATGGGCCTCTAAACCAAACATGTCAATACCTGAGGAGCGTGGGAAGGAGAACGCTTGTCACCTTCAGTGAGGTTAAATGCTTTTCTCTCAGACTTCATGTGAAAACAGGCTCCCTAGTTACAGTTTGATCCCAAGACAAAGAAATAAAGGTCAGTGATTGAAAGCAATTCTTTACCATCAAATTAAGATGTGACAAATTTGTCTGTTCTTCACCGACAATATTTTGCTTTTTCTACAAAACCAAGATTAAAGTGAAAGAGAAAACAAAGAAAAGAAAGACTGCACTGTTTAAGATCTCTCATTTCAGGGTCTGTTTCTTTTTGCTGATTTAGATGCTATTCATAAATGGTTTAATAGAATCATTCAGTAAAGCTTCTTTCCCTTCTTCCTTCTTCCCCCACTCCCTTCTTCCTTCTTCCCTCCCCTTCTCCCATCCTTTCACTTTTTTTAGATAGAGTCTTGTTATATATCTCAATCTTGTCATCCTTCTATTTCTGCCTCTTCAGTGTTAGGAATACAGTTGATACCTCCATACTCAATGTAAAAAAATATTAAAAATCAAAATAATAGAATATTTTTAGCAAAGAGAGCTAAGTCTGACTCCAGTGGAGAGTTGGATATTGTTTAAAGAAAGTAAGGCATGGGCTGGTAAAACAGCTCCTTAGGTGAAGGTACTTGCTGCTAAACCTGAGGACCTATGTCCAACACCCAGGACTCTCCTAGTGAAAGATGAGAGCTGAGTCCTGAAAGCCTTCTTCTGACCCCCACAAGCATGTCATGATGTTCATATATGCAAACGTCTACATGTGCACATGCATATTTCCACCCTCACATTAAATAAATACATGTAATTTAAAAAAAACTTAAAGGAAGTATGGTTTAGTCAGAAGTATGGGAATGAATGGCTGTGTGTGTGTGTGTGTGTGTGTGTGTGTGTGTGTGTGTGTGTGTGTGTAGTCCTCCATTATTTATAATTCAATTACTCAACAGAAAGTCACCCCAGACAGTTGTCAGGTCTTTGAATGTCTTAAGGGGTTAATGTTCAAAGATGGTTCAGAAAATTTCTTATATTCATGGTCATATGGCCTATCTATGAACTGCATTGGCCACAAAAAAGGATACATTGAGGTGACATGTAAACCTGAGATAATCTTAGTGCTCCATGTTGGATAGTTTCTGTTCAGCCAAACACATCATTGCTGCCTGGAGATGAGATAGGCCCCACCAGGACATCTGTAAGTGCCATACCTATGAGTAAAATATCTCTAACTTCCATGAAACCTGGCAAGATAGTTTCATATGGTTTTTACCAAACTCAAGAGTGCTTACAATAAAAATGCTCATCTAAGTTTGATTTAACTTCTTGAGAAACAAGACTCTAACATAATAGTGATGCAGTTGAAGAACTGGGAGACTATATCATAGGTTCCTGGTAGGATGTTAGCAAGTAAACTTTGTGTCTCCTGCAGAAAACAATACTCAGTATGTAATTTGTGCCAGAATGAATGAATGCATGGGGTGACAAGATCCAAAGAAATTGAATGACTTCTTCAAGGTTATAAAAAACAAAGGCCAGCATTTGTCAAGTAATACTGATAGACAATGCTGAAGCTAGTTATTGTTTCTTGTCCCTGAGCTACAGGATATGGAAACCATTAATACAATTTAGCCATGTACTCAGTAATGCTGGTTCCCAGAAGGCAACTAAACAAGTTACTTATTAAGACTCACAGCTTTTTCTACAAGACCAGTTATAAGGCTCTGCCTTGTCATGTCTATGAATCCAACCCTGTGATATGGTATAATCCTGCAATCTAGACCTAGGCAAGAAGTACATTAAAGATAACTCAGCTCAGCTCCTAGGGCACCGCTGATACTGTTTGCATCTTCAAACACAGTTAAGAGGCAGTGAGGCAGTACTCTGTGTCTTCCCTCACTGTTCTGAGCTTTTGTAAGTCTTATTTGATAAGTCAGTTTCTGTAGTGATCTCCAGTGGAGTCGGCACTCAGGATAACACAGTTTATAGTTCTTTCCTTCTTTTTCAAACTTGACATCCCTTTGAAAGTGTAAAGATTAACTAAGCACAAGGAAGGTGTGTCTGCCATTGCTTTCCTTTAAGAGCTTGGAGCACAAATATGTGACTGTCTTTGTTATATCACTTAAGGAATAAGATAACAATTCAGCTGGGAGTAATTTTTAAAAATCTTCCAGTTCTAAGACTTGGATGTCAGTAAATCTATGAGAGTGCTTAGTGGCTTCTATTCTGAATAAAATCATTTGCAACTGTGTTGAATACAGAAGAAACATAGTCTGAACTCTGAAACACCAGGTGACTCATAACACATGGCAAATTGTGATAAGCTTCTCTGGCCCATTACATGCCCAGTTTAATTTCTCAAATATACACAGAAATGCACAGTCCTGGGCTTGCAGTAAAGTGTCTGTCTTGAGAGTCATTTAGTCCAAATGACTCTAAAAAATGGCTGTCAGTTCCAGACGTTTCCAACTGGATAGGACAACAGCCACCACATGTCCTACAATACACCCCACACAATGTAAACATACCATTCATGTCCACAACTCAGATATTTATGGCATTTTCCACCATTGCCATGGCAACTCATGCAGCCACTGGCTCATTAAATCATGCTGTCAGCAACCAAGATGGTAACACAGCAAAAAATTCCAGTTGCTGACATGAAACATTACATTGATCATTTCAAGACTTGTTTTTTTTTTCCAGCTGTCTCTTGCTTTATGCTCTTCATTGCTTTTGACTTGGTCTCTTAGGACACAAGAAGCATACAAATGAACTAGTTAAAATTCAATAGAAACCCCAGTCCACTCTTAATTACTTTTGTTTTCTTAGAACTTTTTTTAGGTGACCATCTTGAGGTCACATACTAAAAATGAAGAGATGGATTATATTATTGATACAAATGATAAGTGTTTATCACTCTCTAAGTTCAATCTACTGTTCTTCACTTTCTACCTTCTGCATGAAGTTATTCTAGCAAATTTCACATGAGTTTGTTTTGATTTCTTCTTTACTGAGTTTGGAAGCATTCTGTTAATTTTTTTTCCTCTCCCAGAGTCATGGAGAAAATCTAGTCAACTGACAGGAAATGTTGGGTGTATAAGCAGTAACAATGATGAAGAGATATTTCTGGATTTATATAATTATATCAATTTTATATAAAGTGATTTCCTTGAACATACAACTAAATATGATTACATATTGTGCCACCACAGTACTTTTCACATAAGCCCTCCAGTCAGGAAGGCTTTATGCCACAGTAAATGCTAAGAACAGTAGAAAATAAAGAAACTGATGTTTCAATATAAATTGTGATGAATTCTGAGACTAAAGGCTATTGTTCACAAATAAAACAAGGAAGACATAGAGTTTGCTCTTGTTTACTTAATGTTCTTTTTTCTCTTGCATATATTTTTCTTCTTCTGTCTCTTCATTAGACTCATTGTCTCATAACTGTCATTCTAGAATAGACAGGGTATAGCTATGAAATGTAGCGAGTTGGCGAGAGCCTCCAGTCTATTGCCATTAAGCAAATACTTAAGGAAAAAGGAGAAGCTGGGAGCAAAAATGAAGAGCTTGGCTGCCCTAATGCTCAGGTTTCAGTAGAAGATACAGAGCCTTTAATAATGGCTGTTGATGCCATCCAGCCTTAGAAACAGAACTGAGGATGGTAAGCTGTGTCTCCAAGGATGGGTTAGCAGCTGCTGACAATTACAGATAGAAATAAAGAACGTTAGAAGGATCCTTGACCAAATGTTCACAGTGAGGTGGCAGAATCCCAGAATGAAAATGGAGGTAATATGTCTCAAAGTAGGATAAATAGGATATAAGAAGGGACCATTCATAGAGGGCTGTGGGTGTGTGGGTGTAGAGACAACAAGTTACAGGGGTCAGATGGGGATGTGATCAGATCTGTGATTTTCTGTGATTTTTAAGGTGAATCTTTTTGGAAGGAGAACAAGGCCATGAAACCACTGGATTTGAAGCCTGAGGTGCTAGCATAGGAAAAACTCTTCTGGATGACTTAAAGTGAAAGTTCTACAGGTTGAAGAAATGCAGGTGCCATACAGAGGAATACATACAGCAGTGAAAAAGATAGAGTTGTCAAGCTCAAAAAGAAATGGGTTAAAAGTTGGGATCCTTGAGAAATATGGAGGTTTTCTCACCTCAGGTTAGCATAAGTCTGGGGACTGGGGTCCCAGGCAATCAACAGCCACCAAAACCACACTGAGTCAGTGGGTTCAAGGTACTTTGTCTCAGGAACTTGGAGGCAATGGGAGGGTGAGTTCCAAAAAGGAGTTTTGTTATCAGTGAGAGCTTAAGAAAAAGGAAACAAATAGATTCTTCTATAACAGGGATGTCTCCCCAGAAAGGGCTGTCACCAAGAATCCCTGCCTTGGGGCCAGTAAAAGTGTGACTGGATTGAAGCATAGATGTGCTGGCTAGTTTCATGTCAACTTCACACAAGCTGGAGTCATCTGAGAGGAGGGAACCTCAATTGTGAAAAATGCCTCCATAAGATCAGGCTGTAGACAAGCTTGCAGGACATTTTCTTAATTAGTGTTTCATAAGGGAATGCTCTGCTCATAATGGGTGGTGCCATCCCTAGGCTGCTGGTCCTGGATGCCATAAAAAAGCAGACTGAGCAAACCCTGAGGAGCAAGCCAGTAAGCAGCACTCCTCAGTGGCCTTACATCAGGTTCCTGCCTTGCTTGAGTTCCTGCCCTCAAGTGATGGATTGTTATCTGGAAATATAAGTGAAATAAATCTTTTTTCCCCAAGTTGCTTTTGGTCATGTAGCCTCATCACAGCAAGAGAAACTTTAACTAAGACAGGTGTGAACTGGTCAGCCCAGTTATTCCACCCATGAGGTGTTCATGTGCCTTTCTACCCTGGAGTTTTGAACATATTATCCTGGGCAATGAAGTGTTGGATTACACATAGCTTTCAGGCAGCTGTGCTCATTAAGTTTTCATATAAAGGTAAAAGAAAGATAGTCAAGAAATCAGAGCCCAAACTATTGGCTCTAAATATTTTCAGTATTTCTGGTCTCTGTCCAGGATAGAGTTGCCCAAGAACCAAGGACATTTCTGATTTCTGGCCAAGACAGAACTGGTTGTCAAGGAAAAGACCCACCCTAAACTGCCAGTCCAGCTTCCTTCTCCTGTTCTCATCAAAAAATGTATGGCAAAGTCTCATAAAGATAAGACCTAGCAAAGGAAACCAGGCACAAAAGAGTGAATAATGTTGGTTCCACTTAGAATTCAAAGTTGAATCTCTACTTGAAAGGCAGTGGGTGATAGCTGGGGAAGGTGCAGCCTCTGGAAGGCAACACTCTGGGGTACTGATTGACCTGCTCCTACTCTGTTTCTCTTCTTCTCTCCCTCCCTCTCTCCCTCCTCCTCTCTCTCCTTCCCTCCCTATCTGCCTCCCTTCCTGTTTGCCTGCCTTCCTTCCTTCCTTCCTTCCTTCCTTCCTTCCTTCCTTCCTCTCCTCCCTCCCTCCCTCCTCTCCCTCCCTCCCTCCCTCCCTCCCTTCCTCCCTCCCTTCTTTGAAGACAAGGTCTTGCCTTGTAGTCCAGGCTGCTATCAAGCTCTATAGCCAGGTTGACTTTGGGCAGGATCCTTCACCTCTGCCACCTGAGGGCTGGGGTTATAGGGGTGAGCCACTATGATTGGCCAGAAGTAGGGTTGTGAGGAAGGGTCTTGACTCATGCTGTTCCTCCCCAGTCCTCCTCTTCTTCCTCTTTCATTTATTTTTCTTTGTTTTCCTCCTCCTCTCCCCACTACAACCCCCCACCTTATCCCTTACCCTGTTTCTAGGTCTGGTTGCTGGTTTCATGACGTACCTGGTTTGTGAAAATTCACTTGCTACACCTCCACTGTCCTCACATGTGTAAGCTGAACTTACATAAAGGTTCTCACCAAATGGCACCCCTTGCTTTGCTCTCCTTGGCTTCAGCAAGGCACTATTAAGTAAGAGGAGATCCTTTAATGTTCAGCCCTTGTACCAGATTACAAACTGGGGTATCAAGACCATGTATCCTGGATTCCAAAGAAAACAAGAACTGGAGTTGAGCAATTTCAGGCATTGTCTCTCAGAGAATCCTGATCCTTCTCTAGGTGCCCTCACCTATACCCAGCCTTGGGAGGCTAGATCACCCACAGAAAGGACACATCACCAAAAACCAAGCCAGAGCTTCACCTGTTTTAGAGATGCAGGATAATAAAACGTGATGGAGGCAAGGAAAGGGCTCCATCTTAGCAGCTTCCTCACAAGCCTTACTGGCTTGTGTCATGCCTCAGAAAGCCGCCATTCCTCCCTCCAGCCCAGGGCTCAGCCTGCTGAGGGATTTTCCAGCCTGCCCAGCCAGAGGTCTCCCACCTACTTGGGCTTCTCATCACTCAGGAACTCAGAGCAGTAAGTGCTCTCCCATAGTACTTGCCATCATCATGCACAGAATCTACACGAGGAAGTCCCTGTTTTCCACAATTTGGATTCTGCATTGATTCCCATGATTCATTTGGTATAACTCTCTTCCAACTGATCCTTATCTGGAGTGAAAAGGTGTATTTTAACTTTGGGGAACAGAGAGAGATCCTAGCATGGGAATACCCCATGTAATCCCAGCACTAGTGAGGTTGAGGCAGAGAAGACAGTGGCTTTGAGGTCAACCTGGGCCGAAGCAAGACCCTGCTTCAAATGACTGCCCCCAATGAATCCAAATTGCTTCCTAAGCAAATCCTAGGAAGCATTTTCTTAATTCAGAATTTCCATGAGTGCACTTATTAGATTGTTTACAGAATATTAATTCCTTAAAGCAGGAGCTAGCACAAAGAATGAAGGTAGTGTCTGAATCACCAAAAGAATATGAAGAAATGGATGAAATGTTTATTCATCTTAAAATTCAGTATTGGTGTGTGTGGGTATCTGCATGTGTGCATGTGTATGCATGTTTGTATGGGGATGCATGTGGAGGTCACAGGACAGTTTATGGTGTCAATTTTCTCTTTCCACACTTACTTGGGTTTGAGGATTGTACCTGGGTCAGAATGTCACTAGGTTGTGTGGCAAGAGCCTTTCCCTACTGAACCACCTAGATCAGATTAAAAAAATAAAACCAAACTTCAGCTGTCCTTATATATTAGTTTGAGTCCTCTCTTCTGAGAGAGGGAGGAATTTGGGGTGGATATGGTCAAGATATATCATATACACATGTGAATAGTCAAAGAGCAACAACAACAACAAAAACCAGTATTCATGTTGGAGCTATATGCATCAACGAGGCAAGCAGCTTCTTTTCAGTATCATAGCATTCATGAACTAACTAATGTAGTTTTAAAATCCTATTTGAATCACAACCACACAATCACATCCAACCATATTTTGGCTATGAATACAAATGTTCAGCAAAATCAACACAAGTGTTCTATTAGAATCAATCATCTGTATATAATCCATCCATCACCACCTAAGGTTACCATGGCAGCAGTGAAGACAGATAAAATCTCATCTCATCAAGTTTTTGTTGTTGTTTTGCTTTCTTGAGATAAAGTCTAGCTCTATAGTCCAAGCTAGAATGAAACTTTATAGAACTCACTATGTAGCTCAGGCTGGCCTAAAACTTACAGTAATTCAACTGTCTCAGCCTCTAGAGTGATGGGATTACAGGTGTGAATATCCAGGCCTGGCTCTAATCAAGTTTTCAGTAAACACTATGCATTATTAGTAATCATATTCATAATATGTATATATTAGATCCCAGAATGTGTTCATATTGCATCAAGATTTGTACTCTCTGACCATCTCCCCACTTTTTCTACTTCCCAGCAGGTTAAACCATCAACCCTTCTCTAGTTCTATGAGATCAACTTTTAGATTCTTCATATCAGTGAGACTATGGAGCATTTGTTGTTCTGTGCCTAGTCTTCTTGTTCACATGTGCTGTCAGAAATGGCAGAATTGTCTTCATTTTAATGACTGGATAATATGCCAAATTCCTCTTCTCATTCATCTGTCACTAATGAATATCTAGGTTGTTCTCATATCATTCTGGTTATGATCAGTGCTGTGGGGAACATGGAGTTGGGCATAGTTCTTCACACTTTTTATTTCCTCTCCTTAGGGCATAAACCCAGAAGTGGATCATAGGGCCATTCTATTTTTTATTTTTTAAAAAGAAACCTGCACACTATTTTCCATAATGACTGCATCAGTCTATACTCTCATCAACTGTATACAAGGTTTCATTTATTCTACATTCTCACCTAAATGTAACATTTCTCATCTATTTAGTAATAGCCTTTCTGAGATGTATAAGCTAACAGCTCAATTTAGTGTTGACTTAAATTTCCTTGCTAATTAATAATGTACATTATATATACATACACACATACATACGTACATACATGTACAAATGCATATATACATACCTATATACCTATTGGTCATTTGTGTCTTCTTTGTAGAAACACCTATTCCAGTAACTTGTGCACTAGAAGCATGAAGGTTATTTTGCTGTTGAATTGTATGAGTTCTCTACATGTTTTGAATATTAACCTATTCCCAGATTTGCAAGTATTTTGCACATTCTGCAAGGCACTCTTTTTCTCTTTAGTTTGCCATGCAGTGCAGAGGCTTTAAGTTTGAGGTAGACTCACTTGTTTATTTTTGCTTTGGTTGCCTCTTATTTTGCTGTTTTAATTTAAAGATATTTTACCAAGGTCAAAGAGTTTGCCCTACACCACCTTTTGTTTTCTACTAGGTATCAACAAAGACCATGAAAAGAAGATAATGCATACAGGGATCTGGGCAGTGAAGAGTGGCAACACTTTATCATACCGGAGTACTCCCACATGCCACACTCATCTTGGATCATCTGTGGTGTGTGGTGGTATTGTGTATTCTAATAAATTTATCTGGGGTCAGAGAACAGACAGCCACTAGATACAAAGGCTAGAAAATGGTGGCACTCACACCTTTAATCCTAGCATTCCAGAGATAGAAATCCCTCTGGATCTCTGTGAGTTCAAGGCCACATTGGAAATAGCCAAGCATGGTGACACGCCTTTAATCCCAGAAAGCCAGCCTTTAATCCCAGGGATTAAAGAAAGCAGGAAGATATATAAGGCGTGAGGACGAGAAACTAGAAGCATTTTGGGCTGGTTAAGCTTTTGGCTGGTTCAGTTCAGCTGAGATTCATTCCGGATGAGGACTCAGAGGCCTCCAGTCTGAGGAGACAAGACCAGCTGAGGAATTGGCAAGGTGAGATAGCTGTGGCTTATTCTGTCTCTCTGACCTTCCAGTATTCACCCCAATAACTGGCCTCAGGTTTGATTTTATTAATAAGTACTTTTAAGATTCCTGCTACAGTGGTGGTACTCTAATTGTACTGAAATGTGATTTTGATTGTATGTTAATAAATAAAGTTGCCCGGGGGTCAGAGCTATTAGAGCCATAGACAGAGTGTGGCGGTGGTGGCACACGCCTTTAATCCCATAGATCTCTGTGTGTTCAGGGATACAGCCAGCATTGGAGACATATGCCTTTAAGACCTAGGGGGCTGTACATTCAGACAGTGACGAGGCAGTCACGTGTTTGGGTTTACAACCAATGAGAAGACAGAACAATAATACTATAAAAAAGACGTACAGACAGGAAGTAGCCCTCTTTCGGGAAGCTGGGACACCGCAGGTGGAAGGGTGAGATTTTAGCTCTGAGCTCTGACCTCTCGGCTTTCTCTTTTACATTGTTTCTGTGTTTCTTATTTAATAAGACGGTTAGTTACATCTACAATCATCTGTCTACTTTTTATGGTAACTGGGTGAGCAAGCCTGCATTGCACCCATTTCACAGACAAAGACATAGCGGGCATGCACACATTAAGAAAACTGGGCTGGTGAGATGGATCAGTAGGTAAAGCTCATTGCGACCAAGCTGGGAGACCTCAGTGCTGTGTCCAGTTCCCATACAGTGAATGGAGAGAACCAACTCTAGCAAGTTGTCCTCCTCTGATCTCCACTTGTGCTCTATGGTACACACACACACACACACACACACACACACACACACACACACAGAGAGAGAGAGAGAGAGATACATAAATGTGCCCAGCCCCTCCCCCTCCCCCAGTAAATGACTATAAAATAGTTAATTAATTCGAAAACATAGTTTTCAGGTACAGTTTCCTCATATCTCTCTTTCTACCCCCATCTGCTTTTCTTGGTTCCCCAATACCCTCTCACTCTCCCTTCTCGCTGTATTACTTCCTCACTTGAGCTCCATCCACCTGCAAGGAAAGAAAGCAGAGGTATCAGGCATGAGTCTTCTTTGTTCTGTGAATGTTAACCTTCTTAATTGATTCTTTGGGGTTTTATTGACCTAAATTTCTTTTTTTATTTGGTGCAGCTTCAAACTTGCAAAAGTGTTGTGTAATTGTAGCAATAAACACTACAGATACTTACTTGGATTATAAGTTCATTTCTGTTTTATTTGCTATATCAACCTTTCTCTTTGTCTTTTGTCTACCTCTCCTGTACCAAACACAAGGAATGCTCTCAGTGGTTCAGGTTAAACTGATGACTGTAGCAACACCTTCTTGCTTCAACACATCTGCATACTCACACACAAGCAGGATGGCATTTCCCTGTTCTGGTTATAATGTCTGTCCTTGCCTGTTCACAGAAGAGTCCCCTTAGCCATAAATCTTATGGTCTGTAAGAGTGGTAAATTTCTTCCCATATAATCATGTGGACACCCTAAACAGGTGTGCATTGTGTGGTCTAAGACCTGAGTTCACATGGGTTTTAGAAACAGCAATTTAAATATTTGAAAGGGTAAGTTTCATGTATTTAAAACACTTCTTCTGAGGGGTAGGGGAGAAATCTCACAATCAAATACCAACATGTCTGCTGTACATTCAAGGAGCTTCAGTGTCAAACCTCAGAGTTAGAACTTCTTGCATTTTAGAACTGCATACATAGTGTGCATGACTGTTCATTTTAATATGGTTGGGGATAGGTGCTGGGTTAAAACCTTTAGAGATAGAAGACATCAAAATTGAATGGGAAGCTTAGTAGATATAACATTTTTGTTTTAATTAATATTAAAATATGATAAGTCTAACAGCATCTAAAATAGCAGGGAGTTGAGTGATAAATATCCTCCCACCCACCAGGATAGAATTAATGTCATAAAGGTGATAAGTGGAGATGAATCCTTTTTTTTTTCTTTCTTTCTTTTTTTTTTTTTTTTTTGACAAGAAAGGTTTTAATGAATCATGGGGAATCAAGGATTCAGCTATAAGGAACGTGGTCTCCTCCCAAGGTAGCAGAGTTCATCATGACCTTGTGGGTAACAGGTTGCTGAGAGCATTCTGTATTGAGGAATACACAAGAGCACAGCCTTCACCCTTATTCACACAATAGTAAATGATATAATGGATCTTTAATAACACACCAGCTCTTAATGTTACCAACCTCTTTAATGTGCTATCTGTTTCTAATGCTTACTAAGTTAGAATACCTTCCAATTAGCAAGTTCTGAAGAGGCCTCAAAGGTTCACTGTTGTTTTGTTTTCCATAAGGTTCAATTCAACATGAAGTCAGAGATGCTCACAAACTCCTGAAATGGCTTCATCAGTGTGACTTATTCGACCCATCTACTTGAATTTATGTCTCCAAAGCTAAACATTGTCACTAAACAAATACTTGAGATTGATTACAATACAATGTAAGGAAAAATGGCAAATTGGAATTGATAAAAGGTTTACTTATCCTAGGTAGTTACATGCAATGATTTATTATTGCATATGATTTATTCTCAATATTCATATATTGGAGTTGATTCATGGTTTGACTGTTTTAAGGACTGGAAAAAGGAAAGTTTAAACCACTTGTTATGATCATAAACCAAATCAGAGTGTACTAGCCAGTGATGTGGGCTTTCCAAGTTCCAATCTAACCAATGAATTGCACATGGCATGGCCAGTGGTGTGCAGCATGGTTCTTGCTGTGGAAAAAGACCAGGAATGGCAGGTTCACCAGGGAACAGCCTCTTCTTAGGAAGCCCCTTTCCTTTGGGGTGGATGTGTCTGGCTGATGATGTCCATGAAGTCAAGCTTGGGCTTAGAGCTGTGTACAGCAGTTCCACCACAACACCAGATGTGTGGAGACAGGTAACTGAGCTGGATTACTTATTATTTTAAGGAAGAGCACACTAAGACCCTCTGAAGAACGTGATACAGCCAGGGGCTAGGTAGATGGCTTAGTTGGTAAAATACTTGCCTTGCAAACAGGAAGACCTGAGTTTAAGTTCCAGAACCCGTGCCAAAAAAAAAAAAATAATTAAAAAAAAAAAAAACGTTTAAAAAATAGGCCTTTGCTGTGCTGAAAAGGCAATGAAACAAAAACATAACAAGTGAATTCACAGGGCTTCCTGGGCAACCAGCCTAGCCTACTTGGTGAGCTTTTGCTACAAACAAAAACAAAAACATAAAAAGGTAACTGTACCTGAGGAATCACACTCAGGTTGTCTTCTGGCCCTGCACACACACAGCATGCACACACTTGAAGAGGAATACACAAATGTGATGACGCTGCAGGTGTCCTCCTGCCTCTGGCCAGCCAGTCTAAAGTGAATCATTAACAGAGAGAGTACTGCCACATCTGCTACAAACCGAGAAGGCTTTGAAGTCTGTGAGCAACACCTTGTCAGGACGCAGGAGCCAAAACAGGCTCCTTGAAGAGGAGCTGCTTGTTAGCTGTGCCAGCCAGCAGAGCAATTTTCCCAGCAGAGGGCAGATAGGGCAGCCGAGCACATGCCTTGAAGATAGCACAATCCAGGAACTGCACCAAAGAGGAAAGGGCGGGTGTTGGTCCATCATAACAGCAAACCGGTGGGAGTAACTTTAAAGTACTGCTTCTGGGCTCAGACTTAAAATTATATTTAAATGTCCTGCCTCTGTGCCATCAAAAAAAAGCTCAGCGAAAGCATCTTGCACTTCAAGCCTGTAAATCTGAAACTTCCTAATCCCCGCAAGTGCACACTAGACTTCTTGCCTCCATGGAAACAACAAAGCATGCAGCCAACTGATTGGCCTCCAATGAATTTTAGATAAGACAGCTTGGAAGGGAATGGATGTGATTTTAATGCAGAAGAAAGCGCTGGAAGGGACGTCCACTTGGTTCATATTTGAATAAAGCAAACAAGACAGACGAAAGGCTGACAGCTGTAAATGACATTGTCAGTACAAAAATTATCAGCCAGTTTACAATCTGTTTGCTTATGTTGAACAAACAGACTGTGTGTGGCATCCTCCGGCCCTTTGAATGGCAGGAATACTTGCAGGCTTCAGAGAAGCTATCTGCTCTCCTGCAGCCCAGCCACATTAGATCGCCATTTGACAGTCTCGATGAAAAGGAAACTGTGTCCTCTGCCTCTACCCCCACACCCCCTCGCCGCTCCGCTTTCTCTTTCTCCTTCTTTCTTTTTCTTCCTTGTCTTTTTTTTTTTTTCAAAGACAAGCACTGAAGATGGGGAGAGACACTTCTCTTGTGTCAATGGCGTGAATTATGTTAGCTCTGTTGCCTGATCGAGTCGTTTACTGATGTGTCTGACATTCCAAGTGGGAGATCTTCAGTAACCTAGCAAGGCTCAGGGCCAAGTCTTCATTTTTATTCCTTACAGGAAACAGAACCCGGGAACATCTGAAAGAATGCCACTTTCTTTCCCTGCCCAACCCCCGTCTTTGTGCAGCCTGCCTCTGAGACCCCTTGCTTTGAACTTGCTAACATCGCTTATGGGTGCAGAAACAAAACCCAGGGCAAGATGGGCAGTGAAGTCAGCCAGCAGTTCTCTTCTCCCTAAGCAAGGCCTCAGCAGCCCAAGCTGCGGGGATAAAAACCCAACAGACTGACTTTTCTTGGGGGAGGGGATTGCGCTGGATTGGGTAGAGTGGGGTGGGGGGAGAGGACTGCACTGGAGTTTGGCACCCAGCCCCAACCCACGGGAATGAATTGTGTGGTCCCGTTGTTTAATCCGCCGTGTTCTGTAGACTCATGACAGAAATACTTCCCTTTGTTCTGAAAGAACGAGGAACAAACACAGGTACTGACTTTACCCCTCAGTTCTCAGAGGCTCCCTCTTGCTTAGCTGCTTCAGAGAGTTTTAAGCTCTTGCTGGTGGCTTTTCAAGGGGCCGCGGGCTATTTAGATACTCTGGGCTTCCTAGGTAGGAGCTTCCAGCTCACCTCAGTTAATGAGTGACACACTTTCTCCCGCAGGTTGCCTTCCCTGCAGTTATCATGAAGAAAGACAACCATCCACAGAACCGGGTTTCTGCTTTTCCTCCCGAATCCTATTGTTATTTCCTGGGTCTCTTTCTTGGTTTGAGTAGCCAAGAAATGTTCAGACAATCAAGTCTTCTACTCTGTTCTTTCGTTTCCTCTTTTCAACACTAAGAATCTGCTAGAGACCCTTGATTTATTTGACCAGAAAACTAAAATTAAAAAAAAAAAATTGGACTGATGGGTGACTGTGGCGTGTTCGTAAGAGATAAGGGGGCACAGGGGAAGGCATGCAAAGCCAGAGGCCGTGGTAATTACTGTTAAGCAGCGAAGCATCAAAACACCTCTCCAATTACGGCCAACCTGGAGAGGAGAGTTATGTTGCATGGAGCTTTTCATTTTAATCTGAATTGCTGTTTTTTTCCCTCTGATATGGCCATCGGTCAGAAAGAGTTGACCATCATTAAAACTGTTTGATTTGGATCCCTGTGGTGTTTGGTTAAGAGGGGAAATGCAAATTTGATGAAAGAATAAGGATGAATTTACATATCAGCCAGAGCTCACGGGGAGAGAGTAAACATTCTGTTTATCTCAAGTGTCGCTCTATGATTTCTGCAGAATATGAAACTGACCTTGGCCCAGTCATTGCAAAAGGCCTAAATGAAATATATGGTTGTCCAAATACGGCTTACTCAAGTAGAACTTGTAGGCAAACAGGGTTGGGGGCAGCGCTGTGAGAGCGTTGCCTTATGATAAACTCCAAAATGAAACTCTGAAGCAAAGGCATTGTGAAGAAGAAAGGGGTGAAAAAATCCTCTTTCGTGGATTCCATGGAACTTCTGTGAATTAAATCAATCTATTCAGCCAGTAATGTCAGGCTGCAGCTCTCTAAAAAAGGGGAGAGAAACACACACACACACACACACACACACACACACACACACACACACACACACACACACGAGAGAGAGAGAGAGAGAGAGAGAGAGAGAGAGAGACAGAGAGAGAGAGAGAGACAGAGAGAGAGAGAGACAGAGAGAGAGAGACACAGAGACACAGAGAGACACAGAGACACAGAGAGACACAGAGAGACAGAGAGAATAGCAATGTCTTAAAGCCAGTCTTCTCACGTTATGTCGAATGTTCTTTCACCAAACCTTTGCTTACCATCTGAAGATAAGACTAAGATGATCATTTGTTTGATTTCTGAAAACTAATTGATTCAAGGAACTCCAGCACTGCCTAGATAGTGCATACGGCACCAGGATAATTCCCTTTGCCTGTTTAAATCAACCACATTTGTATTTTCCACATCTTTAATTAGTTTTTTTTTTTCCTGAAGCTAAGTCAACATTCATCACGATGGTGACGGAGCACCAGACTTTTGTCTGTTATGGATGGAGGCTTCTGAGTGTGCAGAAAAATACTTGAGGCACTCGCTGGCATGTTTTGGTATCTTACTTGCTTTTTTCACATCCAGAAGTTCAGCGTAGAGGAGGAAGATGGGAGGTGAGAAGGAGCCATGATGCCATGATGTCATCAACATGGGAGAGGTGGTGGGGGCGTATGTCTACAAGAGTGCTTCAGCTTGAGTAGAACATGTCATAAACAAAATGGAAGAAAAGCAAAAACCAGCTGGCATAACATTCTTAGGGGGCAATATTTGTTCGTTTTAATCTGTAGTCTCCAAAACAATCTATGCACAGAGAAAGACACAAATCTCTAACAAAGGATCTCTGAAGGAATATCACATCTGAGGGCAGTGTGCATCTCCTCGGAGGGAAACTCAACAAGCTCACTCCTTCTCTAGTCAAGGCTGTGCTTCTGGTCCTCAGGCTAAACAGATGGGGATACGAGCACAGAAGGTTCTTCACCATCAAAAGAACTGGGACCAAGGTTCCCAAGGCTGTTTGAAAAGAAATTGAGATGCAGACTACAATGGAAAAAGTAACAAATAAACAAGCTAATAAAAACAACCAAAAAGCCGAGCGTGCTTGTGTGGAGGGGAGAGGTTGAGAGAAGAGAGCCAAAATTCATTCCTTTGGTGTCCCATGTTCATGCACAGCTGGATAGAGAATTTTGTGCCCTGTGTTGTTTCCGGTCTGAAATGACAGGAATGTCAGAAAATAGAGGCTTATAGCTGAGGAAATGCCTCTGAGGTTCCAAGTGTGAGGTACAGACCTCTCAGCAAAATCCCCCATAGCACGAAGCATCTCATGATTCGATGAATGACAAGAGCCAAGAAGAAACAGGAAGAATCATCACTAAAGGGCAGGGACCCAAGTATTCGCAGCTGAGGACAGCAGAGTCGGACATGGCAATGAGCACCTGCTTAAGCCCTGCACATCATTCGCTCACCAACAGGAACTGCCTTCTGCTTGCTGAGCCTCATTAGGACTGTATCCACACAATACTGGACGTGCTTAACTACAAAGGGAAGATCAGTCTGTATGGTCGATAGCTGACAGGTGGACAGATAGATGGAGCATAACCACACAATAGAATATTACTCAGCAATAAAAAGGCATGAAACACTGAGTCAGATGACAACATGGGTGTCCCTTGGAATTATGAGGTGCAGAGAATGATGCCAGTCATGAAGGAAGGCCACATACTCTACTACTCCACTCATGTGAAACATGCAGAACTACCAAATCAAGAGACTGCAGGGTCCATCAGGTTGAGTCTCAGAACCTCACTAGCAAAGAATAAACGATAAAAGGAAGTCTTGTTTACAATAAGCAGTGGTCAAACTGAGTGAAGCCATCCTTCTGCACAAATTTAAGGGGAATCTGGGCAGAATGAAGGAAAAGAAGTGTTCCATAGAAGACACTCCCCACCAGGGTCCCACTCTTGTCTGCTTAAACAAACTAGGGGTTTCACTGTGCTTAATGCTGCTTGTTGGGTTTTATGTAAATGAGGATATAATCATGCCTGTTCCACATTGACTGGGGTTTTGTCTGTAGGTTATGGCTCACTGGGCTGTCTAGGTGCAGAAAGGGACACCCAGTGACTGTGTATCTTGGCAATGAAACAGGAGCACAACCTGAAGTTCAGTTTTGCTTCCTCCCGAAGCACACTCTATGACTTCACCATCAGCAAAGGACAACCAGGTTCCATTCTGATCTAAGCTCAGTTAGCATCTCAGGGTTTCTATGAGTAGGAACACTAAGTGCTGAGTGATAGTTAAGGCATGTGGGGTTTCCACTGGGGGAGGGACCAGAAGATTCTACGCTGCCAGTGTGGTGACGGTCACAAAGGGCTGTAGATATAGTCAGTGCACCAAACTGTACGTTTTAAATGAGTACATATTGTGGTATGTGAAATGTAATTTCAGAAAGCTGCTCAAGGGAGGAGGGCAGGGAGCAAAAACTGACAGGGCTGTTACACAATCAGAAAGAGTTCTGTGGACCTGTGTGAGACAAATGAAGCCACAGGCGTGTCAGCTTAACACATCTGAGGGGGTTCCTCCTGTTGCCAACAGAATCAAAACCCCAATGGAGTCTGGAAAATGTGGATGACTACTGTTGAGCCAGCCACAGTGGGCCACACGGGAAATAAATTAACTGTGGAACTCCTAGCCTAGGACAGAGACAAGCATATATGTGAACCACAAGCTGGGCAACAGTGATTTTTCTTATAAGCTTCAAAAGTGCAAAAATTGTCCAGATACCTCCAGGTTTCCCAGATGCAGAGCAGAGATCTCACATGCCAACACTTCTAGGTTTTTATTCTGTGGGTAACAGGAAGTCTGTGAAGGTTTTCCAAAAGGAAGTGATAAAGTACTTCCCTGAGCCCCATGCCAGGTTCTGCTGCAATCCAGCACAAATGCAGGCCCAAGGGATGGTTATTTAGTAAAGATCCAGAGTCAGTAGAAACACCTTCCTCTGTGAGCTCTTTACAAGTTCAAAGTATCATATAGTTCTTCAAACATCCAGCAAGATTATTGATTGCATGAATAACGTGGAATCTCTCAGACACTCGCAGTGGATTCAGTACCTGGGGATCCCAACATAAGTGCAATATTCAAAGCAACACACTTAAGTCCAAAAGGAGCCAACGCAGAGGGATATGGTAAAGACAATGGAGGGGATGCAAATTTAACCCCATACAGGTATGGGAAAGACTGAAACACTAGCCTCAGAAGGAGCCAGGGCTCAGCCACAGAGAGCCCTCACTGCAGAAACATCACTTCACTAATGCTCAAAATTCTAGAGACTGTGATTTTAAAAAATTGTGGTAGTATCTCCACTTCACAGACAATAGAAGTGAAGAATTTTTTAAGATCACTTAGTAAATGTTCAAAAGTGAATTCAAATACAACTCTATGTATCATTCAAGGTCATACCTTAACTCTCTATGCTATTCAGCTTTCTTGCTCCAATAGTTCTATACTGTTTAAAGTATACCAATAAATAGAAGCTTCAGGAAGGTAGGAAACTCATTTTTTACTTTCATAAAGAGTAGAGTCATACTTTGAGGGCAACAAGACCTTCTTACTTGTTGAAGATGCTCCTGTAGGAAGGTCATGTATTAAAATATAGATAATTGACAGCTGGGTTTTACCCACCTACTTTAGTGTGGTATGGAATTCTATGAACCAACCAGAAGTCTGGATATCCTATGCATATCTGGTCACTGTGCAAGTCCAGGACTAGAAGCTGCTTCATAGCCACAGGCCTTGGGACTTTAAATATTGATGGTGACAGTTTCTTTGAAGGTCTTAGTGAAGGGTTTTAAGAGGAAACAGTTATTACTTGTATGTCCTAAGTTTCTCTTTGGGTCTTTAGAGGTACTGAATGTGCCTAGTAATCCTTCTAAGGATCATTGCAGTGATAGAGTGGGAGTGGGGTATTCTGTCTGAGATGGGAAGATGAGCTATTATCAAGAGTTTCACTTTCTTGCCAGAAAGTGAGGGCTGAAGCTAGGTATTGGGATGGGATAGAGTGAGGCTGAAGGAGCTCTTTCAGAATTGTTATCAGTCCAGGGGACAGGTGAACTTAAAGTCCACATCTAAGAATCACAAATACAAGAAGATAGATGAAGCTAAGAGAATTGGAAAGTTGACAAGAAGAATACGAAGGGGCATGAAAAGCCAGGCATTGAAGACCAATGTGAGCAGTGTGTGTATGTAAGCAGCTGGTGTATAGGCAAGGGAGAATGCAGGCAGCAGGTGATCTCCCATGCTTCTGTGCGGAAACGTGGAGAAGCTAATGGACTTCATGCCACTAGATTCTTGATGGTGTTTAGAAGCTACTTTAAGCAGACTGTCAATAGGGAAGGGGTCAGATTGTGAGAGGAGAGAATAGACAGAATCAGACCGATTGATTATGGAAGAACAGCTGCTGAAGGCAGAAATAATAGAGAATGGTGGTTTTGAAAGGAACTTCATGCAGCTGTGGGTTGAAGGAGGTCAAAAGATGTTTTGGTGGGCAAGGGTGATTGGGATGGCAAAAAGGAACCATGCCTTACATGTCCCATCATATTTAATGAGATCTGATTCTGATTGATCATGTTTCATAATACCCAGTACAGGTAGTTAATGTAATAAATCCTTTAGAAGTGAACATCTTACTTTTAACCATGAAGTTTGGAAGGGTGGCTTCACTCTCGCAGAACTGAAGAGTCTTTGCAAGATGCACGGGCACTCAGAAAAGGAGCAAGGAGGGAAGGGGGAGATGGCACAGTCAGTAAAGTGTTTGCACACACATGAGGACCCAAGTTTGATTCCCAGAACTTGCACAAACACAAGTGTCACACTGGAGAGATGGCTCAGCAGTTAAGAGCACTCTGTTCTTGAAGAAGACTGGGGTTCAGTTCCTAATAACCACATGGCAGCTCACAACCATAGAGTCTGCAACAACTCTAGTTTTTGGGGACCCTAGGCCCTCTTCCAGCTTCCCTGGTCATCCACATCCACATACACACATGCAAACAGGCAAAACACCCATATCCATAAATTAAAAAATTAATAATGAAAAAAAGTGATAGACATGTTAGTATACTAGTAATCCCAGCACGAGGAAGAACACAGAAAGACCCCTGGGACTTGTAGGCCAGTTAGCCTAGCCTAATTTGTGAATCCCAGGACAATAAAAGATCATGTCTCAAAGGAGGTGGGTGGTATTTCCAAGGTTGACACCCAAGGTTGTCACACTTGAACATTCACATACACGCATGCACACACAAGGGAGGAAAGCACACAAGCAGCCCCATAAGGTGTGGTGCGGCTTGGCTTTAACAAGTCTCATTTGTACACTTCATTCTGCTGTACTCCATGTCCCTGACACCAGGGAGAGTTTTGATTTTGCGTTCCAGTGTGGTTTGGAAACCCAGAGGCCAAGGCGCATCCTGGAACCACACCCTATACCTCAAACTCTTCCTCCTGCTGCCTCTGAAGCATCCAGGAAGCTGTGGCTGAAATCACAGGTCATGCATCAAAGCGCTTTAATTAGCCTGGGACAATTGTTGGGGTGTGGGGGAGGCAGCTGAAACTATTTGGCTATAATAAGTTCTTAAGAAGTTTTGAGAAACAAAAAGCATAACATACTGTAACTGACAGAGGAAAAGCATGGCCACAGGGCGACATTTTAAAGAAAGCATGACATGTTAGAACTGTCCCATTACCCCTTGATTTCAGAATCCTACATGTTTATGAAAGTGAACAATGGGGAGATGAAGATGTCTTAGTTATAATTTTCAATACTTAAAAGTAACCATTGCTATGTCTTTCTTTAAATATGCACCTAAATTAACTTTATTTACACGGTAATTTCAACACTCACCGTGTTGTTGTAAACAGGTCTCCATTTGGGGAGAACTTCCCTTAGAGAATACACTGCCAATTGTTCCCATGTTAAAAATGCATTTTTCTGCTAAATGGGCTGTGCCTTCTTCACATTATGCCCATCTCATGCACTCATGCCACAATGTAAACTTTTTTACGGTTAGACAGCAAAACGATTTCTCTCCATTTTTTCTTTTTCTCTTTCTTTCTTTTTCTTTTTCTTTTTTCTTTTTTTTTTTTTGGCAAAAGATATAATGTTACAGTGAATACCTTTGCCTCAATGCCTTGTTTTTATCCTCAGGATAATCCAATATTCTTACATTATTATATATGTCTTACTTAACTGAGAAATCACTTGAACATTTTGTTTTTAAACCATTCATTTATTTGTTTGGTGTGTGTGTGGGTTCTGATGTATCACGATGCATAGGCGGAAATCAGAGAAAAACTAGCAGGAGTTCTCTTCTTCTACCACGGGAGTCTCAGGGATCAAAGCCACGGGCGACACGCAGCTTTACTCACCAAGCCGTCTTGCTTACCCTTAATTTTCTCCCTCTCTCTCTCCCTCCTTCCCCCTCCCTTCCTTCCTTTTTTTTTCTTATTTTCTGAGATAGGCTCTCCCTATATAGTCGATACCCCTAACTCAGGCTCCCAAGGGCTTGAGATCACAGTCACTATACCTAGCTGAAAGTGCTTTGATTTATTTTCTTGTGTTGTTTTCAGAGCTGGGAACTAAGCCCAGGGCCTTGCTATGCCTCTGAGCTGCTTCCTCAGCCATAGACCACTATTTAAAATTCTTCAATTTATTTTTAAGATTCCTCTTTAGAATTGTTATTCCAATTTGCATTTCTGTGAGCTGGGAAGAATGCTTATTTTCTGTACTTTTTAATAAATGCTAGGCATAGTCGCTAAAAAGAAAACATTGACCAATTATATATATATACTCAACATTTATTATATATAATAAATATGGACATATAATGTAAATGCAAATTTATAATAATAAATTATGATAAAAATAAATTTTCAATGTTGTAATTATTGAAATTTGCACTTGATTACAAATTAGGTTATAAATAGATTACGTGTTTTTATTACCCTTTTCTGTCTCTTTTCTTCAGTGGGATGCTTATTTTCTATTATCAAGATACTTTTTTCATATACATTTATAAAAATCTATATAGTAGAGATATTGATCTTTTCTTTGCTATATATACTATGGTGTGTAGATTACTGTGAGTATTTTGAAATTTCATTGATTTATATATTTGTTTACTTATTCTTGGTAGACCTTAACCCTAGACAAAGAACTACAGGTAACTAAGGCTTAGAGTGGGAAAAATAGTGTCCCCAGGGAAGAGCACATCAGTTGGTTATCCAACACCAAATGATCAGTATCAAAAGCCCCTCAGGTGTCTGCCCTGGGGAGATTTCTCCCAGAGTCCTGGGAAAGATGCTAGAGTGGCGGGGATAGTAATCTGAGGGATACCAAATGAATCTACTTACATGAAACTCCTTAGTTCACTCACTTTATTCTTCTAAGACAAAATTCTATCTACACAGCTTCAATTCCATTCTCCTACTTAGCTCCTCTCTGTCCCTTCTCCTCCTGTCCTCTCATAGCTCTAAGTTCTTTCCATTTCATTCTCATCTTCATCTTTGTTCCCCTCTCCATCCTTGATCCTTCCTTTCCTCTCCCTGTGACCCATCTCTACACACCTACAATCAGTAATACTCTGGCCCTTCAGCTTTCTGGTCCAGCAGGTTAAGTCTGCTCAACCTGGCAAACCTGTGTCATAGCTTGAATTGCCTGGTATGAAAAAGCCCCTTTGTTCTAAATAAGTTGCTTCAGGAGAAGTCTAGAGATGCCACTTAGGCTATGAGAGAAAGAGGGGTCTGACTTAATTTGCACAAGAAGCAAAGTCATGTACCTAACATCCACCTGACCTAGGTGATGTCTCCGTATGGATATTTACCTTAATTCAGGAGACTAGTGAGTGATCAGGAGCTTATTCTGTCTGCAGTTTATCCTTGGATGCTTTTGTCCAGAGCTGGCCCTGGCTTTGGATACTTGCTAACGGAGATAATTGCAGAAGGCAGACATCTGATTCTAATGCTAAAAAGAAGAAGAAGAAGCAGAAAGCCTGGAAGCAGGAAGCCTTGCCTGTGTGACTGTATCCAAATATCTTAATCATATATGCTCAAGGAATGATCAATCCACACTGTTTAGAAGTTCTTAGAAAAAAGAATCAATTGGGGAAGCTATGATAGTGCACATAAAGTTCATAGCAGAAAATAGCTGTTATATTAAAAAAGCCAAATAATACTCCTTTGCTGTGTATGTTAAATGTGTTGCTCTGATTGGTTAATAAAATACTGATTGGTCAGTAGCCAGGCAGGAAGTATAGGCAGGACAAGGAAAGAGGAGAATTCTGAGAAGTGGAAGGCTGAGTCAGAGAGACGCTGTCAGCCACTGCCATGAAAAGTGAGATGTAAGGTGCTGGTAAGCCACGAGCCACGTGGCAACTTATAGACTAATAGATATGGGTTAATTTAAGAAAAATGAACTAGACAACAAGAAGCCTGCAGTTTATAAGCAATGTAAGTCTCTCTGTGTTTACTCCATTGGGTCTAAGCAGCCATGAGACTGGTGGGTGAGAGAGATTTGTCCTGACCATGGGCCAGGCAAGACTGGAGAAAACTCCAGCTACACTCCTTAAGCCTTGGCTTCCTCTGGAAAGTCCTTGACCTTCCAGGTAATAGCTTTTGTCATAGTTAGCTGAATTCCTGCTACATATTTCTGCATCCCGCAGCAGATCAGCCCCAAGAACATACACATATAAGTAACATTATACAGATTGAACAGGTTGTACTTATGTATTTAGGAATACATATATATGTATATTCATAAAAGAAAAAGGGTATTTATTTGAAATACTGTGAGGAAGGGTACATGGCAGGGTTTGGAGGGAGGAAAGGGAAGGGGAAATAATGTAATTATAGCCTCAAAAATATAAAAAATATTTTAAAATTAATATTTTATGTAGTTAGAGATAATACTTGGTGCTGGGCATACACTTAGGAGAGTGTCTTTGGTAGCATTCTCCTATACTGAAACTGTGTGTTCCCCTACCCTCTTCATATTGATTATGTTACATAAAAAAATTTCTTGTAATTTAAAAAAAATCAGCATTAAAAAATCAGAATTTATCTAGAACACATGCACATGTTTGCATGATTTTATATAAGGTTTAAAATCTTGATTTCCACTATTTCTTGAAAACTGCTCTCATGACATACTGATCTTCTATGTGCTACACATTCTGAGCTTCTATTCTGTTGCAGTAGTCTTTTTCATGATACCATCTGTTAAAAGGACTTTAATCAGTAGTAATCTTTAGAGGAGAAAAATGGCAAAATGGCAGCCATGAGCTTAGTGTGGCCAGGCAGTAGTATCTGGGAACCAGTCCCAGGAGACTCCAGTTCCAATTTGAACATTGTGCCACCCCCCACCCCGTTCGGCTGAGACACACTGTTTTGAATCCCTTGTAGTTTTAATGTGCTTCTTCATCCCAAAGTCTTAGATTCTGTATGCTTAAATTAGACTCACCGTACTTCTTTTGCCAATCTCTCACCATTGTCCCAGAATCAGATGGACTAAATTCCATCAATTGCCAAAGTCCCAACTCAAATGTTACTATAAATAATAATTCCCTTTTTCTTCTTAAGGCAGAATGAGTGGGGCCTCAGAGGCTTGAACATTTAAAAATGAGCAGCCTTGCTTGAAATTGGGGAGGAAAGGCGTTCCATTTTCAACCCTAAGTAGTTATTTGGAAGACTCAATATGAAGCTGTCAGACCAGCTTAAAGAAAGACACGATTCAGAAAAACTAACTAAATAAAATAAAGTAAAATAAAAAATTTGAGGTATCAGTAGCTATTTTTTTGGTCTCAGGAGGAAAAGCAGATTCCAGGATAAACCTTCATGGTGAAGGCACACACTACACTAGACCATATCCCACACAAGATTCAGCTGCTAATGGACCTGATGATTCATCACCTACTGAGTTATTTCAGGGGAAATGCTATGAATTCCAAAAATAAGTTATGGGCTGTTCTTGCAATAAAAATCATTGACATGAATACTTCTTCTGTGTTCATATTTGGATTAAAAAGCCCTCAGCCATGGAAAGCCAAGCTGGGAAAGAAGGAGAAGAAGAAATTCAGTAGCCACAGAACAGGGAGTGTGGGGAGCTGGGAGCTCTGATCTCATCCCACCTTGGAGGTCCTGTGGGTCTTGGCTAGATCTGACCTTCAGTGTGCGTGTTTGAAAACTGTGCTGCCTGGATATCTCTATGTTACGGTCTCTTTCAATCCACGCCCTGTGTAATTTGATGAGAGTCAGCATCGAATACACTGATGTTACGTGGGAGTGACGGCCACTGCACCTGCTCACCCAAGGCTTGGAAGTCCTGTCATGTGAAAAGAAAGGTAGGTGGAGCTGAAGAAGGTTCCTTAGGCTGTAGAAAGGAGTGTGAGCTGTGTGAGGGCAGAAATGGACCTGTGTTATCTATCCTCTTTAGCATCTGTCGCCTTTCATGGAGCACCACCACCCACAGAATGTTTACTGAGAGAATGAATAGGTGTTCTCGAATAGTTGGGAAACAGCACAGGTGGTCCACACCAGGAGAGGAACAAGAAAGAAAATGTTTACCCTTGAGAAGACTATCAGAATCTTTTCTTGCTTGCACATGCTCAGTCAGTTTCAAGTCTTCCATCCCACCCTGGATAAAAGGAGAAAAGACTCCTCCCACAGGCAGACCTCCAGTGGCCATGTTTGTCCACACAACACAACACCCCCACCTTGTTTGTTCTCCCAGCAGGGTATGAGCCTGAAGGGCAGCACATCAAGGCCAACGTATCTTCTCCAGTGGCTACATCCTGGTTAGGAAGGGCAGCTTCTCTCTACCCCCACTATGAGGGACATGCAGCTCTCCATGAACCGGGATGAGGTTCCCAGTGAGGGAGCTGAGGGTATTGTCTCTCCGCCTCAGCTCAGCAGCAAACATTCAGTTTAGACAGGTGGCTTAGCTTTTTCCCAACCAGCAGACGTTTTCTATTTCTTTTGCTGAAGGGCCACCCTCCTCCCAGCTGGGCTTTAGCCAGGACTGGGTGGTTGGGAGCGTGACAAAGAGGTGGGGCCTGAGCAAGACACAAGCCCATTCATCAAAGTTGTCTTGTGATGAAATGGGATTATGCTGCATTCGTTTGTCAAGAAATGGAAGCCAGAAGATTAGGGACAGGTGCACTGATCAAACATCCTCCAGGCTGGCTCAGACCTCAGGGTGTGCTGGGATCCCCATAGCCAGGGATCTGAACAGATAAGGAACTTGAGGAGATGACCCTGGCACCTGCTTCCAGCAACACAGCCCATTGTGTGCTCTGACCATTTTATGCCTCATGTGTTAAATGGGCAGATATCCTACCATGTCCATAAAGCTTAGCCCTACCATTTCCATAAAACTGATCTCCCTAACCCTTCATTAATGTATGGTAAGAGTAACAATCAGCTCACCATTGCACCTAAGTGCATAGATTTTGCAAAAAGCAACAGCCTACAGCAGAAACTTCTGAAGGCAAGAAAAGAAGGGGCCACTATTAGGTGTCAATATTTCCTTCAAGCTAGAATGCTGCACAGGTAGCAGTTTCCAGGAGTAAGACAGGGCATTTAATTCCCATCCCAATAATGCAGGCATTTGTGACCGGCCCTGTTTACCTGATAGAAATGTCTCAACACGGACACACATCTCTACACTTGAAAATACCCACGTAATAAATAGTATCCTCTCTTCATTGTGGTCCGGGACTGTGCACCTCAGAACACAAGATGATTCCTATCAGTTCCTTCAGTATTCTGTAGTCATGAGATGGAAGTAAATTAAGATAAAAATCTCTTGATTGTTATTCCTTAAGAGGCTTCTATTTCCTGGTTGTGAAGTCAGTACCCAGCTGTGAATGAGTTCCTGAATGAGTCAAGATCAGCCTCTATGGAGTTATAGGATACAAGCTGTCTCCATTGAGAAGTTTGAGTGTTTATGTCCTTATAACAGCATCACAATTTGTCCTATTCATATCTATCACATATAAAAAGTTTCCACATTTACAGGTTTTTAGCCTTGTTATCCCCACTTTCCTTGGAAAAGGGAGAGCGTTTTGATGAGAACCTTTTATATGGGAATATAAAGGCACAGGAAGCTAGCTCATATAGGCAAAAGACAGGGCAAGAATTCCTCAGCTGTAAATGCATTTTCATACAAACAAATTCTAGAATGCTTGAGAGAGGCCTGTCTCAAACAAGGTGGAAAGGTGTGGGTGGACACCTCACACAGTTACACATGCACACACATATCAAACAAGCACACACATATACTTGTGTATCACACACACACACACACAAAAAAAAAAAACCACCTTTGACTCTTTTCTATTCTGCACATATATACTAGCCCTTCTGCTATGATTTGAAGAAGCACAAGGTATGGCCACTCAAGCAACTCCAGAATCAGAATGAACCCCTTTGTAAATCATCCAGGGTCAGTTACTTAGTTATAGAAACATAAAATAGACCAAGACAACTTGTAATGAGGCAGAGGCCTGCAGACAGTGAATTTCTGAGCAAGAGAATTGTACTCCAGGGTTTTCTGATGACTGGGTCTCTCCTGAGTTTCCTGCCGGGCATTCAGGTTTATAGGTAAGAGGAAAGAAGATGCAGGAAGATTAGCTCCTTGATGAAATGGATGAGTAAGGAGGAATATTTTCTTAAAGAAGCCACTCTTTGGGTTTAGAGAGACAACTCAGCAGTTAAGAGCATTTACTGGTTTTGTGGTGGACTCAGGTTTGTTTCTCAGGACCAAAATGGCAGCTGACAATGTCCTGTAACTCTAGTTCTAGGAGAACTAACATCCCTTTGACCTATGATGTCATATGTTGCATATAAAATCACACACACATGCATACATAAAACATAAATAAATGATTTTTTAAGAAGCCTTTGTTATATGGTTTATAGATAGTTGTATTTTACTAAGAAAATGTAGTTCTAATCCATGGTTCCTGCATCAGGAGAGGTTCTGCTAACAGTTGAAGCTATAGTCTAATCTACCTTTTCCTCTCTCAAGTTGGCCAACTGGTCACCCTTACCATAATGGTCCTTTGCAAATATTAGGAAGCAAAGATGTGGAATTCCAAAAGAGGGTTTAAATATTGTGTGCCCCTTGCTCTATTTCAGTCTACAGGTTTTTGGAATTTTGATGGTATCACAGGTCACAGGAGATCATTATGGATCTGTAGTGGAGGGTGAAGTATGTCTAGAAACGTGCACAGAAATGTTGGCTTACATTTAGGCTTTAACGATAAAGTCTTATGTCTTCCAGATTTCTAATTTATTTGTCTTAATATTGAAATTTCTCCTTGAGCTTTGTTGGAATTAGCCCACAATTTTCTATTACCACAAGTTGACCTTCAGCGTCCTCTTTAGGAGTTATCAAGCTTCTCATTTAGAACATGTGAAGCTATGTTGATTATTCTTTTTTAATGAAAAAAAGCATGAATATTTTTAACACATAAAATAAGTATAGAAAAATATAATTTTATTTTATACATGATGTACAGTGACCAGATATTTTTACATAAATGTGTTTCAGCATCATTGGTTAAAAACATTTTTACACATTGGATACCTTTGTATTTTAATTAAAGACAAATAGGCCACCTGCACATGGGTTTATTTTCAAATTTTACTATAAACTATGTGCCGTGCTCAGTATTGATTGTCACTCTGATCTAGACTTACCCAGGAGATAGTTTTCCGAACACGTTTCTGAGGGATTATTTAGATCAGGTCAGGCTCTGAGCATGTTTATGAGGGGTTATCTAGACTCAGTTAACTGCAGTGGGAGTGTGGACAGCACCATTTCGTGGGCTGGATTACCAGACTGCAGGAAAAGGGCACAGCTTGCTGCACATGGGCATTCACCGTTCTCTGTTTCCTGATGGTTGACACAATCTGACCTGGGACCACGAACTGTGAGCTGAAGTAAACCTCTCCTTTAAGTTGCTTCTGTCAGGTATTTTGTTGTGGCAACAAAACAAGTGACTAATGCACTATGTGCCCATGGTTTCTACTGTCACACTGTCCTCATCACCGTCTCATTAGTAACTCTTAACGTCAGCTACTATGTGTCTTTAAACTTTTCTTTTGTTAACTTCTAATTTTTTTTGGAGAATTTCGAACATAAGCACATCATTTCTAACCCTCCCTCCTCAACTCCTCCCATGTCTCCCCATTCCCAATGAACTCCATATATACATAAATCCATCCTACCGAGTCCCTTTAACTGTAACTCGTATGTACATGTTCTTAGGGCTGACCACTTGGGATTCAGTAACCTATCAAGTGGTTCATACCTGGAGCAGATCAATTCTCCCATTCTCATGAGCCAATGAATGACTGCCTGTGGCTCTTCATCTAGGGATGGGGCCTTTTGAAATTTACCTCATCCACAGTGTCATGTCAGCTGGTGTTAGCATTATGTGGGTCTTGTTTAAACAACCATATTGTTGATATTTTGTGGGTACAGCTTCCATGTCATGTCTAGAAGGTACTGTCTACAGTACAGCCCTAGTCTTCCGGCTCTTACACACTTTCTTCCCCCTATTTCTCAATGCTCCCTGAGCCCCAGATGTAGAAGATGCACTGAAGATGTACTGATTGGGGCAGGACACCCCATGTTCACTTATGCTCTGAATTTTGACCAGTTGTAGATTTTTGTAGTAGTCTCTGTCTGCTGCAAACAGAAGCCTCTTTAATGAGGTGTGAGAGGTACATTTACCTGGGTATAAGGGTAAGTATTTAGAATACACTTAGGGATTATATTGATTTAGGAAAATGGCAGTTGTAGGTTCTCCCACAGAGTGTACGACCTCTCCACCGTGGGTATTTGGCTAGATATACAGTAATAGATATGAATTTCTTCCTATTGAGCATCCGACTAGACAGCTGTTGGTTACCCCCAAGATAAAAATGCCACTATTGCACCATTGGGGATATCTAGCAGGGCTGGTTATTGTTGTGGACCACAGGCTTTATAGCTGGATGGGACTAATTAATGGCTTTTCTCCATTGGGAGCTTACACAGCACCTTATGATACTTAGATACTGTGAGAGCTAGTACTTGAGGAGAAGGCTCCCATGTTCATTACAGCTGGCTTCCTCGAGTGCTATGTCTAAAATGTATGGTTTCTTCATCAATAATGTCTTACCTTAGAGTCTGGGGAGGCAACCTAGGGCAATGGCAACAGCCTATATTGTTCTGAGAGTCTCATGGATACCTCTGACCAACACTTGAAGGGAGGTTTCCCATGCCTGACACTGGATTTAATTTAATTTATTTTTTTTAAGATTGACTTATACTCTTAATAGTCCACTTACGCCTATGTGGTGAGAAATACAGAGGGAGTGGAAGAATATCTACTAAACATGAGTGAGGTAAAAAGTTTAAGTGGCTCTTTCTGACTCAGGAACCCAGCATTCCCATAGAAGCAACTCCCATGAAAAGCACAGTCTCGGTGAGTCAGTCTCCAGTTTCCCTTTTCCTTCTCTCAGTCTCAGATTGGGCAGCTCTAGTGTGTGCCAGGTATCAGCTCCAGCACAGCCCTCCCTCAACCTGTCAAAGCATCCCATTGTTGTCCAAGGGGAGCTCATGATTCAGCAGGTGCTTGACGTGTGGTCTCTTAGGAAATACCTTCCAGGTATCTGAACAGTTCACTGCCCACTGCCCACATTCCCAGCTAACAAATGCTTCACACAAATGAGTGGCCATCTTAATCTGGGAGTAGTAGGGCTGGCTTGAGGCCTGGGACTCATGGTGAAATTCCTAGCTTGGGTTGATCTTCAGCTTCAGGAAGTCTTAGGCATTTTCAGTGAAACACAGATGGTTTCCCAGCATTCTTTTCAAACTAGGGTACTGGATGGAAATAGGCCAAAAAATGTTATCCGTAGCCACAATGAAAAGCTGGCTTTTAGCCACTAATTATTTCCTCCTAATCACTCAAGTATAGCAAACCAATCATAAAGCGAGAGCCTTTGGAAAGCCCTGTGTGTACATATCCATCTACTCATTTGCCAGTGTCTGACTGTGTTACCAAGTCTCCTGGGAAGGCTTGTACAAGATACTGGAGACATGAAGGTGTAAGCACTGATCCTTTAGAACTCAATACACTGGGAAGAATGGCATCCTTACCTAGTTAGTGTTCTATAGGAGTACATTTTACACACAAATATGATGAAATGCCATAGTGGGAGGCTTGGGTACAAGGGAAGGGTTGAATAGGCTCTCAAAGAAGGGCAGGGCCATTGGAGCTAATGTTACATTTGCTTTTACAACCTTTTAATGAATTTTATTATATGTATTTCAAGAATGCCCATGATTTTATAGGGCACAAAGATAGTAAGAAAGATGGTTACCATTGCAAAGCAAGTTAACATATTTATCTTTTCACATGGCGAGCTGTTCATGCCTGTGATAAGAGCAAGTAAACCTGTGTGACAAGAGCAGATGAAAGCTACCAATTTAGAGAAAATCCCCCAAGTAATACAAAATGTCTTCATGTTGTTCATCAGAACTCTAGACTGGCTCACCCTACACACATGCATGTGTGCATGTATTCTAGTTTCTGTCCCCATTCATCTGTCTACAGCTATCTTGGCTTGTTTCCATACCTGATTTGTGAATACTGCTGTTGCAAACATGGGAATTACATTTATCTTTATAGGTTGGAGATTTCAACTCCCTTGGTTATATGGAAGAGGGATGGCTGGTCATATGGCTGTTGTTTGCTGATGCTGTTGGAACCCCCACACTGTTTCCACAGTGGCTGCACTAACATACATTTCCACCTGCTGTGTGAAAGCCTTTTCCTTTGTCCATCTTCTCCCCAGTACTTCATATCTCTTGTGTTTGTTTTTTTTTTTTATAATATCCATCCTAACCGGTATGACATTGGAACTGGGTTTCATAGGGTGAACAACAGTTTCTTGGGCAGAGAAGGGGACTAAGTCTATATATCTCTATATCTATATAATCTATATCTGGCATAACGAACTCAAGTCCCTGGCTGACCTGTCACTGACAGCTCTATCCTGGTAGCTTCTGAAGTAGAACCACCTAGACTTACTATGGTTTTAGGCATCTTCTTGGCCTCACTTCCTCTGGCCAAGAAGTCTCTACAGTTGTACTCCAACCATACACTCCTCTGCCTTGCCTTTTGGTGATAAATCCTCTGTGTCTGAAGATTCCTGGCCATCAATCTTGGTTTATAATTAAATTAATATTTTAAAATCCAGTTTGTGGTGTGTGTGTGTGTGTGTGTGTGTGTGTGTGTGTGTGTGTGTGTTTTGAGAAACAGAGGTTGTTGGCTAAGCCAACACAAGAGGAAGGAAGGAATTGTTTTAAATCTTTGTATCAGTTACACAAAAGTAATTCTACTCTGATTCTCATGACTCATCTGTGAATTTTTTTTTTAAGTATCAACTATAATTGTGGGAAGTGACACAGACTGAAACTATAGTATCTAGCTCACTTCTGCTGTCAATCTCTCTCTCTCTCTCTCTCTCTCTCTCTCTCTCTCTCTCTCTCTCTCTCTCTCTCTCTCCCTCCCCTCTTTCTGTGTCAGCTCCCAGTGGTACAACAAGTATGTCTCATTTGTGTATCACCTTGGGTTTCTGACTGCATGACCTTCCTCTGAACTCAAATAGGGCTTAGAGCTACGAATTCCAGAACTGCGACCTGCTTGTGTCCCAAATCTGCCTTTTAGATGGCAAATCATTGTCATTTTACAATGACATGCAGAGGAGGTTGGTAACAAGCATTCAGATGTCAGATGTCCATTTTCTATGTGAATCAGCTCACATGTGTGCCTGGAACACCTTGTTCTGATCTCAAAAAGTAAAAGTAAAGGAATACCATCTGGGTAATACACAGTGTATTATGTAATGCACAATCATCCATTGTCACTGGTGGAACCATGTTGGTTAACCTTCACTGTCAGTCTGGCTTCAACTCGGAGACCAGTGAAGGGCACCGTTGGCTTTATCTGGGAGGGTGTTTCCAGAGAGGATTCACTAAGGGTGGGAAGACCCCTCAGAACTACCAGTGGCACCTTCACATGAGTTAGGGACCTGTATAGACTCAAAAGTTAAAATTAGTCAGCCTTTGTGACATTTCTTTCTTCTGCTTTGTCACTATGAAATGAAAACCATACTTCATCACATGCTGTTTATGAATCTGTGCCCAAAAGTATGGGGGACACATGAATCTGTGTCGAAGACCACAGTGACACATGAACATGGACCAATCACTCTGAAACCCATTAGCCAAAATAAATCATTTCCCCATTAGATTATCTATGCCCTGTACGCTGTCAGAGTAATAAGAAAGACAACTGAGGCCTGGCGAGATGACTCAAAGGGGAAGGGTGGGACTCATGTGGTAGAAGGGGAGAACCCATTCCCCAAGCTGTCCTCTGACCTCCACATGGCATGCACACATGCTCACACACATCCCTGTTATAATAATATATAAATGTAAAGATTTTTTTAAAAAAAAGAAATGTAACTAATATATCACCATATGATTTTATGACATGCAATTTACAGATTCAATTTTTTTTTAAAATGACATTCTTCCAGAGGCTGAAACAAAAACATGTTCAGGTAGCTGCTCAGGTTTGGTAAGGTTTGTGTGGGCCTCACAGAGGCCCATGTGTTGGCAGCTTGGCCCCAGTTTTGAGCCGAGAGGGCCATCCGATACTGGAATTTCAGCTTCCAAAACTGTTAATAAAATGAACCTCCTCTCTTTGTAATCTACTCAGCTGAGGAATTTGGTTACAGCCACAGTAAACAAGGTGATACAGTCACTGTCAATCACCAGTGACTCTTAAAAGTAAGGGCATGCCGTTAGTTTGAGATTTTATTCCCATTGTAGCATATGGTAGCAGGGTATGAAAATATACAAGTATTTTCCAGTAGACTGAAAAACTTACTATGACATGGTATTTTTATGACTAGAAGGTAGGACATATGATTCCACTCAATACCCGATGACAGAACAGAACAGTGGAAATGGAGACTATGACTACAGAAGTTGATGTGGAGACATGTAGATGGTGTCTGTCCCCAGAAACCTCTAAGATGGTGACTGAGACTTTACACAGGAGAGTCCTTGTAGCTGCCTTGGTTCTCTGCACAAACTTCTGCTGATGGTGGAGCTGGGATGTCAGTGACTTTTAGGAAGCACCTACAGTAATGCATTTTGAGTAAAGTTCTGGACAATTGTCTCATAAGTTAATATTGCCTGATTTTGGAAGACTTCAACATAGACTAAAAATAAAAGGAGGGCATGGGAGAAGGTAATGCAAGAACTACTTAACATTTTGGGAAAACAAGTCTCAAAATTCAAAATATTTCTTTCCATTTTTAAAATTAAAATGCTTTGACATTTGCATTTTACTTTATATTCTCCCATTTTTTATTGTCACATAATAATCATACAAATTTATGGGTAGCATGTGATACACCCATTCATGTACACAATGTGTAATGATCAAATCAGGGCAATTAATGGGTATATTACCTCAAATGCTACTTGCTTCTTTACAGTTAAATGCAAATCAATGCCTGCATTAAAATTACAAAATCTCTAGAAAAATCCGTAATTATTTTTGGTCACATGGAGAAAAATAAATTTCTCAGACTTGACATAACATGATTAAGAAAAAAAGACCCTTCAGAAGGGAAATGCAGTGTTTGCTCTAAAATGTCCCAAGGTGAAGCCCTCCTGGCAAATTTTTATTGCTGTGCCACAACCCTCCGTGAGAAGCGGAGTTTATAATGGAAATGCCGAAGCACCACCTTAATTATCCGATTGCCACCGGGCACCGGCATAATGAAGGAATTTCCTGATTTCTGCACAGCGAATACTAATTGACGCTGGAGAAGGGAGATCAAATGGCCTCCCGGCAGTAAAATGGTGCCATCTAAAGGAGAGGAGAGCAAGCCACAGGGTGGCACTTGCAGAGGGCTCGGGTCAGCCTGCTCCTCCAGCCCAAAGAAACCATCTTGTGCTCCCAAGACAGCTTGGCCTGGTCCCAGGACAGCCTCTTTTACTCCCAGCGCAGCAAACTTTCAGCACTTGGATTTTTGGACCCCAAACCTAAAATGGAATTCTGTTGCATTGCTAGCAGAGCTGGTTGCCAGGTGCAGTTGGGGGCGGGGGGGGGGGAGGTGGACTCTGCACCCCAGTTTCCTACAGCGGACACTTTGACGCAGAAGTCTGCAGAGCCGTGGTGGGAGCTATTGGTTGGGCATGTCTGAGAAAAGGGAGGAGAGAATGGACAGGGGAGAGGGTGGGTCCGGAGAGGGTGGGCGGCAGCAGCAGAACGGAACAAAAGCACGTGGGTGTGTGTGTGTGGGGGGAAGGTGCAGGAAGGTCCTTTTATGTGGATACCTTGCTTTGGGCTGTGTATTGGAAAACCTAGCCTTCAGTCCCCACAAGCTGTCACACTTGTGCACATAAGGAAAGCAAACAGAGGGACAATAAATCGTGCCACATGCTACAGCTCGCAAGCAACACATGTTTTTTTTCCTTTTTCTGCTTCTAGGACCATGGTGTTTCTCCAAGAATGGGGTCACCAAGGGAAAAGGGTATATGTCTCCGGACACACATGCTCTTTGGGCCTGTGTGACGGCTTTTACACCTGAGTTGAGAAAGAACTCACTGAAAGGCATCACCAGACCTTCCCATTAGGCACCGTGGAGCAGCGCACACCAGCTGCATGGTTCCTTTCACCCACACAGCTCTGCTTGGAATGCCAGATCGACTTCCCTCCCCTGCCTTAGGCATATGATGCATGCAGCATCAAAAATTCATGTGAACACAACAGGACTGGAAAAAAAATGGGATTTTAACTTTATCTTAGACAAACTGTTTAGGAAGGTGAGGTGCTCCTCATAAGGGCGAGCTTAGCTCTGCCTGCTCACTTAGAGGCAGTAAAGGGGAAACAAATGGTCCTTGATGATCATGGGCTATTAATAGACTGGAAACGATGCAGGCCTGAACTGTCACCTAGCTGTAGCGATCTGGTTAGTAACACAGACTGGACATCAGGCTAACGGTAAATATGCCACTTCTAAAGTAGCTGAGAATTCCTATTGCGGTGAGCCACAGAACATTCCCTGAATGGAGACCACTTTTACACTACCCAAATAGGGCCATGGAACATTCTGAATTATTTTAATAACCCAGGGAAGCAGCTCAATCACTCAGGTGGAGGAGAGTGATTTTGACGAGATTGTCTCATACAATGTGTTGCCTTCCCAGAAGGATCTGCTCCATTACCTCAACAGGCCAGCCTGCACAGACTGGGGTTTTTGTCACTAGCAGCTAAGATAACGGCACCAGGTGTTCGTCAGACAGGTCAGCCTCTAGGAACTGGTGGGTCTACGCAAGAAGCCCTCCACATGTTTAGCACAAGGAAGATGAAGACAGCATCCCAGCTTCCCGTACACCTCTAAGATGCAAGCCGTTCAAGTCAGAAGCAGACTCGTCTGAAAAGGCGACTTAACTTGTTAAACACTTTTGATGAGGCATGGACTTTGCTTCAAGGGAAAAACAGCCTGCAGCCTTTCCTCTTAAGTTACAGGGACTGGAGTCATTGCAGGTCCCAGGCAGCACTGGCAGCCTGAGGAAGTGATATTTATCACACTAGTGTCAGTATTCTGCTACACATATAAAAATGTTTCAATGACTGTACATATACTATGAAGATAATTAATATAAACAGTTTGAATTCAAAGTGTTCAAGTATTTGGTCCAGAGATAGAGTTGAGTTAGCATTATAAGTTGGTCCCAAAAGTTTATAAAAATCTATGAATAAGTAACACATGATTCAAAACCCAGAAAACTCCAAAAGAAATAGGATAAAATAGCTCCAGCCATGTCTTTCTACCCTCCTGCCAAGCCCCCACAGCTCTGATTTGATGATTCTGGTTAGTGTCTTAAGTGACGTTCCAGAGTTTCTTCAGCACGGACAAGCACATTCAAATGTATTTTGTTTTCCTGTCTTATGAAACAGGCAGCTTACTTTACATGGCGGCTTCCTGTTTTCTGTATGCTGGGAACCTCTGCTCTGCAGCAGGGATACCTGGAGGTATCTGGACACTTTTTGCACTTTGAGACAAAATTCACTGTTGCCCAACTTGTGGTTCACATATATGCAGCGTGTCCCTCTCACCCTTCCTCCATCCTCAGTGGCTCAGTGCTGGATCCCTAGCATTCTGAGAACTCTTACGACCTCCTGTCTTCCTCGCTGCACCTTGGTGATGCAGGAGACTGAAGTCCCAACATCCCTTGTCACTCTCTTGGGCTCTAAGAACAGGCTACCTCCTCCTGCCTCTTGAGGAATACTGTCCACTAGCTCAGAACCTACAGAAGTGTTCAGCTCTGCCTTCACAGAGGGGCACCAGGTGCTTCAGAACTCATCTTCTGCGTTGGTCCAGATGAGTTAGAGGAAGGGCAGCACTCACAACTCCAGGTGCTGATCTGGATTCCAGGTTGTACAATCTCTGTTCTATTTGCCTGGTGCTCTGGGCCTGTCACAGTCAACCTGGACACAATTCACAAGAACAGAGAGTGTGTTGCCTTTCCAATCATCATTGTGCCTCTGCTGGATGGAGAAATCAAGTGATCCTGGTACCTGGCTCTGTTATTCTTCAGAGTCTCAGGGGGTAAGAGGAGGCTGCAAAGCTTTTGAAGAAATGAAGATTCCTGGGCTGTACCTGGACACACCAGTCTGTTCCCCAGGATCCTGGAGGGTCATTGAGCACATAGGTTTCTAATTTATCCAGTTGGTCCTAATGGCTTTGAAGAAGGAAAATACCTGCTGTATTTCCCAGCCTCCCAGCCTGTCATGACTGAGAAAATGAGTAGCATTTTTGGAAATATGTATATTCTGGTAGTGTCACTTTAGAATAAGTGTGAAGGGAATAATCATTTCTCATGCTTCCTGGCCTACAAATAGTGATCTATCCTAAGCAGCATGGCACTTCAAAATGAAAAATAAGAGAAGCAGAGGACTGAATTACCAAAGGAAAAGCACTCCAGCTTTCCTCTGAGAATCATGGGATGTGACAGAGTTGGATGTCTTGTTAGAAATTTAAGTTCAAGTGCAGCTGACTCTCTGATCACACACACTGCTGAGTCCTGGAAGTGCCTCTCCATCTCTGGCAGTTCCTCACCGCATTGGGTGATTTTAGGACTTGTTGTGATTGGTACAGGACTGGTAACACCAAGGCTTTCATGGCTATACAGGGCTGCTGGAGAACCAACCGTTTTTGTTGAAGGCAACATTTTGGGGAAGGCTGAGTGTGTGATAAAAGCTGCAGGGACCATGGGACAATGCCTCACCAGAGATGTAAAAACAAAGGAGATGATAGGCAGCTGATATATCTCTGCTATGGGGCAATTTTTGGTGAATTACGAGTTTGCAGGTTATGGGGAAGGAGAGATAACTCAGTGGCTAAGAGTGCACACCATTCTTGCAGAGGACCTGAGTGTGGCAGCTCACAACTGCAAGCAACTCTAGCTCCTGGGAGATCTGATATTTTCTTCTGGCCTATGAGAGCACATGTATGTACTCACCCCCTCCCCACACAAGTACAAATAATTTTTTTAAAGAGTATACAGATTAATTGATAAAAATGGCCATAGTTGGACCGCCTTTTATTCACATCTCATGCAATTTGACTTTGCAACTCGCCCTATACAGAGATAGAATCTATGTCTTTCCCTCTTGAATTAGGGCTGATCTTGTGCTTCACTCTGGCCAACAGATTGTGGCTGAGATGCTGAAGGCCAGAGCAAGCCTAGGCCTCCAAAGTCCTTGCATGTCATTTGCTCTCCCAGAATCCAGCTTCCGACAGTGACAGGTGTCTGAGTAAGCTTGAAGAGGATTAGAGACCTCAGCTAGCAGAGCCATTCTCTTCAATAGGGACTACTGACTGACAACAACAGACAGAGAAGTCACTGGGTAAGAAGAAACCCCACAGAACGAGCTTCCTTTTCATGGTATGCTTTTCCTATACCTGTCGGTCGTATCACATACTGTAGCATTAACCTTTGCAGTTCAAGACGTGACAGCAAAGTTGTTTTCCCCTTTCCTGCTTTCACTGGTGGCAGAATGGTCTTACCATATGTCCTAGCTATGCTATGCACCATATTGCTACGATGAAGCACCAGGACCAAAGGCAAGTTGGGAGGCAAGGGTTTATTTCACTCACAGTTCCATATAACATTTCATCATCAAAAGCAGTGAGGGCAGGAACTCAAGTAGGTCAGGAACATGGAAGCAGGAGCTGATGCAGAGGCCATGGAAGGATGCTGCTTACTGGCATTTTCATCATGGCTTTCTCAGCCTGCTTTTCTTACAAAATCCAGGACCACCATCCCATGGATGGCTGCTGTGGGACAGTCTGTATGTTAAATTGCTCTGATTGGTCAATAAATAAAACACTGATTGGCCAGTGGCCAGGCAGGAAGTAGGTGGGACAGGGAGAGAGGAGAATGCTGGGAAGCAGAAGGTGGAGGCAGAGAGACACTGCCAGCCACCGCCATGACCAGCAGCATGTGAAGATGCCGGTAAGCCACAAGCCACGTGGCAAGGTATGGATTTATGGAAATGGATTAATTTAAGCTATAAGAACAGTTTGCAAGAAGCCTGCCATGGCCATACAGTTTGTAAGCAATATAAGTCTCTGTGTTTACTTGGTTGGGTCTGAGCGGCTGTGGGACTGGCGGGTGACAAAGATTTGTCCTGACTGTGGGCAAGGCAAGAAAACTCAAGCTACAGATGGCCCTACCCACAATGGACTGGGCCTTTCCCCAATCAAAAACTAATTAAGAAAATGACCTACAGGCTTGCCTATAGCTTGATCTTATGGAGGCATTTTCTTAATTGAGGTTCCCTCTTCTCAGATGACTTTTTTGTGTCATGATGACATATAACAGTCTGCACACCAAAGTTCTTAGTAGCCACACATGAGTTTTCCATTTCCTTTTTAAGTAGAGAGCACTGGTCTCACTGACAGGACACATCCCTGGCTTCCCTTTGGAGCATCTGAACTGCAGGTGCTCTTCATTTGAGCTGCGGGGCCATTAGTAATGAAGATGAAGTTTACTGTGATTTCCCAATGGTCCATCTGATAACTGAGAAGCACTAGAAGATGGGGAGAATCTACTTCTAAGGCATAGGTAGAGGAGATAGAATGGGAAGGCTCTGCTGAGAATTTTATGTTTTTTGATTTTATATGGTGTTCAGTTTAAAAAGTATGAACTACTTCTGGAACTTTCAATCTAATTGTGTTGGTTTACTGTTGACCATGGGTACCTGAAACTGCAGAAAGACTAACTGGGTCAGCTACAATAGGAAGATGTTTCTTGCTGGAATGAAAACTGGCATGTGATAGGAAGGCTGCATATTGGGAAATGACAATTGGCCTCTAGGTGCTCAGTGTGATTCTGACTGATGCTGAGTAAAAAGATTGGCCACAGTCCTGCAACCTTAGGAGCCAAGTTCCACCCACAGTCAGAGGGAGGAGCTTAGCAGAGGACCCTGAGCCTCAATGTAGATAACTGTCCCTATTGACCCATTTGCTTTAGTCTGAGGACATCTTGAGTAAATTACTCTGACAAGTGGTACCTGGGCACTTGGCACATGGAAACTGTGAGAGAGTAATTGTGTAACCCTTGGCCTTCTTAGTTTGTGATTGTTTCTTACACAGCACAATAAAATAAATATATTATCTAAAGCAAATTGTCAAAATATGAGAACCTGAGAGAATCTCTGAACATTCTGAAACTTTTCAGTAAATTTGAAATTCGCTTAAAATAAGATATCACAAAAATAAAGCACATATAGGACTCACAATGTGTCATATGTTGTTAGTAGTATTTTTAAAGAATTTATTTTTGTTACCTTTAATTATGTGTATACATGTAGATGTGTGTGGGTATGTGACCATGAATACAGATGCCCTTGCAGTTCAGAAGAAGGTATCAGATACCTGGAGCTGGAGTAACAGATGGTTGTGAACTGGCCAACATGGGTGCTGGGAACTGAACCTGGGTTCTCTGCAAGAACAGTATACACTCTTAACTCTTTGCCCGTCTCACTAGACACAACAGTATTTAAAACATATTAATGTATCCAAGTTCTAAAAAATAAACAACCCCTTCTCCCCATGACTTATTTTGCAGATAAGGAAACTGAGGCACAGCAATTTCATGTTATATGTGTGAGATTACTAACCTAGCCAACCACAGATCTGAGCTTGGGTTCAGACTTGATCCTATTTGACACTGACCCGGGGTGACTCAGTACTAAAGGGCTGCAACCCTAGTTGGAAGACGCAGTGTATGTGATTGGGTAGGACTCCTCAGATGCTGGAACCCATAGGAAATCAGGTTTGCTTTATTCTACTATTATTTGTCAAGTGTCTGTAGTCACAGTGTGACTATCACAGCAGAAAACACTTAGAACACTGGACTCCAAAACAGTAGTTTAACCGGCTCCCTATTGGTGATTTTATATATTAACACATAAACTCATATTATGGAACTGATCCTATCTACTTCAAATTCTTATGCTTCCATGCTCTAGCAAGCTACCAAATTTCAAGTTGTCCAAAAATTTTCTCAGAAGGCATAAAAAATTGGGCACTTAATATGGAACAGAGTCTGAAGAACAGAAAAGATTAAAGCATGAGCTTTTGTATGCTGAACCAGAATCAGTCAAAAATATAGTCCCTATCTTTTACTATGTTGATTCTGTACATTTGTCATACCTTGGGATCTGGAAGAAGTCAACTGAACTCTGTTGTAAAGCCTTGCCTCCTTGAGATCTGTCTGACCTCAGTTAGGCAAATGGTGAGTAATTCAAAGTATTTTTGAATGAAAGTGTCAGTTTAAGATCCTCAGTGTAAAACATACCTACAAAGCCTATTTGCAAAGTAAATTTACTCTGGATTCTTGATACCTATGAAAGTTTTTTCTATGATATTTATTTAAAATTACAACAGTTTACATTAGAAACAAGCTCAAACAATTAAGGTAAAAGATAAATAACTGCATACAGTTTAATTTTACAAAATGCAAACATACATCTTTCATTGTTCCATTATCTGAGTATTAAGCGCCACATAATTGCACAAGGCGTTTTCAAATGTCTTAAAGGCTCTAAAATTACAGAGTTGACTTTTGTGAAATAGTCTTTATTTTCCTCTATTCTTATACAAATAATTGACCACACAGATTAAATTTAAATCAGAACTGGGTACATCCTCTGTAGAGCTCCTTGATTCTTGTACCTGAAAGTTGGCAGCTAATGACAGCTAGTAGAGCTCCCGTGGGTCCCCAGGGGACACAAGATGGGGGTGATAAGCTTCAAGGATTTCAGGTGTTTCAGTTCGAAGGGTCCTTCAAGTCCTCTGGGACTGGGGTAATATTCCAATCCCAATTTGTGTGAGAAAATGCCAATTCTAACTCCACCTGGTTGACTATAGTAACATCTCCTTTTCATCCTCAGGAATGAAAGAGGGTGGGATGATAGTTGGTGAAACTCTGGGTGCTGCATCACTCTGATCTGCTGTCACTCTGGGGGAAGGCAGGAACCCCATTGCCTTCATCAGTGCCAGCTCTGCATCATGGGAGTGAGGCAGAAGAAGCAAAATGAGAGTCTTTTCCTTCCTCATCTTAGAGCAAGAAATTACTGATCACTGCCCAGGGGACGCTGGCTTGGAGTTTTTCTTTCATTAAAAAGCCACTCATTTTTGCTAATAAATCACATGGCATGGGTGTAGGAAAAGAAACCAGCTCAGATGAAATGCCCTCCACTGAAGAGTTAACAGTTAGTCATTATTAAGACACATTGGAACAATCGGAAGTGACTGTAATGCTTAGTGGCCAGAGAGTGTTTTCACAGTGTGTTCAACTTTGGGAAAGTCCGTCTGGGTTCTCAGAATGCCTTCTGAAACATTATCCCTCTTGCCCTGTCTGTAGTTCCGGGTTTGCTAATTATGATGCTGATTATTACTTGTGTGATTTCAGGGTCAGGGGAGAATAAGGTTGATTGTTAAGGTGCTGAGAACCTGAGGATGAAGACTGGAGAAGAGTTCCTCTCACACAGCATCAAGACCTCTTGACATACCATGGTGAGGCCACCTGGGCCCTGTTATTGGATACCTTAGAGGTGGGGACGGCAGCTGCCTACTGAGGGGACAGCCCTGCTGGGATGACCCGGAAAAGTATCTGATTTCACCATTGTTCCTCCTGGGCCTGCCATGAAGCCAAGCATTGTGGAAGTTTCTATTGAATGAGATAATAAAACCGGCTTAAACAGTTTTGTTGTTGTTGGGATCATTCTAGGCAAGTTAAACAATAGAGCAAAGCATTTCCAGGTGGCTTCAAAATAATCCAAATGTGTCACAAATATCTAATTTCTATGCCCAGAATTAAACATGCAGATACAAACAGGAAGGGGTCCCTACATTTGAGGACCATAGAGAGACATAAAGAACCAACTACCGTGGCTGAGGGAATGGGCTTAGTCAGTAAAGTGCTTGCCACAAAACATGAGGTCATGAGCACAATGCCCAGAACTCACACAGAAAGACAGACGCAGTGGGGATCATTTGTTATTCCATCTCTGGAGAGGCAGAGAAAGGCAGCTCGCTGGGCAGGCAATATGGCCTATGTGGCAAGGGCCAATTCATTGCAAGATCCTGTTTTTAAAAGCAGATAGTTCCTAGAAGTTGTCCTCTGACCTCCATACATGTGCCCAAATGCACATGTATACACACACACACACACACACACACACACACACACACACACACACCACTTATACAACACACACACACACACACACACACACACACAAGTACTGCAGGCAGTGTGGTGTAGCTACCATATTAGTGAGACAGACTTCAGTCTAAGTCCTAGCGCCACGCATAAAGGTTTTGTGACTTTTTGTGACTTCAGGAAAATTATTAATAATGTCTCATGCCCAGGGCTAACAACAATGTGAACTTCCAGGTTATTTGAGGATTAAATATGTTAAGTGTTAAAAGCACTTGGAAGGCTGCCCAGCACACGGTACCCCTTCAGTGAATGATGGCTGTCATTGCTGTTTAACAGCTGTGCAACCTGGAGCAGGTGAAACCTGCCAAGTGTGTTTACAGAGGTGAAGGATGAGTACAGTCATAGAATGATTCAGTGACCGCTGTGCCAGCAGCTCTTGTTTTATTGTTTTCCTGCACCACAAGGGCTGGGTCCCCATTACAGTTCCCTCTTCAATTATGAGGACACTAAAATTAAAAGCCTTAAGCTGGGTTATCACTCAGCTACTCAGAACCAAAGCCTTGTGTTGTGCCAGAAGCCCAAGACAGAACACCTGGGCCAACATCTGCCATGAGTGGGGCTCAGCAGGTGTCTCCAGGGTCCTCTTGAGCCAATCTGTGCTTCCATTCCCCCACTGCTGTTGCTGGAGGGTTTCTCTCCAGGTTCCCCAAGCCCCGCAGTCCCACAATCCACGTATAAAATAATCACTCAGACGCTTATATTATTTATAAACTGTATGACCGTGGCAGGCTTCTTGCTAACTGTTCTTTTATCTTAAATTAACCCAATTTTATAAATCTATACCTTGCCACGTGGCTGGTGGCTTACCAGAGTCTCTACATGCTGCTTGTCCTGGCGGTGGCTGCAGTGTCTCTCCCCTCAGCCTTCCGCTTCCCAGAATTCTCCTCTCTCCTTGTCCCACCTACTTCCTGCCTGGTCACTGGCCATCAGTGTTTTATTTATATAGAATGATATCCACAGCACACTGCTATCTGCTCAGTTGATTAGAGCTCCATGCCATCATTACTGGAAAACCCTTGAAAATATGGAGAGGGACATCATTCTGCCCTCATGGCTGAAAGCTCTCAGGTACAATGTGCAGCCCTAAGCTCTCCATGAAATCAAGTAGGCAAGAGTTTTACATGAAAGCGCCCCCTAGCCTCACTCTGCTTCTTCTCATGCTCCCCACACCACAGCCCACGCCTGTCCTATCCATTGCCACTCTAACTCTCTAACAAGTCCTTGATACACTACTACACCCAAACTCTAAGTGTAGGGTCTGATACTCAGAGAGCCTGAAGTGAGACTACCTGGGGATACCTCCATCGAAGATCTCAGATGAGTATACAGTCCTTGCTTTGTTCATCAAAATCAAATATAAGGTGCTGTCCCTGGGACAGAGGGCTGACCTAAAAGGCTGGGGATCTTTAAGGCTAGCTTGGTTTCAGTTCTTTCTTCCCAAGTCATAAGTATTTGTCATACACTGAGTCACATGCTTGCTAGGGTTTGCACAATTTGCTCTGTTGCAGAGCTCCTAGAGGACGGCTATGTACTGAACACCAACTCATCCACTTACTGCCATAACTCTGACAACTAACATCACTACTTATGGTGTCCTCAGATAAGCCTTAGAAGTGGTCGTTGCTGGGCTAGGAGGCAGATCTTAGTCCTCATCTTAGTCTCAGCTGTGTGCCTATGACCTTCTGGGTCTATAAACTTTTGAATACACAGTCCTGGCACCCATCCCAGATGTACCAGTCAGATTCCCAACAACAGTTTTGAAAACCCTGTGGTTTTTTTACTCATCAACATTTGAGAATTAGGATAAGACATTATGGGCTCTCAAGTGATGCTCTAGCTGATGTTTTGAACAGGATGAAACTATGTGAAGTATAAATATGTGTGTGGCTGATGCTTGGTGTCATTGTTAATTGACCAAAGTATCTCATGGAATGTGTGCACAGGGGTAGAATTTGGGAACAAAATCTACTTCCAAAGGAAGCCATCCAGTGTTTCCCTTAGTGACTTTTGCAAGGGGCCTGTCACCAAGTGCCAAAGCAACTTTTGTGCAAACTGCATTCAGGCCATCGACCCTTGCTGGCCACAGAACAGCTGCATTTTGATGAACACACTCCAGTCCCAGGTACAGATAATGTGTCATCTCCTACCACCCTCCTAGAGTGTGTCCTGGTGGAGAAACATGAGCAATGGACTCGGAATCCAAACTCAGGTTGCTATTAGTGCTCTTGCTATGGGTTACTTTTACTGTTCCCTAGGATTCTGGTGCAATCTCTGACTGCTCCCTTATCAATCCTCTTTCCTGCTCTGTTATGAACTACTGTCTTCTGTAACAGGACAAATGCTCAAACTGGACACAGCTACCTACCAACTACCACTGGTTGGGAGAGCATAGACTACGCTCAGGTCCCTGGAAGGCCTTGGGAGAAACCTGTGGGTCCAATAAAGTCAAGTCTCTTAGGTTTGCTGAAGCCAGGGAGAACGTGACCTTAAGAGGCTTAGTGATGTCTTAGAATGAGGACCTAGGAAGCTTATGCCATAAGGGCTTTGGGTTAGTGGGCACAGTAATGAGGTTAAGGAGGAAGCACCATTCCTGTCTGATTAGCTCTTGCCTGATCCAGAGTTTTATCTTACAAGAGTAGATGCTTACTTACTTAACTGCTTACTAGCAATTCTTTTTTTTATTATTATTTAAAAAATGTTACTCATTTTACATACCAACCACAGACCCCCCTCTCATCCCTTCTCTTGCTCCCCCTCAGCCTATCCCTCACCACCATCCCCTCCTCCAAAATGGTAGGAGCTCCCATAGGGAGTCAGCAAAGCCTGGTACATTCAGTTAAGAAAGGACCAAACCTCTCTCCCCTGTGTCAAGGCTGAGCAAGATGTCCCACCATAGGTAATAGTTGGGCTCCAAAAAGCTAGCTCATACACCAGGGATAGATCCTGAACCCACTGCCCCTCAGATAGATTAAGCTACACAATTGTCTCCCATATGCAAAGGGCCTAGTCTGGTCCCATGCAGGTTCCTACATGCTTGGTTCAGTTGTCTCTGTAGATTTCCCCATCATGATCTTAACCCCTCCTTGCTCATATAATCCCTCTTCCCTCTCTTCAACTGGACTCTTGGAGCTCGGCCTGGTGCTTGGCTATGGATCTCTGCATCTGCTTTCATCGGTTACTGGCTGAAGGTTCTATGATGACAGTTAGGGTATTCACCAATCTGATTACTGGGGTAGGCCAGTTCAGCACCTTCTCCACTATTGCTAGCTTACTATCAATTCTGAGTGTGCAGCCACGTTTGTCTGTGGCCTGGATTATGCAGCACTATAGAATGCACGGTCTGGGACCAAACCCATGGTAAACACTCAGCAACTTTAAACTTCATTAGTCTCATCTTGACAGAGCCCAGAATGCCTTATTTCTGTGAATTTCCCCTATCATGGTATAAGGACAGAACAATGACTCCCAGGCATTTGTGCTAAGTCACGGAGACCCAGAGGAAGAAAGATGCCTCCACAATGTGTACAAATCATGGCACTGATCCACATCCTTACCCAGTGCTGCTGACATAGATCCCTTGCTTCTTGAAGCATATGAAGCCCTGGAGGAAAAATGTAGGTGCTTCATTAACTCCTGTTCTCTCTATATACTGTATAGGGAATAGGGGCTAAAAACTAACCAGCACTTGTTGGTGTGTTGGTGTGTTCATGTTCGTGTGTGTGTGTGTGTGTGTGTGTGTGTGTGCATGTGTGCATACATGCATACATGCATGCATGAGAGAGGGGGAGAGAGGGGAGAGAGAGGGAGAGAGAGAGAGAGAGAGAGAGAGAGAGAGAGAGAGAGAGAGAGAGAGAGAGAGAGAGAGATCCTAGGAGCAAACCTGCATGCGGGAGCTGAGTGAAGGTGGTTGATCTAGGAGGTGGTCTCATGATGCAGGAGTTGGAGGAGAGGAGGCAGGAAGCCATGCAGTATAGGCTACAGAAGCCTTCATGAGGAGAGGAAGCCAGCAGCATCCTATTCTCAGAGCATTTCCACTTGCAAGCAAATGAAAGCAACAGGGAGCGTGCCCTTCAAACAGAGTAACTTGAAGAAAGATCTTTCCTGACAAAGGAATACAGTTAGATACCATGCACTCCTCTCTTCCCAGCCAAGCTTTGGAAGCTGTTCTGGAAGGCTGAGCCCTAGATCCCATTGCCAATCTCTATGCTCTTGATTCAGGTGTCAGACCTTAGGTAAGGCTTTCAAGTTCTTACACATAGAGTCAAAAGTGATAGAAGGGGAACACCCACAGTAACCAGTCCTCTATTCCTCATCAGCAGGAGTGGGATGGGCTATGGGCAGCACTGGCTTCTCTCTACTAAGGGTCCTCAGAAGGTGAAAAGGGTACAAGCCCCTGGCTGTGTGAACTCACCACAGCTGGGGTGAGGCACACCCAATCTGGGATGTGTGATAGTCTGTGGTTTACTCTCTTTTTTCCTCTCCCAACTGGGCTTTTCAAAAGTATTAGTAATTCTCTGCTGTCCCAAAAGTAGGTTCTATAACTATGACAAGCCACAATGATAGTTACCACTGTTACTAAGAAATTGCTAGCAACAAAGGAAGGCTTTTCACATTTGGAAAATGGGCAAGATACCTGCTTTTTTTTCTGTGAAGGGTGGATCAGCCTGACTTCACCTGGGCTCTGAAGACTACGCTCCTTCTTTTAAGGGGGAAAAAAAGAGTATTAGGCAACCCCTGTGGGAAAGATGTGCAGATTTGTTTAAAAATAGTCTTTTGTTTTAGTGGACAGAATTCAGCTTGGTCACCATCTTTCATTGTTAGAATGAGAACTTGGAGACACTGGCATTCATAGGTACCAAAGAAAATTACTGTGGATGTCAGTAAACAAAATTACCAAGGCAGGAGTAAAGCCAATGGATTATAACACAGTATATGAAAAAGGTTTGAGTTAAAGAGAGACTTTTTTTTTTTTGATGGTTGAAAAAGTCAGCGGACTCTTTATTGCTACTGGGGTGTAGGGCTCAGGAGCTCTTGGTGGGATGGGTTCATTTCCTCTTTACTACCACAGGCTTCTGGCTTCGCAGGATGGCACTGGCCCTGCGGATGGCAGCCATGTGCAGATCGGGGCGGTACTTGTTCTTTTGGATCATGTGCCTGATGCTGCTGAGGGTGGCCCGTGCATTCTTGTTGATGGTGGTCCTCACATAAGAAGTGGCTGGTTTTCGCTGACCCGATCTGCGTTTCATGACCACCACGACCCCTTTGCTGTCGACCGTGGGCTCCACTCCCACAGTCTTGCGGTGAATCAGCCTGTTGTAGCGGAAGAAGTTGCAGGCCTTCAGATTATTGGGTTCAGTGCTGTATGTCTGCTTATTCCTCTTGATGAGGAAACTGGAGCAGTTCCAAATGACCATCCATTGCAGATGTGCAGACATGGTGGCGGCTCCTCTCCCTGTGGCGGCCGGAGACAGAAAGAAGAAACAGGGACTTCTTGTCAGACTCCATCTATCTATGATCTATCCATTTATCTATCTATCTACCTATCCTCCATCTTAAAAACAGTTATCATTATTATTTTTGTAGTGCTGGAGACCAAACCAAGGAGTTCATCGGTGTTAGCCAAGTACTCTACCAGTGAGCTACTTCTATAACTTCTGGTATAATCTCATTCAGTCAGAAAAATAAAGCAACTGGAAAACTCATACAAAGTGTAAAATCTCAGGACTATGGTGTTCAAACTCATTGGTTGTTGATGGCTGCACCTTTCTCAAACCTCCTGGACCACACACAGGATCAGAAGCAGGAGTAGAGCCAGAACTTTCTTCTTGTCATGATTTATTGCTTGCTTATGCTCATTTCTTTTAAGCTTTTCAAAGCAGCAGTACTTGTTTCCAGTAGAGGGATGTTAAGAGGGTTGGTGCTCACAACTCATGGGAGAGAATGTGACCACATGGCCATAAGAACCTGGTACCTACATGTGCTGACAAATAACATTATCTGTATGCACCATCTCCTGCCTGGCTGGCAGTGAACTCCAGGTGGGAAGGCATATTGAAGGGGTTCTGTGAGCCTCTAAGGTTACTGAAGTCTCAGCACCTGGGGTCATTTCAATATGGCCCACATCTGTCTTTGTGACAAGGAGAGTTGTCATGGATAACAGTCTCCACCATGAGTATGGGACTGGAATGGAGTGGAATTGGTATATATTATACAGCCAGAGGCTGGCACATCCCAGTATCTTGCTTTCACAGTATATATGATCACTGTGGTTACTTTCTGTATGTTGATGCTGCTTTAGTTTTGGATCCCAGCTTTCATCCTTTCACATACTCCACCAGCTTCCAAAGAAGACAAATGGCCTTGAAGCATTAGGCTTGGAGCACTCAGGACAGTGTTGCTCTCTAATAAGACAATCTCTTTTTAGTCAGTAGACATCCAAAGTAAGCTCTGAAAATCTAATTGGTTGGCTACATTAATGTGAAAAACGTTTACCCACAGCTACAGAATATGGGATAATCCACAGATCTGCAGGTGTCTGGCTAAGGTCCTGAATGTCTCCTTTTCTATAGCAATTCTTGGAGATCTTCCTGCAAGTGACAAGGGGTAGGGGCAGGCCACCGCAGCACAGCCTCCAAGCAGCTGTTGCATAGTTTCTCTCTCTGCCAGCATTCACATTGTTCTCAGGGTTTCTTTCTGATCAAAAGCCTTTGTGCTTTTTTGTTTTTAAATTTAGAAAGAGTTGGATCCCTGGCTGGCTGTTATAAAGATGTTACAAGCTAATGCTGAGATGCAGCAACAACATCAAAAAGAAGGCTGAGAAGCATTGTATAGAAAGACCTGAAGAAATCCAGGTGGCGTATGTACAGCCGGTGAATTTCTTAACTCATTCCAACTCAGTGCAGATTGGCAGAGACTCTGACCAAGGGGAGGAGAGGGGCACAGGCAAAAACGGCCCAGGGGGAGGGAGGGAGGGTTGGAGGGAAGAAGAGAGGGAAGGAGCAAGAGAGAAGGAGGGAGGGAGAGAGAGGGAGGGAGGGAGAGGGAGGACCTGCAGTCATCTAAAGGTTGACTGAGTCAAGTGTTTTGTTTATAAAATCATCCTTCCCTGGCTTTCCATTGTTTACTTGCAGATGACGTTAATTTTCAAAGATGTTATCCTTTTTTGTAAGGGTGATTCATGCCCCTTTGTTTGAGAATGGGATGCCACATGAAAGTAGAACAAAGGAGAAAATCGGAACTCATGTTTTATCTGAAGTCACTCCAGAGTCCTGTGTACATAATGCTCCCATTCTACTAGAACAAAATGTGTCGTTGCAAATGCCTTTGTTTCTTTTCACTTAATAGTTTAATGTAATCATCACATGCTGTTGCAATTCTTTTGTAAGCATCACTCACAATTTTACCTGTGTTTTTTTGACTAATGTCAGTTTCCCCCATTCTTCTACACAGAAACATTTGCAGTGTTTTAGGATGCTCTTACTTTCCACACTGACTCTTTTACTCTTGACCACAGTCATGTAGCTATACACCATGAAGAAACTCACATTCCAGATGCATGTGGCCACCAATTCACTATAACAAGCCACCCTGCCTTTTTATTCACTTATTATTTGGCTATAGCCACACATATTTTCTAATTCTCAATGTCAAGTGTGACTTTCATGGAAATAAATACCAAAGGATTAATCCTTGAATTTGCTGCCCTAGGTCAGACCATTCTCTTTGGACACAAGTTGAGAAGTTCTCACTGGTGAATTTCAGTGGAAAGGGGAAACCCACCCCCAACTCTGTGGGAATGGTAAGGGGCCTGGGCAGGAAACAGATAGGACCTGGGGGAAGTAAGTCCCTTGCATTACCAACTGTAGAAGGTGTGACCCACAGCCATTCTCTTCCTGCATCCCGGAAGCACCTACCTGGAAGTAAAGTCCTGAGAAAGAACACTGGAGAGAAAAAAAGCATCTAGTTCCTGTGGAGGTGACAGGATGACTGAGAAGACTCCAAAGGTCTATGCTGTGTGCTTCTCTAACTATTAAGAAGTGCCATTAGGAAGGAGGGAAAGGTGCTGGGTGGCCAGAAAGTGACAGACGCACACAGAAGCTACCATGATTCTGTGTTGGCTAAAGAAAATCCCAATCTCTCTGCTCTTTTGCCTTCCTTTGTTTTCTGCAGTTATCCAGCCAGGCACACACTCTTATTTGTCTCTACCTGGAGAAGGCAAGCCACACATATTCAGAGAGTTTAGTGGACTGGATGGATGCATGACTTACACAGATTTACCATTTCTTAAGTCTCCTCCTATGAGGTGAGCAGGATTCTCTACATGTGCTCTCTGCCTCCCTGCCCTCTAGTCTCTGGCCCTGGCCCTGTGCCGTGCTGGACTAGTGCGATGCAAAGAACACATATGATACCTGCTGTGTTTAAACTGATGGTTTAAGGAGAATCCTGGGAACATATTCTTCCTCGAATCCAGGAACAAATGTTACAGAGAGTACAGCCGCAGCCCCACACAAGAAATGCGAGTTTGCTGCTGTAAGGCTACTGAGTTTTGCAATTCTTTTTGTTACTGAAGAAAATCTGACTAGTAGAGTGGATGGTGAAGACCCTGTAGGTGAACAAGGCTTTTCTCCCTTAGAAGCAAAGTCTGCAGAGACTGGCTGTAGTCACAGTTCTTACTGACTTTTGTGAATAGCTAGGCAGCAGTGAGGGAACCGTTACTATCTAAGAATCAGTGGCTCTTCTAGGAATTAAATATCTGTTTCCCACCTTAACTCCACCTCTACATTCCAACTAACGGCACAAGAAGAAAAGATGAAACGTAACTTATTAAAGACGTGAGAGCTGAGATGGGAAATCAGAGGTAGAGACTCCGCAGAAGTAAATGATAATACATGTTACTTAAAATCGGCCTCGACCCAGCCTGTTCACTGTGTGCAAAATACCCCAACAGGTCACAGAAGAAGGTCACAAAAATCATCATCACTCAATACACAGTCTCTCTGTGTTCAAAAGATGTGCGGGGAGAAGACAGATGCCTCACCCACAGTGGGCAACACAAGCGACAAGGGCAGAGGTCAAAAGTTATTTGTGTTTGTCAGTGTGCTTCGGGAGGCTGTGCACACTGGCCTGAAACAAAACTCTAAAGGTCAGTTTTGTCTGCTCTTCTGGCTCCCAGCTTGCACCTGCCTTTATGACCCTCTGTGTACAAAGAATGGGGCAAGAGGCCTTTGAAAAAACTAATACTAAACAGGCCATTTCCTGCAGTAAAATGAAGCCCAGGCCAAGGTTTTGTTAAATTCATACTGAAGAAAGGGTATTCTTCATAAATCTGGTTCGAAAACATAACCACTTTTTTTCTTCCCTCCAGAATTCCCCATAAGTTTAATTTTTAGGAAGCTTGTGTACAAGACACCCAAATTATCTGTAGTGACACTTTGGGTGGAATCAGTGGTCCAGATCGCATTTCTCTCTGCAGAAAATTTGAGTGATTTTTATCAGCAGAACTAAATAACTGAAGAACTAAGACCAGCACAGAAGCCCCTTGCCTCAACTGAGGATTTCACCCTCTGTGTCTCTGGGGCACATCCTAGTCTTGGCACCAAGGGTTTGAAAACCACTGCAGGGGAGATGGAGCTGTGCCAGCATCTCACCAGAGCTTGTCACCAGCTAAATGAGGATGGCCATCAAGACTCCATTGGACTATTGGGAGGATTTGGCAAGACGACTCATAAAAATATGCAGTAGGATGTTTGACACAGTTGTCTCCAAGGCCGTGGTTGTTCCTTAGCTCTGCCTGAGGAAAATATTGCATGTTTTAGGTCACATGTAGGATGCGTGTATCAGAGGAACAGGAAGGTGACTGAAAGGAAACATGGATATGTTGCATAGTATAAAGTCATTACACACTGGGCTAATTTTCCACCACTATAGCAAAATGTCTTGAATAAAATGAGGCTTACTCTGCTTTTGTGCAGTCTGGAGGTTCCACTCCAAACATCAAATCTCCCCCTTGCTCTGGGCCTGCAGTGAGGTGGCACGTGACAAAAAAGAAACCTCACTCACAGACAGGCAACAGAAGGCAAAGAGAGGGAGGTCCCGGGGTGGGTCCCACAATGCACTCTGAGGGTACACCCCCAACCGTGTAGTAGCCTCTCACAAGGCCCGACCTCAGCACACCAGGCTGGGTACAAGGCGCCACCTCAGGGCCACAAGCAGGGTTTGGAGTCTTAAACCTATGAGCCTCCGAGGAACATTGACAGATCCAAATGACCGCACACGGATCTTCCGAAGGGCATGAGGAAATCCTGGTGTTGTGTGGAGTAACACTCAGATATCCAGTGCCATCATTTGTGTGTCACCAGGACTGGTACAAAGCAGTACCCCAGCAGGGACTCAGCAGCATCAGACGGGGGGGGGGGCACACAGGTGACACACCAACTTCAAATTCACATTCTGTGTCTGCATTCACATTTACCAACTGCTCTTCAATATGTTCACTCATGTGGCAAAAATAACAGAAAGGTGGCACAGTAAGTCTTTCTAGAACTTTCTGAGAACCTATTTAAAACTTACAGTGTTGGCAAAATTATTTACAACATGACAGGGTGTTTCTGGGCACACTTCAGTGTCACATCCTTTACTCAAGGATCTCAAACTAAACACTGCTTTGGAAAGGGCCGTGGTTCCTTCTAAGGAAAGAGTTATGATCGTTGCTCTGAACCTGTCAGCTGGTTCTGGGTAGCCTGTGCTGGGTAAGAGGATGTGTTTGCTTTTAGAAACAGGGGTGGGAGGAGGGGAGCTGCTTTTGGAAGTCTCATGAGTAACCACATGTCTTAGGGCCACAGCACCTCTTATAAGGAAAACATTTAACTGGGTTGGCTTGCTTAAAGTTTCAGAGATTCAGTCTGTTATCATCATGGCAGGAGCACGGCGACATGCAGGCAGATGTGATGCTGGAGCTGAGAGTGCTACATCTTTCAAGCAACAGGAAGTCAACTGAGACACTAGGCAGTATCCTGAGCACCGAAAGCCTCAAATCTCACCCCACAGTGACACACTTCCTCCAATAAGGCCATATCCACTCCAACAAAGCCACACCTCCTAATAATGCTATTCCCTAAGAGCGTATGGGCGCCAATTACATTCAAACTACCATGCCACAGTTCCACCATCACATGAGAGCAGCAGTCAGAGAAAATGCCAAGTGATGGGGTAAGAAGAAAGGACAAGATCCACCTGGTTCTCTTCAGACCCTTTTGCAGGAGAAACAAAGCCCTTTCTAAGAAAGGATTCATTTTGATATTCTCAAGTCAAGAGTCTGATGTTTGGAAGACATGCTGAAATCCATTTCGTACTCTTTCTATGCACAGAAAAATTAATGAACTGCCCCTACACATTAAGGACACCAGGAAATGGAAGTGCTGTGTTTTCTATTGCGTTCACACTAGGTGGAGATTGCAGACCAGGCATTCCTAAGCTTATCCGGTATTTGAAAGTTGAATCCCAGCATTTAAACACACAGATATTTCACAGAGTGACACCTGCTTCTGTTGAAAATGAAATGGCAGAATGAGCTCCACCTCTTCGAGGCTGCCCGTTCTGTCAGGAGTAGGTATTACAGGTCTCTAATTCCTCAGCTCCACTTGATTGAAATACTTGGTCCATTCTGCAAATCTGAGTTGCAGGATCTCATGAAACACACGTGATAGGGAATGATCCCGAGAGACAGGGAGGGGCTTGACATGGGGTGCTGAGTGGAGGTTCCCTAGGCAGTTTCCAATGCTTGGTAGTGGAGCTAAAGTTGAAGTGAACACACGGAAGGGTCCTGTTAGAAAGTGACAGCTATGTCTCACGTCTAAGCCACACAGAGAAATGTCTTAACCTGAGCTTGGGAGCGCTTTTTAGTGGTGAACTCTCACTTGCTACAGATCTATGTAGATTTCTTCATAGCTCAGTTATTAGGTTGTTTTTCCTAGGGTTTTCTCCATCTTGTATAAATCATAAAATTTGTTGACCTAAATTTTTCTTAGTTCTGTTTTCTACTCTTTTTTTTTTTTTAAATTTCACTGAAATTAATAAAATGTGAAGACTCCTGTATCTGGCTTTACATATCTGCACCTGGTTCATCTCTTCTTTTTCTCGTGGTCAATTTAATTTCAAGTCTTTCCAACTTCATTATCATTTTTAATAACTCTCAATTTGATTGACTTTTCTTTCCCATTTTTCTCTTCATTTTATTTAATCTATTTACTCTTTATTATCTGCCTTTTCCTAGCTTTGAGTCTAATTGTTTGTTTGTTTTTTTCTGGATTTTTAAAATGTAAAGCTATCATTGATTTGAGCCATTCTTTACTTTTAGTGTATCTTTCTGTAGCTATCTGTTTCCAAATAAGAACCACTTGTTATACAGCCCTTACACTTGGCATGTTTTATAATGTCTTCATTTCTCTTTATATATCTTTATATTTCCATGGATTTTTATTCTGTGACCCATTGTTGTTTAAATACATCATTAAATTTTAGACATTTGTGAAGTGTTCAGTTTTCTTTATGCTCTAATTTTCTAATTTTATTCAACTGGCAGTAGAAGAAAAATGGTATGCTTTCAATATTTTCATGTTTATTAAGATCTATTTTATAGCCTAACACAGAGTCTATTACAAAGAAAACTATATTTGCATTGGGTTTTATGTTCTGCTGCTGCTTGGTGCAGTTTGGGGTATAAGCCAATTTGTCTCTATTGTTCAAAACTTCTGTTCACTGTTGAAAGTAAGAGACTGACATGTTATATTCTAGATTGTTTGTGTCATTAAAACTGTTTGCTTCATACAGTTTGGAGCTCTAGATTTTGACAAATACATGTTCATAAATGTTATTCCTTTTTGAAGTAGTGACATTTTTATCATTACACAGTGTCTTTTTTTTTAATCTCATACAACAGATTTTGCCAGTACACTTTGTCAAATAATAGTATAGTCACCCTAGACTCTTTTAGTGACTACATAGCAGTCTTTCCCCATCCTTTCACTTTCAACCATAGTTGCTGCTAAAATGGATATCTAATAGGTAACATATAACTTGATCTCCTGTTTACTTTTTTTAAACCCAGTTTTTATCTTTTGATTGGAAGTTTAACACATGTATGTTTGTCTTAGTCCATTTTTTTTTCTTGCTGTAATAGTAGAAAATATCAAAGACTGGGTATTTACTTTATACAGTTCAGGAGACTTGAAGTTCAATGTTGGGGGAGGTGGCCATACTTGATGAAGGTCTGCTTGCTTCATTATTTCATGGCAGAAAATGAAAGGGCAAGAGACTATGCGCAAATGAGAGAGCAAGACAGGTAAGATGTGCTCCTCAACCTCTTTTACAGACAGGATCAATCCACTCATAAGGATCATAAACAGCTCCCCTAAGGCTCAACTTATAATGCACTTGCACTGGGGAGTGATTTTTCAGATCATATGCTTTGGAAGACACACTCAAGCTACATGTCATATATGTTACTTACTGATTAAGAAGAGTTATTTTTGGCATCAAATGGACATTCCCTCCATGTCTTTGTTCCAGTCCATATCAACAGAGGAGATAGAAGAGATAGCACCCATCTTTCTTTGCGAAGTCACCAGCCTAGAAGTGATACCATAATTTGCATTTCCATCCTCCTGGCTAGAGCAAATCCCTATGCTCATCTGTTGTCTGATTAATTTTGGACATATGTAAAGAAATGTCCACTTATCCTAGACAGGAAGGGCACCAACAAACTGAAGAATTCTTTCCAAATACAGCTTGGTGAACCAGTGAGTTTATTAGGGTTTCTTACAGAAGCATGGGTGACTTAAAGGCAACAATTCCACCAGGAAGTCCAACCCTCAGCCGAGCTTAGTGATGGTCATCACTGGAGAGTACCTAGCCTAGTCAAATTTCATCTCCTATCTACTGTGTCACCCTTCAAGACCACCTGCAGCTAAGACAGGAGGAAGTTGTGACTGAAATCTCATGTGAGGGTCTGTAGGCATCTTCCTCTTTCTGGGTTCTCCCAGTGTCCAGCCATTCACCAGAAGAGCTTACAGATCTCAAGGAAATGTACATACTTATTGATTTATTATATAATAAAGTAAGGTTACAATAAAGAATACAGAAGAATAGCCAGATAAAAAGTAGATGGGTGAGGTAGAAAAAGACCCAAGCACAGAAACTTCTGTCTCTGTGGAGTTGGGTGTGTCATGGATATAGTCTTCTAGAAATTTTTATGGAGACTCCAGTATAAAGGCATGATTGATTATTAACTCTCTCTCTCTCTCTCTCTCTCTCTCTCTCTCTCTCTCTCTCTCTCTCTCTCTCCAGCTCCTCTCTCCTTCATGGAGAGTGGGGGATGGAACAGAGTCTTCTAAGATTCTAATTATAGCTTGGTCTTTCTGGTGAACCCTCTCTACCCAGGAGTCCACCGAGGCTTTCGTTAGAACAAAAGGCTCCTATCAACTAGGAAATACCAAGGGACTTTGGAGCTCATGTGTTAGGCACTGGGGTGAGTAACCTCAGCACCCTAGAGCCTGAGGCTGAAGGATCCTAAGTTTAGGTAACTCTGTGTCAGAGGAGGGCATGGGGAGGGAGGAAAGGCAGGAGGCAATGAAAGACAGAAGACAGACGAAGGAAGAAAGATAGGGCAGAAATTTGAAACAAAAGATACTGTTAGCAACCCTGTTGCTTAGGAAATTGCTGGAGTCTTTAGTAGCTTGGTATCTTAGTTTCACACTGATTATCACACATCTTATATTGTTAAACTTTTCCAGGTTTCAGTGGCTGAGTGAGGTGAGAAAATGTGTGTTTAGTACACTAAGAATTCTCCCTAACTGAAGCTATTGGGTTACCAACTGAAATGTGTATATTTCATAATGAAGGCCTCTTTCCTCCATTGCTGCCTCCACTATCCCCAAGGCTATAGACAGCACACAACCAGTGCTGAGGCTTCAGGGTCTACTGAGAAGAGACCCCAGCCCTGAGCCTTGCTGAGTGCCTGTGCCCCAAACACTGCTAGAATGTGGTCACTAATATTGCTTATTGCAACAAAGGAACACAGTTTAGGTTGCCCTTCCAATTAATGACTCTGAGACTTAAGGTGTGTTTCTTAGACCTGGAGGATCATGGGATTTTTTTTTTTTTTTTTGGAAATGCAGAATTTTAACCTCATTTCAGACCTACTGAGCCGTCATCTCATTTTCACAATATCTGCTTGCTTAAATGTGATAAACATTGATTTTAGTGTTTACTGAAGTAACTGAGGTGCTCTTAGCTGGAGAGTAGGCTGCAGACATGAGTTTCCAAAAGCTAACTTTCTCATTTGGTAATGAGTTTCTAGATGGGGTCACTCAAGTTTACAAACCAACCCAGGCAAAGATTAAAACTCTGGACTACTACTTACACTTGGGCTGAGGGTGGTGAACATGCGTGAGGCTCCGGGTTCCATCTCCAGCATCATAGACGAGCATAGGACAACAAAATTACCTGTGTTTGCCTGGATATGGTAGGGTTGCTGCTGATTCATTGGAAAGAAGTAATCAAAAACAACTTCCTCTGGTTTAATCATTGGTGACAGAATAGGTGGAGGTCTCAGTTGAGAAATGTTCAGGGCCCTAGGTCAAATTTCAAAACTCTGTTGGGGAATTTTTCTGATAGCCTGGCTAAGAAATACAGCACGAGAGAAAAGAAATGAATGGGAGGCCCAACTCTAAAATCTGTACCTGTCTCACCAGGCCTGTGATTCCAGGCTAAGATCTACCTCCTATTGAATGGAGATTTAACATACTAACTTGAGATTGTGACAGCTCGCCTACTCCTTGACAGTACTGTGAACTGTTAAATGTCGTTACATAAGTTGGCTTCTAAGTTTTTCAATGCAGTTGCAAAGTACTTATTTCTCATAGTCACCAAACCTGCTAGGAGGAGACCTGCAGACAGGAACCTCAGATGTGGGCTTATGACACGATGACAATTAGAAATTTCTGTCCCTTGACAATTTGAGTCATTAGGTACATGTTTCTGATACTTAATACTCCCCAAACTCCAAAGTAAACCTGTTATTCTAATATAGCCATGGACAGGAAGGTTGAATATTGAACAATATTGGGAAATGATTGTATTTTCTAATTATCATTTTGAACTTTTCTTTTTCTACCTGACTTTTAAGCAGAGAGTCACTTCATATGTCAAAACTCTTGCTGAAACAAAAAAAATCTAAAATGCAGCCTCAGAGACTGACAAGTTGTGGACATGTGAGGTGATCCATCTAGTCTTGATAAGAATAGTCTTGGAGAGTTTTGTTTGGATCCAGGGTTTCAAAGTCCTAGAGGACTGCCCTTATCTCTACTTCCTCTGGGAGTAAACTTTTAATAGGAAATGCTTCTCAAGTTACTATCAAGTTTATCTGTCAAAGCAGTCATGGAGGGAACAGATGTTAAGAACCCCAGCAGTAAGGCATCACTCTTTCCCAAAGGTATCCACACACCTTCCCAAGCTGGACAGAGTTCCAGCCGAGTACCATTATCAAGACCCCAATAAGCAATGAGATTCAGAAATGTAGAATTCTTGCCAGAAGCCCAAGTACAGTCCCAAGCAGAAATTCCAGTTGCCTTCAGCTCATTTACTCTATTTTGCAAGGCCTCTTCAAATCCCATTAATTCACCTGTAGATTTGATATAACCTTGGGAGGTATATATAAATGGCAGTCACAACTTGACAGGATTCTGGGATAAAGGCTATAAAATGGAATGAATAAGAGAAAATGAAGAGCTGGTAAGATAAGTTAGTTGAACTTTCAATCATTTCTCATTTTTAATAGTTGGCTATATAGGGACATTAGACCTTAATGAGCCTCATTTAAAAATACCAAGCATTTATCTTAAGGAGATTATTCTTCATTTAGTGGATGTATTTGTAGCAAATATTCTCCTATGAAATGATTAATTTACTGTTTTATTTTCTAGGTCTGCGAGCAGAAAGCGTTGGGGCTGTGGTTTTCCCACTTTGTGTAGCTCAACCCCAAGTTGACGTACTTTGCCTTCCATTTCCCATTGTCATTGGACTCCATCTGTCCCAGATGTCTTTTCTAAGAGGTGACCGTTAAAAGACTAAGATCAGACCCAATAGCTGGTCACTATTTTAATAAAGATTTCCCTGCTCATAGAAATATTCATGGATGCTTCTGTAACACTGAAAAGAGAGATTTACATTTTTAAATGTCTCGTTTTGAATTGGGTTATTAGAAGAAATAATACATTGACCGATTTTCAATTTGCCGTTGGTTATTTGATTACTAATTTGATTGTAGAATTGTTCTTATAGGATAGTTGTTGTTAAGGCTAAACTAGATTTCAATAGAGTTTTACGTTGCAGCTTTCAAATTGACTCATAGACAAAATATACAGAAAATGGGGTTGTAGTCAGGTCTGGGAGCAATACTTTAAATCCCTTGATTCTGTTTTTTAAAAACTTAACAGTAGACATAGAATGAGATGGTTTTTCATTCCATCAACCGAACAATGCACAAGTTAATGATACAAGAAAAAGTACTACTGAAAAAGGAATTAGCAAATACTTGCCTTTATATTTTTCTTCCTAGAAAATTCACATCTATTGAAATGCTAAGTCCATGAAGAAATAAAAAGTTAGAGCATTTTACGATAGAACTAAGAAATAGATTGATTCTTTAAATAGCCATTCCATCATATTTTGTGGCAAGCAAACATTTAAATGAATGTCACATAAATAAAATAGATGTATTTGTGACTCTGACACCCAGAGTAATATTTCAATTACAGCTAAAAATAGCCTGCAGAATAAACTATCTTAAAGAGGAAAGAAGAACTTGCTTACTACAAGAACTATAGGTGGACTTTGGAAATAAGAGTTTATTTTCCTCAAGATGAATACAGGGTGTGCTGATTCTCCTTTAAAGGGGGTGGAAAAATGAATGGGGCCAACAAGTGACCAGAGCTTTTACCTTTGAAACTTCCGGGCAGTGCTTTCTTTTGAAGGAGAGTGTAGCAAGTTTTCATATGGCTTTGTACAGAAGGCCCCGTATCGTTGGTTTAATTAACCTATATGGTTAATTCAATCTGATAAATTGCCTCCATCAGATTGGACTGTAAGCATGTCTGCAGAGAAGACATGATTGATGATGGAAGTGGAAGGGTCCAGCCCACTGTGGGCGGTAACATGCCCAGGTGTGTGGTTCTAGATTGTATGAAAGAAAACTAGCAGAGAGCAAGAAAGGAAGCTAGCAAGCAGTGTTTCCTCTGCTCCAGTTTCCTGTCTTGGGTTCTTGCTTTGGCTTCTCCTGATGATGGACTGTAACCTGGAAGTGTAAGCCAAATAAACCTTTCCTCACCATATTCTTTTGATGGGGATGCTTTATCACAGTAACAGAAAAACAAACCAGAACAGCCCCAGTGCCACAAGCCAGCAGGACTGCCTGCTTCTTTTTTCTGAGTTCTAATGTCACTTCAGATTCCAAGATTAAACATCTGTCTTTCAAAAGGACTTCTCTGAGGACCCAGGATAGAAATGATCTGATTTGCAACACTCCTTCTTCCTTTCAGTCTGCAATCCAACCACTTTTCCAGCTACACACAAAGTCAGAAACATCAATAAATGAGAGAAAACTTCCCCATTTATGGGGTATCCTGGAATGGGTAAGGGCTGTTCATACTCCTTCATCCTATGGTAGACACCTGAAGCAAGCAAGGACAGTCCAAAATAGTCCTAAGCCTACTGTAGCTTATAGTCACTGTTTCTGCCAGAAGTGACATAGACTCTTCTGGAAGCTGAGCCATTTGTCCCTTTAGACTTTTGGATGGAAAGCCCTGCCAGAAAATCCCCTAGAATTACTTAAGGGAAATTCTAGGGGTGAAATTCATCCAACAAATTCTCAATAAGCTAGTCACAGAATGAATGAAGCTTCCCAGGCACACAGCTGCCCCCTCTGCACAGGGAAAGAAGGTTTCCTTGTGTGTGTGTCGCTCCTTGGGAAGCCCAGCTCCCAGCAACTGGACAGCCTGTGGCCAGCTCAAGCCAAGACACTGGGCACAACCTGGACCCCACCCTTAAACACAGACTTCCCGTTCAGTAGCAGCTTCTGGCACCAGAGTCTTCATTTCTCCAAACTGCCACCACTATTTGGATAAAATAACATTTGAATCCTCTGTGGGAGGCTATTTTCAGACACAGAATAGTGAAAACACTCCCCTCCCCTGTACATTTTCCAGAGTCATTTCTAAGACAGTAAAAAAAGAATTATTTTTTCATGAACCCCCACCTCCAGAAATTATCTCTTCCAATAAAATTTCTTGGATTTTATTTGGGGATCTTAGTAAGTTTCTTAAGATACCCCTTCTTAAGAGGGACATTTCTTAATAATGATATTCTCAAGCTATTTTTAAACTCTATATCAGCAGTGGAAAAATTATGGTGCTTGTGCAAAATCCCATGTCCTAAATATTTTTATAAATAAAGTTTTATTGGGACAGTGGCAGGTTATGCTGTTGCTTTTCTGCCACAGAGGCAGAGCTAAGTAGTGAGACAGAGACTCCAGGGCTCCCATGCCTACAGTATTTACTAAGTGGCTCTTTGCAGAACACATTTGCTGACCCCAGTCCTACAGCTTGAAAGGTGGTTCCTATCCTTACCCTCCTTTCTCATGCCAAGTTCAACACGTGGTTCCTGTATTTTCAGCAGCTGCTTTTCTATTCATCCTCCAGCTTTGGGCCATAAGATTCTAAATACGGAGGCTCCAAAATGATGTCCCTAACATTATACCCCACCCTTCAGACTTAACTTCTCGATGAATTTGTCCTAAAGGAAGAAACAGGGTGTAAAACTTTCATTCCAAGGCTACATTCATTCTCTTGAAAAAAAAATGAAAATGAATTTTGTGTGTAACCATGTGTTGAAACATTTCATTATTTATCTTTCATCTATTTATTTCCCACCTATGGGTTAGAAGCCTTGTTGGATACACTATGGTCTTAATATAATTCACCATGGAGTGACACAGCCGAACTCAGAAGTTGGCATGAGGAAGTCCTGTCTATAGGTAATGAATAGAGAATCAGAGAGGTTAAGGAATTTGCTTACATTTACTAAGCTCTTAAGTTGCTGAGTCAGAATTTAAGCCAGGTTAGCCTCTTTCTCAATTGGCTACAATACATTGATTTGCATTGCATCTCCAGGGAGTAATAATAATGTCTGTCTGCCAGATGAGTAAATATTGTAAAAAATAATTTACACCTTTCTTAGTTTCTCACTTAGGCCATGTTAAGTATAAATTGAGCTCTTCATGAGAGCTCAACATCATAACTGACAATACAAGCTTTATAGTGGTGCAGAAGAATTTGAATCTATAGCTATAAAGACATAGGCAGTGACTTAACCTGTCTGAGCCTTACCTGTTTCTTTTACACAGTAGGGTCAACAACACACTCACTCATAGGAAACACCCACTAAGGATAATCTTTAACTTGGCTGCCTGGAGAACACTGAGATCAGCTGTTAGAGGCATTGCCAAGAAATCAAACAAGTTGAGTGATGCACTAATATCTGCACCCAGTGGCTGATCTTCTGAACTGCACTTCTTGTGGAAGGTCAGTGCCTATGATCTCTATGTCTCCTGCTGGAGCTGGTTGTCTTAGTTAGGTTTCTAATGTGATAACACACCACAACCAAGGCCAACTTGGGGAAGAAAGGATAAAATTTCATTTTATAGCCTGTAATGCATTATCCAGAGAAGTCATAGCAAGAATCTAAGGCAGGAGCCTAGAGGCAGGAAATGAAGCAGAAACCAAGGAGTGCTGCTTACTGGTTTGCTCCTCATGGCTTGCTTGCTCATCCTCCTATCGTATAGAACTCAGGACCACCAGCTCAGGGGCAGCATTGCACTTAGTAGTCTGGGTCCTCCTACATCAATCATCAATCAAGTAAATGCACCATAGGCTCATTGGTAGGCTAATCTTGTAGGGGTATTTTCTCAGTTTAGGTTCCCTCTTCCCGAATGACTCCAGCATGTGTCAAGTTGACATAATACCATCCAGCACTCAGGTACAGAATATTATTTCAAGAGGCTTTATTGTTGCTGTCAGTCGAGATGTAGAGCCTTGCCTATAGCTCTGCCTCACATGTGGACATGTGAGAGAAAAGAAATAGCCCCAGCATCCAACCCCTCAGCTTGCCAATGGACCACCTGGAAATGAGAAGATCACTGTAATTTTAGTCACACCCTAGTGCATTAGAAAAATGTGGAATCTACCTCTCACCTTGCTGACATGGGATCCAGTGGCCTCAGAATCAGGTGGACAAACCCAGGACCACTTTGGGAGGGATGGTTCTGAATGGCAGAGATTCTGAACTGACTGGAGATCTTCAGAGAGAAACTATACAGGATTCAGACATGAGCTGCTCTGGTGTCCCAAACTCTTCTCAGGGAAAGGGACTGGATGTTTTCTCAAAGGAAGAGTGGCTGGTAAGTGTCTAAAGATGCAAGTTCTACCTTGCACCAAGAAAGCATCATAGGGAAGCTCTTGCTGGAGGGTAGACCTTAGGAAGTTTGCAACAGTGCTGTCCATATGGAGAGGCTCAGAGGCAATGACAGCAGATGCTATGATCTAAGGAAGTCTCACTTCTGACATCCTCTAGATGGAAGACTTTGGAAATGTCACTCTGTGAATTTCAGTGAAACATAGACTAACCTTTAAAATGTATGTTCATCTTGGTCCTGGCGGCGTTTTTCAAGGCTGTGGTCTCTAACTGGAGCATGGACATGGTTTACCTACATTCAGCTGAAGTACAGATTTGGTTTTCATAGCCATGAATCATACAGTTTGGTTTTTCTAACAAGCTTCTCTAGTGACTCAATGGCCCTGGTCCAGGACACAGGTGTGGTGTGGCATGGCAATACCATGTAGGGCCTGTAAAGGAGGTTGGGTTAACAAGCAATCCCCCTCACTCCCTACAAAGAAGCTAGGGGCTCTGCCCAGCCCTTTGCCCTGGACACCACGATAATTCAGCATTCTTCCAAGTATGATCACTATGTAAGTTCACCTAATGGAAATTATTCTTTGAGTAAGAATTATGCTGGGTTCTAAATTAGAACCGTGATTTAAAAAGAAAAATGAAAAGCCCTCTAGAAGATTTTTTTTCCTTTCCTTTCCCATAAAATTCCTAGTGTTCTGTCTTGCTTTATTCCTAAAAGAGTATTTCTTGTTTGCATATTTGCTTCTGTGGGTAAGGAAAGCATCTTAGGTTATCTGTCCAGAGGGAAATAGGACAAGACGCAAAAAAGCATTCAAATGGTAAATAAACTATTTAGGATTTGATGTGTATTCATGAGTCACTGGGTAGGAAGAGGAACTGAACTGCCTGGGTTGGTAAACCACAAGCCTGTGAATCAACAGCACTCAGTTTGCTGTTCTAATAATGGCAAACACCAAGGTGTACCAGAGTGGGTGTGAGGGGTTTCCTCCTGTAACTGCTTCTATGATGTTTGGACATAGGGCTAAGTTCACCTAGAGGAGACAGGAAGATTTTCTGCTTCTCTGAGAAGGTGAGGAAGTGGGGTTCCATCTGCCACTTAGGAGAGAGAAGTGGGAAGAGATAGGATCCAACTCCATGTGGGTGAGCACATTCCATTCTGCTGGATGGCCAAGAACGCATGTCCCTCATACTGGTGAATGTGTCCTTGTGTTTCATGTCCTCCTCACAACAGGCCGAGGGACCAGCAGCACTCGCTGTAAGTGAGGAGGAAGCCAGACATGAAATGAATGAATCACCATGGGATGAAGCTGAGCTTTGAACTCCTGCCTCCAAGAGGCCAGAAGCTTTGCTGATATTTATCAAAGAATAGTTTCTGAGATAAAAGAGTCTCATCTTCCATGCCTTCATCTATCAGATAAGAAATCTAGGCTCAGAAAGCTAAGGATTCTTCAGTGAACACAACCCACCAAATGTCAACACAACAGGATAAACATTTTTTAATGTTCTTTTTTGTCTTGCTTTCTTGCAATGCTGGGGACCAAGCCTAGGGCCTCATACAAGCTAGACAATTGCTCTGCCACTCAAAGCCCTTGAGAAGCGCTGTTTTTATTTATAGATTCATGTTCTTTTGTTCAGTAGTGGTGTCCCCCATTTACCAATGTTTATGACGCCAGTGCATACTATTGTCATCCCCACCAACATGTGCAAGTACTTGTGAATGCCAGCCTCATGAAAGCATGTCTGAGGTAGTATATAGCATGCATGTGTGTGCAAGAGTTTTATTGCCTGTGAGTGTGCATGTGCTTGAGTTTGTGAATGCACAAGAATGTATGCAGATTTGAGATAGAGGAAGAGAAGAAACAATATCTATTAAGCCCCAAGCATGTGTGTGTCTCTGTCCCAAAACATTCACCTCAGTTACTGCACTAGGCGGTATATGGGATACTATTAATTATCAACTTGATTGAATGCAGAATCACTTGTGAGACAGGCCTCTGGTCATGCCTGTCTAAGATCATCTTGATTGAGTTGAGGTGGGAAGAACCATCCACTGTGGGTGGCACCATTACCTCTCCAGAATCCTGGATTATATAGAAGGTGAAGGGAACTGAGCATTCAGGTAAATGCAGTGTGTCTTGGGATGTCTGCCCTGCTTGAAAACTAGAGAGCCATTCAGACCCCGCCTTCTGTAAACAGATGCTTTGGATGCCCTTCTCTTGGTTACTATCAGCTAAATCGACTTTGTATCATTCAACGTTAGAGCACGGAACAGTGCTTCCCAACATTGTACTCTTAGCATCCCATTATTCTTAAAAATTATTGACTTAGAGAACTTTGGTCTCTGAGTGTTAATATCTATCAAGATATAGAATATTAGAAACTACAGCTGGGACACTTAAATATTTATCAATCCATTCAAAATAATAAACACACACTCTCTGTTACAGAAACAGAAATGATAGATTTAGGAAACACTCAGTGCGTTCTAGAACAGAAGAGCTGAAAGAAAGGGGAACACTTATTCCCATTTCAGACTGCACAGAAGACAAATGGCTTATCTTGCTTCCCTTGTCCAATCTGTCCTAACAGTGAGTGTTCCCAAGGTTTTGGAAATTTCACTCCTCATGTAAGAGAAACAGTGGGAAAAGCATGGATGTCCCTGGAATACCATATTACTGAATGGGTTTGAACACATTGACCTCTTAGAACTATCTCTAGGCACCAAGAGCTCTCTAGACCATGTATTTAGAACCCTGCATACATTTGGTTACAGTGAACTTAACTATCTCTACTTTTTAGAACTGATTTATAGCCCATCTTAGCTTTCGTTCTGTGGTGCTGTTGAGATGGAGAATGGCCGCCCTCTATTGTGTACAGCAGATGGGATCTCCTTAGCACAGCCCTTGAGGACTTGGAGTCTCCTCCCTGTCTTGCCCTCCTAGGGCCCCTGACTTTAAGCATCACTGAACTATATCCAGCTCTGCCTTTCGTTCAGGAGGCCTTCATTAGAACAAATGCTCCATACCAGGCACAAGCCAGAGTCAGCTGACAAAATCTCTCTGGCTCTTTCCTCCAGGCAACACTGCAGGGTTCCTACTCCTCTGCAGTTCCCTCTGATTTCTACCTGGGTTCCTGGGTGGTGTTTGGTGTGCCCCTGTGGGTTATGGTTTCTTCAGGAGGACAGGAAAATTCCCTTCTGTCTTGTAGAACTACTGTCAGCACTTTCTTGAACTTGCTGGATAAATAAAGTTTTGATGCGTGAATGCCACGCCCACAGCCACCGTGATACTGAATTCATCCTCATGCTCCCTACTATTCTCTGCACTGTTCCACGGATTACAAAGAGACACAGGTTCTTTGTGATAGCGGACATTGTGTGTGTGTGTGTGTGTGTGTGTGTGATGAATCAATGGCTTCCCTCTTTTACCCTGTGGAAGTCCCCATAGAGAAAGCTCTCTGGGTATCTGACCAGCTCTCTGGGTGCCCCAGATCCCAAGGCTGCTAACACTTCCAGCTTCGGGCAGAAGGTTGAGCACTAGCTGGACATCACTGGCTGGAAGACCAGGGCTTGAGGTGAAAATCTACAGTGTCTCAGGTGGGGACTTTCCCTCTTCTGTGTTCTTGGGCTGGGAGCATTCTAGAAGGATGATGTGATCATTATGAATCACAAGGACCCCCTATTTCAATCCTGCTCATCTCCCATATGGGTTGGGCACCTCTTCCTTTAGGAAGACACTCCAGATGTCCTCTTTGAAGTTCCACACTGGGCGCAGGGCAGCTCACAGAGAGCACAAGAGTAATGGATAATAAACGAGAGACTCATTGGTATAACTGATTATGTAAGAGAATATTGGGAGACTGTCTTGGGTGAGAAACATTTCCAATATGGGTCTCTTTCCATCACCCAGAAATGAAAGAGATTTCAACTTACCTTTAGCCTTGGCAGCTGAATTGATTTCTATTATTTTTAATATGTTATGTGTGCTAATGTCAGTGTGTGGGTATATGCACTGAGTATAGGCGTCCACAGAGGCCATAAGTATCAGATTCCCTGGAGTTACATACAGGTGGTTGTGAGCCACCTGGCATGGGTGATAAGAACTAAACTTCAAATCTGGGCTCTGTCAGATACAGGCTGTTTCCTGCCTAGCTGTCTGTCTAGCTCTGAGATAACTCACATTCTGTTGATCTCACTTGGGCTCTCAGACTCACTCCAGGGGAAGGTCAGTGAAATCTGCATGCAAGCTCCTGAGGGAGCTGGAAGGCTTGGTGTTATCACCTGCACCACATCATCCACTGTCATGTGATGCTGAGCTGCAGGAAGGAGTTAGCGGACTTTAGAACCAAATCTGCAGATCTCTAACTCACAGTTAAGAACTGATGTTTAGTTCAGTCAATGGAGTCTTCTGGGGATTTTTTGAACTGGAATTCACCTTTGCAAATATCAGTATATGAAATCTAAGTATAGATTCCTCTCTCTCTCTTTCTCTCTCTCTCTCTCTCTCTCTCTCTCTCTCTCTCTCTCTCTCTCTCTCTCTCTCTCTCTCTCAGGTCTCTATGTATTCCTGTATGTCCTAAAATTGGCTATGTAGACCAGACTGGTTTTGAACTCACAGAGCTCCATCTGCCTCTGTTTCCCAAGTGCTAGGATTAAAGGTGTATGCCATCATGCCCTGACCTAGATTCAGGAATCAGTAGATTCCTGAAGTTAGTGTAAAGAAAACCATGGAAGAGTGCAACTTATCTCCATGATAGTTTGGGTGTACTGCATTGTATGCAATGTAGTGTGAATTAATATCATGCTTGTTTTTGCCTTTCTAGCATGGCCACTGGAATGCTTGACCTGCTTCTGTGGCCTGCGTTGTACCTCTGTTGGACAATGCCATTCTAGACACTGTAAGCTAACTTGAGAAGTGGCTTTGTTGCTGTCACCAGGGCACATCTAATTAAAAGATCTCTGTGGGTTGATGCAGGAGGTTTCTTCCTTGGATCTTGTGATGGCTATTTTGGTTGTCAGTGTGACTACATCTGGAATTAACTAAAACCCCAAAATGGCTGGGCACACCTGTGAGGGATTTTTGCTTAATGAAATCAAATGAAGCATGAAGAAGATCCACTTCTAATTGGGTCTTTGAGGTAGGAAGACACACCTTTAATCCAGATATTTTGAGGTGGGAAGACCCACCTCTAATCTAGGTCACACCTTCTGCTGGAAGTCTATATAAAGCCTAAACTTCAGGTTCTGAACATTAATAGTTCAGCTTCATTTTTGCTTTTGAAATCAAAGCAACAAAAACAACCCAGCTACACAAATCTCAGATCAAACAAGCAGCCTCTAGCCATCATGTCTCCTCAGAGGAAGGAGGAAAGGGGGACTCTAAAGCTAGAAAGAAGGTCACAGAGTGCTGAGGGTGGGGTGTCTGACCCAGAAGCACCAGGGACACTGAGAGTTTAGCAAGAGCCAGGGCTCTGCCTAGCCTGAACCCACCACTGGGGACGTAGGTATGTGGCAGTGACCAGGAACATCACCTAGTCTGGTTGTTTCTTTGGCTTTTTAGAAAGTGAATAGACTATATTCTTAGATTAGTTTCAGGTTTTCAGACACTTGGTCAAGAAATAACAAAAGCTGGCACAAATGTTCTCAGCCCCAATTTGACTCAGCATTTCCCTGGCCTTCAATACCTGTGTTAGTGTGGCACAGGCCGCAAATGAGGAGCCAGTGTGGATGCGCTCATCAGTGAAGGTCTGGTTCACATTAGGGCTTGTTCTTTGTGATGTGTACTCTATGGATTGTGATACACATACAGCCCCATGTACCCTGAACAGGTGTCCTGGACGTATCTTCCCCACTCTATAACCCCTCATCACCTCAGCACCTCTCTGTGTGCCCCACCCTCCCTGCCTAAGTCCACCATCTCCATAGCTTAATGCTGTGTGCAGTCGGAAATCATACATTATAAATAAAGCTTTGCCAACTTGACTTTGTTTCTCCAGCAAAACCCTTTCAAAGCTCTTTCTTGTCTTTCCATGGCCTGGTGGCTCATTCTTGTTTGTTTGTTTTTCCCATTACTGTGGAGTGACACTTCTTTGAGTGGTTGAACTAATGTCTCACTCTTGAAGGACATCTCGGTTGCTTCCTCACTCTGGTAACCACAAATAAAGCTATTGTGAGCCTTCACCTGAAGTCTTCTGTGTGGACCTCAGTTTCACCTCATTTTAGCAAATACCAAAAGGGCACCACAGGTAGGTGCTAGGTTGGAAATATGTTTACCTTTGTAAGAAGCCACCACATTCTCTTCCACAGCAGCTACATTGTTCAGCACAGTTCCATGGACAGGGAAAATGGACTCTTCTAGGAGGCATGATGGCACTGGCCCTGTGGATATCAGAAAACTGCAAACAGGATTCAGCTGTGGCTTCAGTGATGGTCACATGGCTGCTAGGGTGGAGAAGCCTTGCTGGGGAGTCTGACAGGAAGAGGAAGTCCTTCAAAGGCCAGGAGCAACTGGTTCTTATTCCACACACACCCCCAATCTCTCCTCCCCTCCTGACAAAATCTAACAAGGAACAGCTGACCAAACCCATCATGGTTTGTAGGGACCCAGCACAGGTACCTGGGGCAGAGTATAGAAAGGCTTGTCTGGACTTAAGACCATCCTCTTAAGAGGCCTCTCTTGCTTCCTGCTGGGAAAAGTTTTAATATGGCAGCAGTGATACAAACAGCCCCACTGTGATCCTCTGCTTAACACAGTGTTTCCATGGAGCAGTTACCTCTCTGATCCCAGGCTGCCTCCCAACCAGACACTGAAAAGCAGCCATGAGCATGGGGGCCTTGCTCTCCTGTCCACTCCAGTCTTCCTGGAATTGTCCTGGAAGGATGCTGGCTGGCTATTCAAAAGCAGCATCAGAGGGGCCTTGAGCAGCCAAGACACATCATTGTCCCATCTAACTTATACTTCTGACATTCTGCATAAAGGAGAGGGCAGGAGAATTGAGGCGACCCTGTGGGATTTAGAGGAGCGCCTATGGACTGGCATTCTGATGGTCTCTACAACAAAGATGAGATGGTGAGCAGACAGACAAGAAAAGCTACCAGCCAGCCAGGATGGCGCTTAACAGAGAAGACCTGGAGACCCTTTTCAAAGCTACTCTCCTTTCCCATAATCTTCCTCGAGTCATACCCAAATCAATGCATGGTCCTCTTTATTTAACCTTTAATCCAGCCTGTGAGGCAGTTCTCAGGCCTTGCTAATTGCCTGGAGTTCAGATAGACCAAAATGACCTGTGAGTGTCTGGGGGTAATTTGCTGGTCTCATCCGCCCCCTGGTGGCCAAATGAGGGTTCTTAGTAGAAATAGACAAGTAACTGTCTCACCCACCTTAGGAGACTTAAAAAAATGTAAGGGGTCAGGGAAATAAGTTGAGGCCAAAATATGACACAACTGACTTAAAAAAAAACACAACTAACAACAACTAACCGCCACACCATTTTAGTGTGCAGATGTGTCCATGATAGGAATAGGCCAGAGGCCTTTCTTAAGGTTAGATCACCTACATATTTTGGGGGTTTTCCTTAATTCCTCAAAGCATCTGTTCCTACTCTGTTCTTGTTCCTCACTTTTGGTTATTGATGCAAGATAGAGGCCAGCACCAATCAGGTCTGTGCAGAGGGGTTAAACAAAGGATGGGCAATGAGCTTTGACTCCAGAAATCAGTGCCTTTCATGTTATCACCCCCACTTACTTTCTCCCCAGCATAATCTCAAAGACTTCAGTTCAGTGCTCTGTGGTCCTTGCAGACTAATACAGGCATTTTCAGGACACTCTGATATAGCTGAGGTCCATGTAGACTAATATAGGAATTCTCAGGACACTGATATAGTGGCTTCTGTCATCCTCCTATCAGTGAATTTCCACAAGTGATATTTTCCTTCGTGTTTTTGTTTGTTTGTCTTATTTCAGTTTTTGGTGATGGAGATTGAACTCAGGGCCTCATGTGCCATGTTCAAGCATCATACAACAGAGCTAGATCACCAGCTTTCTTTTATTTCTTAAAATTCACTTTATTGCCACATGTTGACCATGTATAAAGTTGCATGTATGTAATAAAGAGACCTCTCCAAGATTCCTCCTTGAATAACTTCATGTGCTGTAGAGTGATCAGACTAAGAGGTACCCTTTAGAAAGCTTTAAGAGTACCAGAGTCACCACTGTCCCTTAGACTCCTGGAATGAACTTAACTGGCCTAATTGACATGATTCACCCTTTGTCCAATACCTCTATATATCTACCTTCCCAAAGCCCTTGGCAACCAATTCTACTCTGTACTTTTACAGTTTGACTTCTGTAGATTTCCCATTAAGTCAGATCCATTCCTCATCTTTCTGTGCTTAATTTGTTTCACTTAACGCAATGTCCTTCAAGCCTGTTCACAACATCTATTGGTAACAGTTGCTTCAGTTTTAAAGAGTAAATATAATATTCCCTTGTTTTCATATACCATGCTTATTCTTTCTGTATATTCACCCATGGGTGGAATGTGGGCTCTTTCCATGTATTAGGTATTATGGAAAATGCCGCAGTGATTATGAGGGTGTGGACATCTCTTGTAGACCCGGAAGGAACATTTTCTTCTCTCTGCTGACTCTGTTCTGGATGTCTTAGTCTCCCATTGTAACTGGGAGAACAGAACAGAAATCAGTGGACAGCCCTGGTTGAGCACCAATGTTCCTGAGATCCAGCATTTGAATGCAAGTCCCAGGCCCAGCTTTCACCAACTTCGGCAATAATATTATTAAAACCTCTGATCTGTATTCTCAGTTGTCCAGTGAGATTACTGTGTTACTCACAGACAACAAAGCTCCTGGGAGCAGAAGCCTGACCTATGTGGGGTCGCCTTCCTGTCCTCAGTATTTAAGGACTGGAACAATATTGAGAAAAAGCAAAACCCATTTCTAGAACATTCTGTTAGTAGAGAATAAACAAAGTTGAGTGATGCTCACCTCCCATCTGTCACCTTCTGTGTTGACCCACAACTGACAAGGTCAGAAGCTGTGCCCAGTGCCAACAGCTTTAGGAGCCATTCCCACCAAGACCCAGCAAATACTCTTCCCGGTGTCCCTTCTAGGCCTGTGGCCAGCTGCTGGCCTTTTTGCTGTAGTGAGTGTGATATACTTACTTCAACCAATGGCAGCTTCTTCCAGGGTGTCTGGGATCTCCACAAGAGACATTGCTAACACAGCAAACACTGGCAAGCAGCACTCACTTGTCCTTGTAGACCTTCCTTGCAGAATGGTGTCATTTATCCAACATCTGATAGACCTCCAAAGAAATGTTCCTGTGAAGCTCACTCAGCCCTGAGGCCCACAGCTCTGTGACCTAGGGAAGATGTCCAACTTCTCTGAGCTTTAGTTTCTTTGCTGTGAGGTGGAGATCAGTAAGGCCTCACATTCTACCCACTCTATCGGGATTAAATAACAAGGTCACACTCTCAGGGCAGTTATTACCCTCAAATTGCCCTCTGAAGTGGGCCTGTCTGCAAAAGAGAAGCAGTCTCCGGTCACCTCCTGAAGTTCTAATTGTTTCTGAGATTTTACTATCCTCCAGACCCAAATCTACTTTCTGGGGAACTTATAGGTAGCCTGGTGACAAGTAGACTGCTGGAACCTTCAGAGGGCCCAGGGTGGGCAACTGGTGGGATCCCAGAGGGGTGTGAAAAAGAAGGAAAACACAGGAATCTAAAATGTCCCCAGGGAAGCAAGGCCAGAAGGGTGAAAGTCTCTGACTTGGCTGACAGAGTCCTTGGCAGCAGTCCCAGTCTGAAAAAAAGAAGTGTGAGAAGCTGCCCCGAAGGGTGGACTGATCCAGATGCAGATCCGGAGGATGAGGGCTCTGACACAGCAGACTTTTCTCCTTTACCACAGGAGAGGCTGCCTTCTCCACCTAAGGCACTGTAACTTCAAATTCAGCTCCCCCCATTCCTGTTCCTAAAAGCACAGTTTATGGACAACAAACCAGGCCCCCAGCATTTCCGGTTTGAGTTTCTGAGGGCAAAGTTTAGCGTGACTTCTAGGAACCAACCTCCAAGTTTCAAGTAAAGAAATTCAGGTACGCCGGGCAGTGGTGGCATACGCCTTTAATTCCAGCACTCGGGAGGCAGAGGCAAGCAGATCTCTGTGAGTTCGAGGCCAGCCTGATCTACATACAGAGTGAGTTCCAGGAAAGGCATAAAGCTACACAGAGAAACCCTGTCTCGAAAAAACCAAAAAAAAAAAAAAAAAAAAAAAAAAAACAAAAAAAATTCAGATAAAAAACTGGTAGTGTGCTTCAGGATGTTGCCCAAGGTACAACAATGAATTCGCTTCCTGTCACTGTACTGAAGAACCTGAGACAATTAACTAAAGAAGACCAAAGGTTTACTTCAGCTCACAGCCCTGGAAGTTCTAGTCAAAGACAGGGATGGGGAGGACCTGTGCTTTGGACTTCCGAGGGACTGTAACATCATGGTGTGGTGCCTGGCTGAATAAATCACTGATGTCATTAACCAAGAAAGCCCTTCAAAGGGCAGTTCCCAGTGATTTAAAGACTTCCTATTAGGCCCCACCCAAAGGTCCCATTACTGCTCAGGTAAGTTTTTCCTTCATACCTTTGGTAAGTAGATAGCACTCAAATCAGAGCAAATAGTCCCATCAAGACCAGCATAACCCTGATGATGAGTTGGAGACCACCCCAGGAATATCCTTTGCCACACAAGCTGGTCTGAAACCTCTAAGCACAAGAAAGCCAGGGGTCACCAGAGGCTGTTAAAATTATTTTATTATTTTATATGTGTGGATGCATTATCTGGATTGATGTCTATGCACCAAGTGTGTCCCTGGTACCTTTGGAAGTCAGAAAAGGGAGTTGGATCTCCTGAAACTGGAGTTACAGATGGTTGTGAACCATCATGTAAAACCTCAGAATAGACTCTGGATCCTCTGGAAGAGCAGCCAGTACTCTTAACTGATGAGCCATCTTTCCAGCCTCATTAAATTAAAAAAAAAAAAAATAAGATTGAAAAAAAAAAAAAAAAAACTCACTTGGAGAGATGGATCTGTGGTTGAGAGCACTGATGGTTCTTCCAGAGGATCTGGGTTCAATTACCAGTACCCACATGGCAACGCACAACTGTCTGTAATTCCAGTTCCAGGGGACCCGACACCCATAGCAAAACACCAATGCACATAAAATAAAAATAAATAAATTAAAGAAAACCCCTGCAATTGGAAAAAAAAAACTCACTATGGTGAACCACAGAGAAGAAGCATGAGACAAAAGAGAAAGGGAGAAAATGGAGGGAGGAAGGAAAGAGAGAAGAAAAGGAGGAGAGAAGGAAGGAAGCAAATGGGCACATAGATGACCACCCTGACACTCCAACAGACGTACCTGCAGCTCAGGGGAGCTGCCGGTTGTCACAGAAGGAAAAGGGACCTTTGTAAACAGAAGCTCTGCTAGAAACGTTTGTCAGTAGAGACCAAAATGTCCCCACAGCCCCTTTCCAGGAGACCCACTCGGCAAAGCCAGCAGGAGAATTCCAGACCCCCCACGAAGTCCCAGAGCAATTACCTTGGATTAAAGGGGCTCAAGAGCTATTTCCCTCAGTATTGTTTTCCAAACCCAGAGGGCTGCTGAAATTATTATTTGGTAATAATTCCAAAAGCTCTGAAACTGGTAACATTTGTTCAAACTAGGGAGGAGAAACGGGAGACCATGACAGGGGATAATGCACACTGTTTTCATTTCAGAGACAGGCACGCGGCCTCAAGGAGAGGGCTCCACCTTAGCTCTTGGGTAATTTCAGAGCCAGGTGCATGGGGGGGCGAGGTTTGCACAAATTCAGGGACTGGACGAGTGACAGCTCAAAGCGGCCTGGATACATCTGCTAACATCACCGGGTTATGCTCCATGTGCTTCACAAAGACTGTTCAGTTGAAAGGAGGGCTGACAGGTGCTTAAAGGATGCCAGTTCAACACTGAAAGATGGACAAGGAGCAGCAACTGGGCCAGGCACTGTGGTGCCGGTTATTTAAGCAAGAACGATTCTTTTACATGAGATACTCTCTCACGTGTATTTTATAAAGGCAAAATGAGATGAGCAAATAAATGTCTGTAGAAAGATCTGGAAGGGTTGAAGGGGGGGGGCATCATTTCTCAATGTATTATATCCCACAAAGGTGTTATAAATAATTTATTTACCAAAAAAAAAAAAATTACTTATCACGTGTTACTTCCTGGTGAAATCAAGACCACAAGCAGCGTTTTCTGACTTGAGATCAGACATCCACAGCCCTGCCTGCAGGTGGTGCAGTGCACTAGAGGGACATTCTGGTCTGAGACAGTGACTCCATGATTCCTAGACTCCCTATGATTCATCAAGTTAGCTGGGGATCTGAGAGTTCAGAAGATTTCCTTACAGGATCGGGGGATAACACTTAAGTCTCAACCCTACATTCTTGGTCTAGAAAATTTTTACTTAAAATTTCTTTTCATCTAAAAACTCTTTTTTTTTTTTTTTCTTTCTCCAGAATATAATTGCAAATTTGGTCCAGGAACACAGGCATTTATTGTACTTGCCTGGAATTGGCAGTTGAATTTTTTTTTTTTCCTTTTCTCGCATTGCTCTTTGGTGCCCTCAGGTGGACAATTGTAGGTATGTCTGCTGCATAACTGATAGACTTATGGAAGACATTAGTCTGAACTGAGGAAGCCCATGGAGCTATGCACCATACAAAAATGCAAAAAAAAAAAGTTTCAATACTGATTTTGGGCTAAAGGAAAGACATTAAGGAGTCATTATTAATGCTGTTGGGTAAAAATGAGCTTTAAAACATGCATTTTCAGCCACAATACTTGTAAGACCATATATATGACAGTCTCACACTCCAAATTAGCCTTCTCTTCTTCTTCCTCCTTCTCTTTCTCCTTTTTCTTCTCCTCCTTCTCTCCCTTGTTCCTTTTTCTTTTCCTCTCTTTCTTTTCCTCTTTTTCTTCTTCCATTGATCTTTTAATTTTTATTTATTTATTTTATGTGCACGGGTGTTTTGCCTGCATGTATGACTGTGCACCACCTGCATGCCTGGTTCTCAAAGAGGCCAGGCAAGGGAATTGGTTCCCCTAGCACTGGAGCTGTAGATGGTGATGAACTGACAAGTGGGTGCTAGGAATGGAGCCTGGGTCCTCTGGAAGAGCAGTAAGTGCTTCTCACCATTGAACCACCTCTCCAGCCCCCCAGCTATGTTCTAGGTGGATCATCCGGCTAGCTCACGTCATTTGTCATGTCTACCTCTTGGGCAGTCTTTACCTGAAATAGAACAACCTTTGCACATGAAGCTAAGCTAAACACATCACTCCCTCTGTCCTGCGTAATTTGCTCTTCTGAGCAATGGCAGGAGATGTCAACTTGTGTTTTGTGAGCTTTTTGGAAGAAAATTCAAGTTTGCTTTAAATCGGGAGTTTAAAAAAAAAAGAGTAAACATTTTAGGTATGTGAACTACAAGAAAATTCTAGAACATTATATAAGTACTTTAAAATGTAAAATGTAGCCATTTAAAAATATCTAAACCCTTCTGGTTTGATTTTGCTCTCTGCCCTGTGTTGTGGTTCCTGGCACACATTAGCATGTAAGGTTTGTGACTTGATTGTATTGTGAATATGGAAGCTCTATTGTTTTCTAGATAGTCTGTCCTCACACTAGACAAAGACGAGGTGTGGCCCTTTACACCCCCAGAGCTCAGTCTCCTAGACCTCAAATGAGGTCACATAACTGAATGAGGGTTTGTGGGAAAATAATGGCAGCCACAGAAAGTTTCTGAAAGTTCAATGACCAAAACTTATTTAAAATAAAGTAAAACACATAAGATATCTGAGGGGTGTGCAGTATCCCTTGTTAATGATATGCTGCCGAGCTTCAGCGCAGCCTTGATTATGAATACACACCATGCCACTCAACATCAATTCAAGCTGTCTGAGACACTTGGACCAATATACGTTAGGAACTGCAGAGGTTTAGCGCTTTATACACAGATCTCTGCTCCTGCAGAAAGGAGGTGGTTTAATGATGGAAAACAAAAGCTTTTAATACTTTCCAGCATGCCTCAACATTCAAGTATCAAGTTAGTTTAGCTTTGAAGTTTTAGAATGTTTCATTTTTAACACTGCTGATTCAGGATTTTTACATCATTAATGCATTTTGCTTTGAGTTTAGAATAAAACTTCCAATGATTTCTGAAATGGCTCTAAACATGTTTCTGCAGCTTTCTACTCTGTTTATGTTAACTCATGCTCCCAATGTTAAGATTATAAAATAAAAATCTCAATCAATTTTGAAAAATGTTGAAGGTGTTCTAACTCTTATGGTATTAAACATTGAGCTGGGATTTAGATCTTCGTGGAAAAATAAGCAGTAAAACCCCAAAACCCAACCAACTAAACAAACAAAAGCAAAAAAAAAAAGCAAGCACTCCTATTTCATTATTGTGCAGATTTACTTTCATTTTAAGAAATGGTTAACATCAAAATGATTTTTTAAAATAAAATCCTTCATGATTTAGGATCAGCAAATGTTTGATTTGTATACCCATTTTATAGACTTCTATGTCCAGAGTTCTGTAAAAAAAAAATTCAGATAAAGAGAAGTTTAGAGCAGAAAATGTTGAAGAGGACCTGACCTAGCAACACTGAGTCTAGATGCCTCTTGGTTTTTAGACAGACTTCAGTCATACGAAAATGCCATCCTCCTTTTATCACTTCACCTAACTTTGAAGATTTCTCGAACTTTAGTGAGGACTGACTCCCTCCCTACTGACTGGCAAAAAATAAGTGTGTCCATGTTTTAAAGGATCCCCATTCAAGTATCATTCACAAACAGCAAAATGCAGCCAATATCACTTTGCCATTATTATTTGGGAGTCTATGAAAGTAAGACTTATATCATCAACATTGGAGATGATATAAGATGGACCATGATTTTAAGATCTAAGCATTAAAAAAAAAAAAAAGATCTAAGCATTGATTGGTACCAACAGAGCAATGTGCAGTGCACTTCATGGAGACCTTGTTTTTGGTTCCCACCAGAGTGGATTCCCAGGGATGAACATAGCAGTTGCTGAAGGCCTTAGACAAGCCTGGTCTTCCTATCTTCCACCTCTGAATCACACCTAGTGAGCTCACATTGTCCCTACTCACATTGTCCCCTAGGTGTGTAAACACACTTATTGCAGCCATGTTGGAGAGATCCCCAGCTAGGGGCAAGCTGCATAAATTTACCAGTTTATAAGCAGAGTGTGCAATATCCGTAAGCTTGACTAGACAGTGCCTACATTGGGTGTTACATAGCATCAAGCAAGCATGATTTACAATACACAGTTGCAGAGACTCCATGCCCCCTGAACTGTGATATAGGGGAGAAGTGAAGAGTTTACTCAGCCTTACAAGTTAGATATATACTCATACTGCCCCTTCACATGTTCATTTGTATATGTATTCAGCATTATCTCATTAAATATTTATTGATAATCTATAATAGAGAAGAATTCTAACAGCAAGACTCCTATATTGGTTACAAATATATCCCAGTTATTTATTACCACTCTGCCAGATATTATCAAGAGATGTCCAAGATGCTGCAGGGACAGACAGATAACTGAGAGACCTGACCTAGGATGGGATCATAGAAGGCTTTCTGGGGCAGGGGAGGGGTTGCAGTAAACTGAAAGGTGGATAAGGTTACATGGGAATGAACAGCTGACCAAGCTGTGGATATGTGGGACCCAATTCCTGAAGAAACCTCGACCTTCCTCTTTTCACACACAGAGCTGTCTTCCAGGTGCAGCGAGCATGGGTTCTGAGTGAGGAAGCCAGGAGAGGTCTGAGGGACTGTGGTCTCAGAAGCTGACAGAACTGCTGACCGGCCACAGCACCTCGGGGCCCAAACCAGCATGAGCATCTCAGGAAGAGAGGAGTGAAGACTTGCGACCCCCCCAAAGGAATTATAATCTTGATTCTCAAGTCAGCAGGAAGGCTCGGATGAGCCTCATGGCGTGGCTATGTGACGGCTGTGCTCAGAGATTTCCACCCTGGAGAAGAATCAGAAAGTGAACTACACAGGCAAAGAGCTGATGTGGGAAATGGCTTCAGCGCTCACTGACACCCCTCTGAAGAAAGAATTCTCAATTGAGGGACAAGGAAAGGGAGGCTAAAAGAGACCAAACATCTGATCTCTCAGTCGTAAATAGAGACTGGACTGGGAACCAATTGTCTTGATTCTAAAACTCCAGTGTCCTTTCTACTTGCCCAAGGCTGCCAACCCTAAGAGACAGGAGACAGGGAGGAGAGGGGCCAAAGCATAAGGAAAGGAGGGAGTCAGAGAGAAAACATATGGAAAGGGCAGGCAAAATGTCACACCAACTCCAGTGTCATCCGTGTGACATAAACAATTATGTTTATAATAGCGGACGGGAGATACTTGTCCCACGGGACTAAGCTCCCTGGAGGTCCCTGGCAGAGTGTCCGAGTTATGCTTCCTTCTCAAAGAAGATGTGCTTCACAGATCATGAGCTCCCTGGGATATGAGAGCTTTTATAACTGCTTTTCTGATAATGTTTAATTAATCTATGAAGCACAACAAAAATTAATAAATACTTGGGTTGTAAACTATGGAGAAAAGGAAAAGCTAGACATGGATCTTAATCAGATATAATGGAATGAGCTATTTCTTAAAGACCCCAAGCTGCTAGATAAAGAAAGTATAAAGGTTCAGGCACTTCTAGGGAATGAACACTCACCCAATAAGAATCCTTTAGGAATCCCAACTAAAGTGATTTATGGCAGAAGATGTTATCTCATAGGAGGCAGATGGTAGGCCCCTCCATTGAGGAAGTTCAGCATGGGAAACTTAAAGACTACAGCAGAACCCCATCCCCTTACAGGTGTAAAAGTACAAGAGTCCATATTCCAGCAGGTAAAAAGGTTTTATATTAAAAGAGATATGTGATAAAAGAACTAAAGAAAGACTTAGAGAGGGCCTGTAGCATCCAAATTGGCTAAGTAGGTCATGAGAACCAGAAAAGTAAAAGCACACAATAAACTAGATAAGATGAAGGACACAGCTACAACCACAAAAAAGTCTACACAAGTCTAGGGATTGTGCTAAGTTTAAAAAACACAGACTGCTCTTTGGGTCATAAAGTTCTTGTGGGTGAAGGGATATGTCTAGCGCCAATTAATAATTGTGTGCTTAAGGTTTTTTTTAAAAGATGATGTAATTGAATTATTGCCAAGTTCTTGTTCCTTGTATGACTTGATAGTTTTCTTTTCTGTTTATAAATTACTGATTTGCAGCCAGGCGGTGGTGGCGCATGCCTTTAATCCCAGCACTCGGGAGGTAGAGGCAGGCGGATCTCTGTGAGTTCGAGGCCAGCCTGGTCTACAAAGTGAGTTCCAGGAAAGGCGCAAAGCTACACAAAAAAACCCTGTCTCAAAAAAATAAAATAAAATAAACTACTAATTTGCAGAAGTAAAATTGCAGCAGATTCAAACCACTTCTGAGTGTTTTGTCTGTCTGTCATTCGCCGAATCCTTGCCTTCCTGACTACCCAAGCCCTGGTTTTCCTATGGTCATGGTACCCCTGATTGGGCCAGTCCGTGGCAGCGAAGGGTACAGAAGAGAGGGAAAAGTAGAAGAGAGGAAGTGAGGCAGTGGGGAGTTTTATTTTTCCAGATCCGTGTGTGAGGAACTAGAAATTCAGTTCCTGGCTCTTGGAATATGCCCCATCTAGCCATGCAAGGGGCCAGGGATGCTGAGCCACTGAAGTGTGGCTTTTAAGGGCTGCCTAGTGTCTTCTAGAATACTACCCCAGCTCTATTCACCGTGTTTCCCACTGTTGTAACCAAACACATGTCAGGGTTACTTAAGGGAAGATGGGTTTACTTTAGCTCACAGTTCAGAGGACACAGTCTGTCACGGCAGGGAACGCCTGGTAGCTGATGTGGCTTTGTCCACTGTGCCAGGATCTTGCAGCTGGTCACACTGCAGGGGGAAAACAGGAAGCAGAGAGAGAGATAGATTGAAATGGGGGATGTGCTGCCACTCAAAGGCCAGCCCCTTCTTGTATGTATTTGCCAGCTGACCTCACCTCCTGAAGATTCCACAGTCTCACAAAAGAGCACCCCCTGGGACCAAGTACTCAAACACATGACTCCGTGAGTGACATTTCAGAACTATAAGCACGCCACCACCCTCCCCACCTCTCCTCTGTGCATCTCCTTTATCACTTGCCCTGTGCTTTCATGGCTGGTTAGAGATCTGCTGCTAAGATTTTGATGATATCTCCCTTTACATTCCCTACCACACAACAGTCTCGAGATCTTTATAGTTCCTTGGGTGCTGCATATAAATTTATCGCTCTACAAAATTGCAAGCTCCTTAATAGCATTTAGAGTAGACACCAGTTTGTTTTGTAGCCCAGGCTGGCCTGCAATTCACGGTCCTCTTGCCTCAGCCTCCAAGTGTTTGAATTAGAAGTCTGCACCACTGTACTTGGTTCAAAAGCACTGTGTTTTATACATGTGTTTGCTTAAGTAATATCCTGGCTTCCAGACTCAAGTCTGAACCTGATCATTTGGTAGCTGTAGGATGCTGAGCAAGTTCTCCAACTTGATTCAGTTTTCCCCTCTATGAAAAATGGAGGTAACAAATTTCTGGTCTCCAAAGGTTGTTAACAGTCTGGGAAATCTACCTTTAAGGAAATGTAAATTAGACAATGTCGATAATAAGACACCTAAAACTTCATGACACAAGTAGGGTTTTTTTTTTCTTTCTTGAATAAATGCTAACTTAGTTTTATTTTACATGGATGAGTCTTTGCCTGAATGTACGGATGTCCACTATATGCATACTTGGTATCTGCAGAGGCAGAAGGAGGCATTGGACCTCTTGAAACTGGAGTTAGATATGGCTGTTAGCTCTCATGTGGGTTCTAGAGAACCTAGGTCCTCTGCAAGAACTTAAGCACTCTTAACTGCTAAGCCATCTCTCCAACCCCACTAAGTGGAGTCTTAATAAATGATTGCTAGATTATGTACTAAGACTTTTTTTCCACTGGATGGGAGAGAAACTCAGTTGAAATTTGTGCAAGCAGAAAGTACTATCTGTTAGGTCACATAAATGGGAAAGTCAGGCACAGAAGGATCCAGCAGTTCAAGGATGCCCATCTCTTTGTATACTTCACCTCTGATGAACCCTGTCAACCTTACTAGGCAGGGGGTCTCCTGCTGTTGAAGAGATACAGACCAACACTATGAGCCTAAATCTCCCCGAAGCAACCAAATATCTTTCGAGAAAGACTCTTCACCTTGAGCTGCCAAGTGCTGACCCTTGGGAGTTGGTTCAACAACATTCAAATCATGAACCCCTGCTAAAGGCTAAAGGGGGTAGAAGAAAGAAAGGGTAGAGGCTAGGCAATGTCACATTGGATCCCAAGATACTCAAGCACATAAAAGAGGTAATTACCACAAATAAATACATTTACATATTGTGTTATCCTAAGACAGTATTGCTCCAGTGTTCAGCAGCCCTCTCTAAATGTTTGAGGCTATAGGTCCTGTCTTTCTTTCTTTTCTTTCTCTCTTTCTTTGTTTTTGCATTTGAAAGACTGATACAAGAGAATGAAATATTTCTGAGCTATACAAGTTGTCATTTGTTTCAATCTAACCTTAGATGTTGTATAAATGGAGTACTAAACTGGTCTGCTGAACATAGATCCACTGACTAAGCTATTTGTCCCAGACCCTCTTAGTTCTTGTTGCTTCATTTTGGAGATGCTGGACTGTAAGTGACCCCCTCCAACATAAGAAGCTTGAAAATCTAATGTAACAGTTATTTGATCTACATACCAAAGCAGGAACAGGAAAGACTTAAATCTCAGATATGATCATCAATAATTAGCATTTCCAACATCTTTTTATTAGAATTTAATGCATTTAAGAGATGTTATCCAACTGTTAAGTATAGATGTAACCATCTTGTTAAATAAAAAACACAGAGCCAATTGCATAGTTAAAAGCCCAAGAGATCAGAGCAGTAGCTAAGAGCTAAAAGCCTTACCCTTCACTGCCGCTGCTGTCCTCCTCAGCAAGTGCCCTACTTCCTGTGTAACTGTCTTTTTATTGACTTTCTGTTCTGCCTTCTCATTGGTTGTAAACCCAACCACATGACCTCCTCGTCACTGCCCATCTATACAGACCTCCAGGTCTTCTATGGTTGGTATTGAGATTAAAGATGTGTGTCTCCATGCTGGCTGTATCCTTGAACACACAGAGATCTGCCTAGCTCTGCCTCCCAAGTGCTGGGATTAAAGGCGTGCACCACCACCGCCCAGCTTCTGCTATGGCTTGCTATTAGCTCTGACCCCCAGGCAACTTTATTTATTAACATTCAAATAAAATCACATTTCAGTGCAAATAAAATATCACCATAGTTAAGGAGTCTAGGGCTGGGGACTTGCTTAGCTCAGCTAGTACAGTGTTTGCCCTGTCTGCAGGAAGCCCTGGGTTCAGTTCCCAGCACCACATAAACCAGATGTGGTGCCATAAGTCTGTAATCCCAGCATTTCCGGGGTGGAGGCAGGAAGATCTGAAGTTCAAGGTCATCCTCAAGTGTATAAAGATTTGAGGCCAAACTGAGCTCTATAACTGTTTGAGACAAAGTAAAACAAAAAGGTCAAATGTTAAGTAGCCTTAACAACTATTTAAAACACAGCAACAAACAAATACTATCCTAGCAAAGAAAAATGTCCCATCACTGGACAATCCAAGCACATAGGTAAGTATCCACTGTGTATTCCACACATCCTGTGCTCAGGGGAAGCTTAGGCTTAGGTCAACTTTGAACTGCTTAGCTGAAAATTCTACTTTTGTTATTCAAGAACATGCTGTAAAATGAAAGCAAAAACACCACAGCTCTGAAAGCACCCACTCACTCGCCATTTTGCCAAGTCTTTACATTAGAGAGATTTGCATAAGTTAAAGCACCAGCCAAGAGTTTCCTGCTGGGTTCACTTTGCATGCTTTCTTCCTCCCATTCCTTTGACAGTTTCAGCTTTAACTGCAGGTCAGCATCCTGGAATCTTAAGGGATAGCGTTCCTTACCCCACCCCCACGGTTCCATTCAATAGTTTGGAGATGATTGGGTTAAACTAAAAAACAAAACAACTAAGCCCTGCCATTGATGCCATTGATATTTTTCTCTTCCCTTGAGGGTAGGGGGTGGGGGCTGCAGTTGGCTTGGCTCAGTCCTGACAAGTTAATGAAAGTCATTCTAATTTTTATTTAAGAAAAAGCAATTTTCATAAACGGTGTATCACTAATGGACTGTGATCATGTAAAGCCCCACAGCAAATGACTCTTAATCCAGTTCTCTATGCCGCCTTACCTGAGGGAAATAATACCCACCCCTTCCTGGGCTGGCACTCTGTTCACAGGGACTGCTTCAATATATATTAATCCCACCATTTATCTTTGTCAACTGAGAACAAAAATAATTTGTGGAAGAGTAAACAGAGGCACGTAGAGGAAGGGAGCCCGGCATTATTAAACAGCAGAAAGCAGGTGCTGGCAAAGCCGAGCTTATTTTTATTGCAGAACGTGAGTAATTCTCCTTCTGCATCTGTGCATAGTAAATATGGCGAGGGGAAAAACCTCATATTTTACAGGAAGCTGAAGTGGCTGCAGCCGAGGAGGGAGGGCAGGTGCCATCCCCGTGGCATGCTTTTTAAAGATCAGCCTGAAAAATGGGAGACTGGTGGCCTCTAAAGAGCAGAAGGGAAAATGCAAGAGGACTGAGCTGGTGGAACCATGAGACAGAGGCCAGGGAGAGAACGCAGAAGGGAAAGTGCTTTCTGTACAAGCACAGGGGCCCAAGTTCAAATCCCAGGAATCTACGCAAAAGCTGGACACAGTGGCTCTCCTTTGTAACATCCGTGCTGGGATGCAGATACAGGTGAGTCCCAGGGCTTGCTCGACAACCCGCCTCCAAAACAGCAAGCTCCAGGTTCAATGAGAGATACTGCCTCCAACAAGAACATGGAGCATGATAGAGGAAGGCTCCTTATGACAACCTCTGGACTTCCATACAAATATGCACAGGCAGGCACATGCACAGGCACATGGGCGCCCCACCCCCCAACTTACATGCAATGAGGTAATGAAATGAATGTTCACATTAGGGCCACTTTGAGTCTCTCTCCTACTAGCTCTCACTCCCACAAGCATTTTGATTATTTGACTTGCTGTCAACTGGCTCTCACTTTAATCAGCTTGTCAGTCTGCCTCTCCTACCAGAAACAAATACCCAAGATAGGCACTGGAGAGGAGGAAAATCCCAGCCCTTGGGAGGTGGAGGCAGGAGGATTGTGAATTTGAAGCTGTCCCGGACTACAAAGAGATCTTATCTCTAAAAGAAAAGGAAAACCGAGGATAAACTTCTTGGCTCTTGGCTCCAGAGGTTTTAGTCTGTGGTCACTTGGTTATCTTGTTTGTGGCCAGTGAGGCAAACATCCTGGTGGGAATCTCACAATGGGAAAGGCCTGTTTGCATCACCATGCATCATGGTGACTAGAGAGAGCCAGGCTTGGTAGTGACATGTCTTTAATTCTAACACTCAAGGGAAAGGGGCAGGCAGGCAGGCAGCTCTCTATGCATTCAATGCTAGGGCCTGATCTACATAGCAAGTTCCAGACCAGCCAGTGCTACATGGTTGAAAAAAATCAAACCTTTCAACTTCCTGCTCTGGGTGCCTGCTGTCAAGTCTTTTCAGTCATTGTGAACTTTGCCTCTGGAACTGTAGGCCCAAATAAACTCTTGCTTAAAATAAACAAATAATAAGAAAGAAAGATGAAGAGGAAGAAGAGGAGGAGAGAGGATTCCCAATGATCCAACTTCCTCCCTCCCACCAGGCCCCACCCCCATGACGTTGTTCTACCAATCTCACAAGAGCACCACAGGTGGAGAGAGGCCCACACTTTTACATAAGAACCTTTGAGACACAATGCAATCCAAAGCATTATAACCAGTACCAAACGCAGTGGTAATAGTGCATGGACTGTCACCAATCCTATGATAAACAATGATAACTTTTCTCTAAAGTCCCCATGGGCCATGCTTTTTGATGCACTGTGACTATCCTCACACCACTGTGTAGGTGAGATGAAGGACTTGAGGGGCCACATGGCAATTAGAAGGTTGAGTGACTCCTCTAAGATTCAAAGTTTTATGAACTTCCACGTTTGAGAGTAAAGACTAGGACTTCTAAGCAGGTGCTGTATTGTGTATCAGTTACGGGTATACTTAGATAATTCATAGAATTTGCCTCAGTTGGTTTTGTCTGATGGTTTCTCATGATGACATTCTGGTTATGCAGATTTTTTCCAGAAATATTTCAGAAATGCATTTCCCTCCTCATTGAGTCATATTAGGAGAGGCATAATGATGGCACTTTGTTTTTGAGACAGGGTCTTGTCACATAGCCTGTGCTGGCCTTGACCATGAGCTCTTGCTGTGTTCTGAAATACTAGGATTGTGGCCAGTTCTGCTACAGTGTTTAAAGTGGTTTCTCCATGCTTTATTGTTTCTCTTTTGTAAGGTACTTCTGATTTGGGAAGATGCTTTGAGGTAGGGTAAGTATTTTATTCCTCATGAAAACTTAGTCATGGCTTTCATCATTTACTGTCAATACGTGCCTCTGGTGTCACTGAAATGATCACCATGTGATAGCTGCAAGTGTCAAAGTCCATTATCCCAGATGTAGTGACTAGCCAGCTTTCAACTCCAAAGAGGACTTCTCCATCTGCCCTAGTTTTTAATATATTCACTCAGTTTAGTCACATCAGAATGGACACACAGATTCAGATTTTATAGATTTTATATTCTCTGTTGTTATCATTATGTGGTCAGTTGGTACCCTTCAAGCCAGCTCCTATGGACCTTCCATGTATCATGGACTGAGTTGTGTCCTCAACACCCTCATTCACAATCTGAAGCCTGAACTTCAGTCTGACTGCATTTGGAGACAGGACCTTTAAGGATGTACTTATGGCTACATGAGGTCTAAGGGTAAAGCCCTAATCCACTAGAACTGGTATTCTTAGTGTGTAGGTGGCCATATGAATATGTTTCTGGGTGTGCATGTATGTGCCATGTGGATAAGTGTTATATACCTTGGGCATTATTTTTCAGCCACCAATCTCTCTCTCTCTCTCTCTCTCTCTCTCTCTCTCTCTCTCTCTCTCTTTCTCTCTCTCTCTCTCTCCTCTCTCCCTTTGCATTTAAATGGAGAAAAGGACCAAACATATACACATAAGATAATTGGCTCTCCACAAGCCAAGTGGAGAACCAGCCCTGCTGATCCATGGACTCAGATATCTAGCCTCCCAAATTGTGAAAGTTCATTTCCATTTCTGCTGTTGAAGCCTCATTTGTGCTGTTGGTTCTGGCATCCTGAACAGGCTCTTGCAGTGTATTCTCATCATGCTTTTACCACTTCCTCACTTTGTGCTTCAGAGTGAAGTTCCAGGCCTGTTTCTCTTTCCTTGCCCAGTCTCCCATAAAAAGATCCTTGATTCTCATTGGTAGAGGATGGTGTTTAGTGGTTAATAGCTGCAGGTTCCGTGTGATTACTGTGACTGACGGTCACTGATTCTCAACAGCAGAGCATGGATATGTGCTACCTGTCTTCATATCTATTGAATCTGGATTTTCATTCTTACAGAAAAGCATGAGAAGCTGATTTCTGAGACAGCAGACCCCTCTAATTTCTCATTTATTGCACTATAAGAAGTCAAAGCTCATTTTTAGTGTGTGGAGGAGCAGCTCTGAACACAGGCAAACAGATACCATGCATTCATACACACTCAATTTTGTCTGACACAATTATACAGATCTAGGTGGAGTGGCAGAGAAAAATTTATTTATCGAACTTTGCAGGTTAACATCCCCTCTACACTGAAAATTCCAAGTGCTGCAAATTCACAGGGCGTAGTCAAATGCTGACAGATTAAGCTGTAGTCTGACTTTTTTCTGTCCTGTCAGCCAGCTTCCAAATAATCACATGGACACTTCTCATTAATTATGAAAACTCAGCTGATAGCTTAGGCTTGTTTCTAACTAGCTCTTATAACTTAAATTGACCAATTTCTATTAATTTACTTTCTGCCTCATGGCTTTATTGCCTTTCTTCTGTACTGCCCATGCTGCTTCCTCTGAGTCCTGGCATCTCCTTGAGACTCCATCCTTCCTCCCAGAGTCCTCTGTGTCTGGTTTTCTCACCTACACCTCCTGCTGAGCTAATGGCTGTTTAGCTTTTTGTTAAACCAATAAGAAGGCACCTTGGCAAAGACACATCTTAACAGTGCACAACAAGATTATTCCACAACATTAAGCTTTGTTGAAAGAGATGAAAAATAACAACAAACTAAGAACCTTCTGGGAGGCAGAGGCAGGCAGATCTCAGGGAGTTCAAGGCCAGACTGGTTTACAAAGTGAATTCCAGTACAGAATGGGAAAAGTTCTTCACCAATCCCACATCTGACAGAGGACTGATATCCAGAATATATAAGGAACTCAAGAAATTAGACATCAAAACGACCAACAGTCCAATTGAGAAATGGGCTTTAGAACTAAACAGAGAATTCTCAACAGAGGAAACTCAAATGGCTGAAAGACATTTAAGGAATTGCTCAACATCCCTAATCATCAGGGAAATGCAAATCAAAACAACTCTGAGATACCACCTTATGCCTGTCAGAATGGCTAAGATCAAAAACACTGAAGACACTTTATGCTGGAGAGGATGTGGAACTCGGGGAACTCTCCTCCACTGCTGGTGGGAATGCAAGCTTGTACAACCACTTTGGAAATCAATATGTCACTTTCTTAGAAAATTGGGAATCAATCTCCCCCAAGATCCAGCTATACCACTCCTGGGCATATACCCAAGAAATGCTCAATCATACCACAAGAGCACTTGCTCAGCTATGTTCATATCAGCATTGTTTGTAATAGCCAAAACCTGGAAACAACCTAGATGCCCTTCAACTGAAGAATGGATAAATAAATTGTGGCACATATACACAATGGAATACTACTCAGCAGAGAAAAACAATGACATCATGAGGTTTGCAGGCAAATGGATGGATCTAGAAAAAATCATCCTGAGTGAAGTAACCCAGACTCAGAAAGACAAATATGGTACGTACTCACTCATAGGAGGATGCTAGATGTGGAACAAGGATGACTGGACTGCTACTCACATCACCAGTGAGGCTACCTGGAAAACAGGACCCTAAGAAAGACACAGGGATCGCCCAATGATGGAGAAATGGCTGAGATCTACATGAACAGCCTGGACATGAGTGGGAGCAATGAACGGCAAGGGTCGAGGGAAAGAGAGCAGGAGATCCCAGCTGGATCAAGAACAGAGAGGGAGAACAAGGAATAGTAGACCATGGTAAATGAAGACCACATGAGAAAAGGAAGAAACAAAGAGCTAAAGAGGCCCACAGAAATCCACAAAGATACCCCCGCAAAAGACTGCTGACAATGGTCGAGAGACAGCCGGGACTGACCTACTCTGGTGATGGGATGGACAAACACCCTAATAGTTGTGCCATAAACCCCATCCAAGTACTGAGAAATCTGGATGCAGACATCCACGGCTAGGCCCCTGATGGAGCACTGGGAGTCTAATTAGTGAGAAAGAGGAGGGTTTATATGAGCGAGAATTGTTGAAACCAAGGTTGGATAAAGCACAGGGACAAATAACCAAACGAATGGAAACACATGAACTATGAACCAAAGGCTGAGGGGCCCCCAACTGGATCAGGCCCTCTGAATAGGTGAGACAGTTGATTGGCTTGATCTGTTTGGGAGGCATCTAGACAGTGGTACCAGGTCCTGGGCTCGTTGCATGAGTTAGCTGTTTGAAACCTGGGACTTATACAGGAATGCTTGGCTCAATCTGGGAGGAGGGACTGGACCTGCCTGGACTGAGTCTATCAGGTCGATCCCAGTCCTCGGGGGAGACCTTGATCTGGAGGAGGTGGAAATGGGGGTGGGCTGGGGGAAAGGGGAGAGGGGCAGGAAGGGAGAGAACAAGGGAATCTGTGGCTATTATGTAGAACTGAATAGTATTGTAAAATAAATACAAAAAAAAAATAAATTCCTAAGGTTAAAAAAAAGTAGATTCCGTAAAGTATAAAAATAAAAAAATAAAATAAAATAAAAATAAAAAAAAGAGGCCCACAGAAATCCACAAAGATACCCCCACAAAAGACTGCTGGCAATGGTCAAGAGACAGCCCGGACTGACCTACTCTGGTGATGGGATGGCCAAACACTCTAATAGTTGTGCCATAAACCCCATCCAAGGACTGAGGAATCTGGATGCAGACATCTATGGCTAGGCCCCGGGTGGAGCACTGGGAGTCTAATTAGTGAGAAAGAGGAGGGTTTATATGAGTGAGAATTGCTGAAACCAAGGTTAGATAAAGCACAGGGACAAATAACCAAACAAATGGAAACACATGAACTATGAACCAAAGGCTGAGGGGCCCCCAACTGGATCAGGCCTTCTGAATAGGTGAGACAGTTGATTGGCTTGATCTGTTTGGGAGGCATCTAGGCAGTGGTACCAGGTCCTGGGCTCATTGCATGAGTTAGCTGTTTGAAACCTGGGACTTATGCAGGGACGCTTGGCTCAATCTGAGAGGAGGGACTGGACCTGCCTGGACTGAGTCTATCAGGTCAATCCCAGTCCTCTGGGGAGACCTTGATCTGGAGGAGGTGGGAACGGGGGGTGGGCTGGGGGGAAGGGGAGGGGCAGGAAGGGAGAGAACAAGGGAATCTGTGACTATTATGTAGAACTGAATAGTATTGTAAAATAAAATTAAAACAAACAAACAAACAAACAAAAAAAAAAGTGAATTCCAGGACAGCCAGAACTGTTACACAGAGAAACCCTCTCTCAAAACATAAAACAAAACAAACAAACAAACAAAAACCCTCTGAAAATATGATCACAAGAAACTCAAACCTTGGCATAGTGAAAATATGCAAAGTACTGGTATGTTTCAGCCCCCTACAGTGGAAGATCGGACTTGAGAGAAGCCAAACAGGATTTAGCTTTAGATGAGGATGAGAGCTCACCACACCCAGGGAGGGTCACCCAGGAGCTTCCCCACCAGCTATAGGTTCATTTCTTCTTGTCACTAAAGCATCCCTGACACCACTGCACTCCAGCCTAGAGTGTTGCAGTCAGGACTGAAAAGAACATTACTAGGTAACCACAGGAGCAAAAGTTAGATATCTCTGTTGAGAGGTGTGATGGCTTGAATGAGGAATATCCCCTCCCCACCCCCACCCCCTACTCCAACCCATAAGCTCTGTACCTGAACACTTGGTTCCCAGTTGGTGGCAGTTTGGGGAAGTTTGAGAGGTACAGCTTTGCTGGAGGAAGGCTGTCACTGGGCATTGGCGTTGAGGTTATCTAGCCTTGTCTCGCTTCCAGTTTGCTCTCTCTGCTTCACGCTTTCTGTTGAGGTGGTGAGCTGTCTGCTCTCTGCTCTGGCTGCTGTCCTGACACTTGCTGCGATGTTTCCCTACACAATGGACTCTTATCTGTCTGGAACCATTAGCCCGAATAAACTCTTCTATTAATTGCCTTACTTTATCACAGTAATAGAAAAGTAACTAATACAAGGGGAAAGGAAGGGCATATGGGGAAATATGCCCCACATCTCTGAAGAAGCACACGAAAGTGTACAGATGAAGATGTCTTCTCTGTTGCCCTTAACCATACTCCCTGTTCTTCCACAGCAGCATACAGAGGTACACAAATGGATTCTAATCACATCTGGGGTAAAGAGAATCATTAATAAAAATAAGAAGGCTTCCTAAGTGTTGCTTTTTTTGCAATGTTATCTATATTTTTGTTTACAGCCCTGAGTTATTATCTCACAGAGATGACCAGGGCATGTAGGACATCTCCCCTAAAATTATGCTTGAGGTTTCTGGTTCCACATCTTTCTGGGATAGCACTGTCCACAGTAGACTGGACATTCCCATATCAATCATTAATAATAAAAAAAAAATTCATAGACATGCCTACAGACCAATTCTTCAACTGAGTTTCTTTCTTCCCACATGACTCCAATTTGAGCAGCTTTACAAAGAGTAATCATCCCAATATATTATCTCACAAGAAGCCTGTCTTTGGTTCTGATGTGTTTCCCTACTACACTTGACCCGGTCCCTGGTCCCACTTGCCTTCACTTGATGTATCTCTGTAGACTTCTTGTGTCTGGGAGAGTTCTTTAGGTTGATTTTGAATTGCAGAGAATAGTTATTTTGAATAATATCATTCATATTGGACTTCTTTATTTATTTTTGACTTATGATGGTTTTATATCCCAATATACACATTGTAAGTTGAAAATATCAAAGTCAACAAAATCTCTAATGCATCTAACATGATGAATAATCCCAGATCACCTTGTACATGCTCAGAATGTCACATGAGCCAACAGTTGGGCACTGTCACCTAATGCAAAGTGTATTTCATAAGAGTGTTGTGTATCTTATGCAATCTAAGGAGCACTCTGTAAATGTGAAAATCAGAATGGATGATGGCTGAACCTTTGTACCATCATAGCACCGAGCCATTGTTAAGTCAAACTATCCAAGTCTGCATCATCTCTACCTGTCTTTTTGGAATACCAATTAACAGAAGAGAACTAACCTCTCAGTGTTTACTCATTCTCTCTGTGTTCCCATCTTGTTAGATTCCATAGGGCAGAGCTACAGTCTGTACTCAACCTGGTCACAGACCCGTGGAGCATAGTTAAGGCCCATGATGGAATCTGGGGAGGTGAGGGCGTTTAGGGCCACTCTAGATTCATTCCTTCGAGGGAAGTTCAGGATCCAATCAAGGAATTCTTGGTTCTCTCATTCCCACAGCTTCATCTGTGCATGAGAGTGTAGACATGCAATGGGCTTGCATTTGGTTTGAGTTCTGTAGGACAAAATCTCTACTTTGCTTTGACCTAAACAAATGACCAGGCCTGGTGGACACCTCTCCCCTGTGTGATTGCTGGCATCTTCAATCAACTGTCTTACTCATTCATGCAACACATGGTCCTGTCAGCTCAGAGAAGTTGAGTAGGTGGGCCCCCCACAACCCAATCTGAGCCAAACACCTCTCTGGGAAATTAGCACCAGAGATAGAGTTACTGGCCAGTGACTCTTACCTGCAGCTGCATAAGGGAATCTGTGTGAGCTTTTCAAACATGCTAATGGCCCCAGCCTCAGAGACTTGACTCCAGTCAATATGGTGTGGGCTTTAGGCTATTTCTTCTCAGGAACATAGATGAGTATTATTTCAGTATTTTCTTTTTTAACTGCCAAACCTTCCAAATGCTTTGAAACACAGCAGTAATAATACAGCAGATATCTATGAGCCCATCTTCTAGATTTAGCAATGTTTTACTATGAGAAGAGGGGAAGGAAGTGGGGAGAGGGGGTGGGAAGGAAGGAGAGAAGGAAGGGGGAGGGGGTGGGAAGGAAGAAGGGAAGGAAGAGGGGAAGGGAGGGAAAGGGATGGGAAGAAAGAAGGGAAGGAAGGGAAGGGGGTGGGAAGGAAGAAGGGAAGGAAGAGGGAAGGGGTGGGAAGGAAGAAGGAAGAAGAGGAAGGGTGGGAAGAAGGGAAGGAAGAGGGAAGGGGTGGGAAGGAAGAAGGGAAGGAAGAGGGAATGGGGTGGGAAGGAAGAAGGAAGTAAGGAGGAGGAGAAAGGAAGAAGGAAGTAACAAAAGAATGGAGGGTGAGACTGGTAGAAGATTTAAAGCTGGGACTGTAGAGAAGAAAGGGAAATAATATCTTCCCATTTTCACCCTGGAGGTGAAAATTTTTAACTAATTACAAACCCAGAACCACTCAGGCTCTGAGAGCGACTTTTAAAGGAGACTTCAGAAAACCAGTTTCCTCTTACACATACACACACATTTACACATGTGCGATTGAAGCCTCTAGCCTCATACAAAGACTGGGGACAGGAACCCCAAGACCCACACAAGCCCTGTCTAGGACCTTTCTGTCTTGCACCACGTAAAGCGTTGCCTCAACATTCTGCACCCATGTTGACTCAGTGCTTACAGATTTTAAATGCTGTTTCCTGTAACCAATACATTTATCATATAACCATCATGTCATCATAAAAATTACCCCTGACACAATGTTGTTGCTACTCCAGAGTCCATTTAAAATATCAGACTTGTCCACACAACACTATTGGTGAAATTATTAAGGCCACTCCACTTAGTTAAAAGGAAGATTTATTTAGTGGGCAACTTACAAAAAGGGAAAGGTAAGTCGCAGGGTCTGGGGAAGGTATATCACAGTCCAGCGTTGTTCTCTGGAGCTCTGCTCAGTACACCTCCACCATTCAGGGTCCCGGCACAGAGAACATGCTCGCCCATCCAGATCTCGGGTCTCCAGGCACCTCCCCTGGCCCCACCTCATAGGCGTGACAGTTGCCAGAGTCTCAATGGGGGTTGGAACTTCCAGATTCAAGCTGGAATGGCTACCCACTACATCTCCCCCTTTTTGTCTAAATAAGAAGGTTCTAAACTAATACAAAACTATATACAAAGGAATGGTTATTAAATATTGTCCAGGAATAATGAGGGATAATGACCTAGATACGGTGGAACTACAACCAATGCAAACAATATCAAGCAAGAAACACATACTAAAATCCAGAGAAGTATAGAGCATAGGTAAATAGCATGTTATAAAGATCATTCCAAAAGGTGTCCTATCCTAAAGAACCTGAATCTAATACTTAATATTTTCTATCTAAGATATTATATATACTAAGTTGTAACTATAACTGTTAGTCCTCAGTCCCATCAAAGACCTGAGAAGGAACATAATGGTACCTGAGAAATGGTAGATGGATGCAAGCAACTTTCGGGAATCTTGCAAGAGTAGACCAAGACAGCTGGCAGCCTGGACAGTCACCTAATGTTTCTTAGCATTGTTGGTGCATTTAAATTGGCTACAGGCCTAGAGTATTTGACAGACCATTTTCAGAAGCAGGAATTCTGAAAGACCATCTTACCCTGTCTTGACAGAGTACAGTGGTCACTTTCCTTGTGTCCCGCTTGTCCAGAAAGGACAGCATTGCATTTGTACTGTCAGCCGTCAGGGCAAGGGCAGTTCTTTGCCCAGTAGGCCATTTTGTGCCAAAAAGACAAACTTCCAAATGGAAATGTCTTAGAAGCCCAACATTCTCTCCAGATCAAATTGGAGTAGCCAGGAGCAATTGTGTCTCATGTCAACAAAATTCTAAGTTATGTAAATGCCATATTCTCTAGGTCTATGAAGTGTTTGAAGATTACCTGTCCATCTGACCTATGTATCTGTAAATCTGGATAACCTAACTAATGTAACTATAGAGATGACAGGCATAGGTGACTATAAATCTATAAGTCTTATCTACCGAAATAACCTAAAAACTAAGGCTTACTTCACAAGGTAAACAGTCTATAAGCAAATGTATGGTGAAGAATGATGACTTCAAAATTGTGACAATACACAAGATATTTATAACAGAGGTAGGAATATATAGTGCAATAGGCAATATGACAATAATCTTAAATATATATCAATATACCAAATATCCTAAACAGAAATAGAACATACATAAAGTATGACAGATATAAATTTACATTTGTATCAATATAAAAATATTTTAAATAAGAGTAGAAATATATGTACATTATAACAAATATAGTTCTGTATTTGTATCAATATACAAATTATCTTAAACAGGAGATAAAAATAGTTTACATTTGTATCAACATATAAGAATCCTTAACAGTACAAATTACAGTGCAAATTATCTAAGGTTGCTATTTTACTAAATTTGTTTACTAGTATATACAATGATCTACCATCATATCTTCCCCAATGTAGAACATATCCAGGCTGCCCAGGCCTTTGGAATTTGTCCCACATTGGGCGCCAGATATTGGTGAAATTATTAAGGCCACTCCACTTAGTTAAAAGGAAGATTTATTTAGTGGGCAACTTACAAAAAGGGAAAGGTAGGTCGCAGGGTCTGGGGAAGGTGTATCACAGTCCAGCGTTGTTCTCTGGAGCTCTGCTCAGTCCACCTCCACCGTTCAGGGTCCCGGAACAGAGAACATGCTCGCCCATCCAGATCTCGGGTCTCCAGGCACCTCCCCTGGCCCCACCTCATAGGCATGACAGTTGCCAGAGTCTCAGTGGGGGTTGGAATTTCCAGATCCAAGCTGAAATGATTACCCACTACACAACACCCTTTCTAGCTTTTTTCTGATCCAGTACCTGTTCCCACCTGGCCTCACCTGATGTGCCTTTGTAGACTTCTTGGGTTTGGGGACAGTTCCTCACCTGTCTTAAGCTGCTTTTTGAATTATGGAGACTAATTATTTGGAAGAACATCACTCACGTTGGAAGTCTCTAATATCTTTATTTTGGGCAGGGCATCTTATTCTTTACAAGGTCATTCTTTGTAGGATTCACGAGATGTCCACTTCTTCCAACTTAGATGGCACTGACTGAATTTATCTAAATTTTTACTCATGCTGAATGAAATGACTTTAGAAGGAAGGTTCTAGAACACCAAGGGCTTGCCCTACCTGGAAGGTGGAGCTATAGTAAATGGTGACTCTTTGCCTGCTCTTTGTATAATTCAACATTGCACCAGTAGCTAAAGAAGTAAAAGAAATGGAGTGTTGTCACAGTTCATGCCTGCCATCCCACCAAGCAGGAGGCTGAGGCAGGGGGATTATGAATATGAGGATAGTCTTGGTTTCATAGTGAAATCTTGTCTCAAAAACCAAAACCAAAAGCAAGACAAAAGCAAAAACAACAACCAAACAAAAAACTATTAGCCACAAAAACTTGATATTTCTTATCAAATTTGATAATTTAATAAAGAATTATGGTTACATCTGTGGATAAAATTTCTTCTTATATAGACTTAAAACTCAATAGAGAATATAATACCTCTTAAGAACTTACCTGACTCAACCTACAATAAAACGTATTTACTAACTGGGGGGAATTTCTGATTGCTTTTGCTGAGTAACCTGCAATGCCGAAAAGGACCATTGGGTGGCTCACTGGCTCCAGAAGTTTTTCTCAGTGAGGTTTCTGCTTCAAAACTTGCTGTTACTGGAATTCGTCTGTTGTTTAGGAAGTCAATTCAATAAGTTCCCTGGACTCGAATAACCGGCTTGCAGAAACTTCTCATTTTATAAACTTTGAGCTGGCTTTGGATTCTTTTCTATCTGAATGTTTCCTTCTTCCTCATTTTTTTTTTTTTTCTGGCTCTAAATTTAGGTAACTCATTTAGGTATAGAATAAAAGAGAACAAACATCAGTAATGCAACAAAAAAATCTAAATCTCAGTATCTTTAAAGCTTTTAGAAACGTCTTGATTCTATTCCTCCTCCTCTTCTTCCTCTTCATCCTCCTCCTCCTCCTCCTCTTCTTGAAATATACAAAGCAATAAAATTCTCTAGAAACTCCACTTCCCTGGGTGGCAGTATGTGTTACTGGGACATGTGTGAGTGGATGGGAGGGTGGGGGAGTTAAAGAAGGGAGATCATAGAAGATCTAAGAACAGTTAGATAAAATTCCACTAAAATTTTTAAAATTTAAAATTAAAAGACTTTTGACCTCTAATAATTAGTCACACAAATCAGAGACTCTCTAGCCAAATTCAGACACACCAAGAGATAGATTGGACTTTACTCTTATGCCTTTTGGACTGCAGGGCACTTTCTTGTCTTCTGCATTCTGGGTTTTTGTTTCTTTGTTTGTTTGCTTCCTTTTAGCATACATTCAACTGATAAACAAAACGAAACAGAAGTCCAAATCTATTTTTGCAATTGCACCTTGCTACCTAGCAAAATGAGTTTTTAGTAATTTAATGCTTAGCCAAAAGTTCTAAAAATTTCTATAGTTAACTGAAGAGTACACACGGGGCTGCACGAATTCCTGATTACTGCTAATGGCCATGAGTCACTTTAGTAGATAGACAACTAGATCTCCAAACTTCTGAAGTTTGCTACAACATGCTGGGATAGCATCACAAAAGGGAACAGATACTACAGGAGGCCCCAAATGCAATGCTCTACCATGACTATGTGTTCTGGGGCTCCATCACCAGGAGGCTCCACCATGAGGTCACTGGAGCTTAATTCACATTTTTAGCCACTAGAGGGTTTCTCCCCCTCTTCCTCTTCTTTCTCTCACTTCTCTCTTTCTCTTCAGAGTCAGGGTCTTTGTAGGCCAGCATGGTTTCAAACTCTCCTTACTCTAATGGCAGCTAATTTCTTCGATTCTCGATTGATTATATTTCAATCAAGTCATTGGGCACTACTTCTTTATATACAATGACACTTTTCATACATTTTGATTTTATGAATAAAAACAAAGTTATCTTACAGTGGACAGATGATAGTGCACATATGTGTAAACCCAAGTATGGAATCACCCCATGCAGTGATGGATTCAGTTTCCACCAATAACTCTGCTTTCCTAGCAATACCAAGGACGGAAAAATATTTTTTTTTCTCTAGCCAAATGAAGTCTATACTTCCTATTTCAAGGCATGGCAGTCTCAAATAAAAAGTGTGAAAATGCTCAGGCAAATCCCCCCTTTCTTTCTCCTTGCCCATCCTCATTCTTGCTACTTGCTAATTTCCTGTTTTATTCCCACTTTCCTTCTCAAATTGGGAGCACATAAGAATGCATTATAAACCTGTCTCCAAAAAGAACTGGGTAGAGGTGATTCAGGGTTGTCAGGCTCAGGAAACACACACACACACACACACACACACACACACACACACACACACACTGCTTAGTAGCTATAAGGAGGTGTTCAAAATAACACCCCTGTAGCCGGGCGGTGGTGGCGCACGCCTTTAATCCCAGCACTCGGGAGGCAGAGGCAGGTGGATCTCTGTGAGTTCGAGGCCAGCCTGGGCTACCAAGTGAGTTCCAGGAAAGGCGCAAAGCTACACAGAGAAGCCCTGTCTCGAAAAACAAAAAACAAAAAAAAACAAAACAAAACAAACAAACAAAAAAAAACAGAAAACAACAAAATAACACCCCTTTCTCACACTTTTCATACTTGATGTGTGTGTCTCACCTTCAAGTTCACCAGATGTTTTCAGGTACCACACATTTTTGGATGCATGTCCTGGTGTTCTAAGAAGTCCTCGGCATTTCCAGCATCATTCCAGGAGACCCATACTTGCATCTTCATGACACTGAATGCTAGTACTCATGCCTTCATGCTTTATTTATAAATGTACAATAATCAGTCACCTGGGGACCCAGTTCTATCTGAGATGCATAATCAAAAAGGCAAAACAAGGGCTGGTAAGATGGCTCAGCAGGCAATGGAGCTTGCCACCACCCCCAAATACCTGAGTTCAGTCTCTAAGACCCACATGGTTGGAGAGAACTGATTCCTGCAAGTTATTCTCAGATCTCTGCTTATGCAAGCATGTGCATATGTGTGCAAGAGCAAATAAATAAACAAAGAAATAACTAAAGTAAAACTTAAACCAAACCAAACAAAACTCCACAACCAATCCAATTACAGAACAATTTATAAGTCTGACTTCATTTTTTTTTCAAAAATCAGGAATGTCCCAAGCGTATTTATTTACAAATGCTGGTTTTATTTTATTTTATTTTATTTTATTTTATTTTATTTTATTTTATAGTATGTATATATGTATCCCAGGCTTTTCTAGAACTTTTAAGACAGTGGTTGCTGCATAGCATCTTTTCTTGTTAGAATAAAAAGATCTGTCTGGTGAAGGTGAGATTGGATTCTTGGGTCCTCATCCCTCTCCCCCACCACCCCCAACCACCTCATCTGCTTTCTTGGCACACTTTGCTTCTTTTTAACTGGTACCTTTCTTTTTCCTGTTAGATTGATTAGCACCTGTAACATGCTTCCACTGCTGGAGAGAACTTTTGCCTTCTCTCCTTTCTTGTCTTAGTTGTCTCCTCCCTACTCTGTCTCTTCTATACAGTGTGTTAGATGAGGCCTTGGGACCACGAGAAGGCCCATAGCAGATGGGAAACAGAGCTGTGAATAACCATAGACAAATTAATATATTGAGATATATTCCAGGAGCTTCCATAGAGGGGATGTTTGGTACCAAACCCTAATGAACACAAGGAACATTTGAAAGCACTAAAACACGCTGCCTAATTTAGTTCTATCAAACTTTCCTAAACTAGACATTATTAACCTGTTTTCCAAACAAGGAAGATAAATTTCATACAGACTAATTAAATTCAACTGCCACAAAATAAAGATTCCCTGGTGATTCATGCTTGTAATTTCAGGACTCAAGGGGTCAGAGGCAGAAGGATTACTGCAAGTTTGGATCCATCTTGGGCTACATGACTGTGTTCCAGGCCAATCTGTATCTCTGCCTCAACGATGGCACCTTCTACTGCGTCTTTACATTGTGGGGGACAGAAGTGTAGGCCTTTTACAGCATATCCATGGTGTCACTCTCCCATTCATGAAAGCCCCTTCCATGACATAATCACCTTCTAAAGACCCCCTCTCTTCCACATTGCATTGCCACTGATGAATATAAAGCATAGGAATTTGATGAGACATAATTCCTATCTTTTCTTCCCTACCTCCTCTTCCTTTTTAATAAGCCTGTTATTTCTAACCAGTAACTTTCTTTTCCCATTAAATTGCTTACCCTCTACCATGTGCCTTCCCCATTTCAAGAGAGAACATCTGCTTGCTTTCTTCTTGTGATCTTAACTGCTCTCCTTACTCCGAGTCTTCTACATCACATGTTCCTTGCAGTTCTGGGACTGTGTGAAGCCACAGCCACCACAATGACAAAGACAACAACAAGCCAACACAGTTACATTTTAGTTAAGAACTAATGTGAATAAACTTGACATGGGAGTCAAAAGACAGACAAAAAGGAAGATCCTGGCAGCATAGACAGTGGACAAGGGGTTAGGATGTAGAATATCTAAAGCATGCCACAGACATGGGGGGAGAAAACTGCCCAGCAGACAACACAGCATTCGAGTAGAAGCTGTGCAGGGGACAAAACTTGGGTGGCCATTCCACATGTGAAAGATGTTCCATTTAACGGGGGACAGAGGAACGACAAAGTGTGCAATAAAGTGAAGTATCATTTTCACACAGAACTAAAATAAATACAAGGCATTAACAATATAAAGGATTGCAGAAATGATAACAACTGCATGGTGTGGGGAAAGGGTCAGTTAATGCAATATCCTTTGGAAACGATTTGGTACTATGCAAAAACACAGATAATGTGCATGCCCCATGACCCAGAAAATGCACACATATTTTACAGCAAGATGTTTTCATTTGTACTTGTGCAAGAAGTTTTGTAGCAGCTTCATGGGTATATGCATCTGTGAATAAACAAACCAGAAGAGGCCCAACTTCCCACAAAAAGATAGCAAAACACATCATTATGTATCCAGAAAAGGGAAAAGGCATCTATTACTATCAGAGAAAGAAGACTGCATGCCTGAAGATCATGAAGGAAGTGTCAACATGGAACACATAATATGGTTTCTTCAATGTCGACTTCAACATCATGGAAAACTACACCAACAAACTCCAGAGCTGTACTTTGTATTCAATAAGACTCTCAAGAAAATCTTATGGAGAAAGAAATGAAATGAAAAGATTCAGGTGCCCATGACAGACCTCTAGGTTGGTGGTCTGGTAGCATAGTTCAGTGGCAGAACACTTACCCAGAATGCACAGCCCCTGGAAGCTTAAAACGCAATGCCACTAACTGGATATCAACATGTAGAAGGCTGCAAATAGATCCATATCTGTCACCATGCACAAAACTTAACTCCAAGTGGATCAAGGACCTCAACATAAATCCAGCTACTCTGAACCTGCTAGAAGAGAAAGTAGGAAGTAATCTTGAATGCATTGGCATAGGAGATCACTTCCTAAATATAACACCAGGAGCAAAGGCACTGAGAGAAACAATCAATCAATGGGACCTCTTGAAACTGAGAAGCTTTTGTAGAGCAAAGGATACAGTCAACAAGGCAAAGCGACAGCCTGCAGAATGGGAAAAGATCTTCACCAACCCCACATCTGACAGAGGACTGATATCCAGAATATATAAGGAACTCAAGAAATTAGACATCAAAATGACCAACAGTCCAATTAAGAAATGGGCTATAGAACTAAACAGAAAATTCTCAACAGAAGAAACTCAAATGGCTGAAAGACATTTAAGGAATTGCTCAACATCCCTAATCATCAGGGAAATGCAAATCAAAACCTTACACCTGTCAGAATGGCTAAGATCAAAAACACTGAGGACACTTTATGCTGGAGAGGATGTGGAACTCAGGGAACTCTCCTCCACTGCTGGTGGGAATGCAAGCTTGTACAACCACTTTGGAAATCAATATGGCGCTTTCTTAGAAAATTGGGAATCAATCTCCCCCAAGATACACCTATACCACTCTTGGGCATATACCCAAGAAATGCTCAATCATACCACAAGAGCACTTGCTCAGCTATGTTCATATCAGCATTGTTTGTAATAGCCAAAACCTGGAAACAACATAGATGCCCTTCAACTGAAGAATGGATAAATAAATTGTGGCACATATACACAATGGAATACTACTCAGCAGAGAAAAACAATAACATCATAAGGTTTGCAGGCAAATGGATGGATCTAGAAAAAAATAATCCTGAGTGAGGTAACCCAGACTCAGAAAGACAAATATGGTATGTACTCACTCATAGGAGGATGCTAGATGTGGAACAAGGATGACTGGACTGCTACTCACATCACCAGTGAGGCTACCTGGAAAACAGGACCCCAAGAAAGACACGGGGATCACCCAATGATGGAGAAATGGCTGAGATCTACATGAACAGCCTGGACATGGGTGGGAGCAATGAACGGCAAGGGTCGAGGGAAAGAGAGCAGGAGATCCCAGCTGGATCAAGAACAGAGAGGGAGAACAAGGAATAGGAGACCATGGTAAATGAAGACCACATGAGAAAAGGAAGAAACAAAGTGCTAGAGAGGCCCACAGAAATCCACAAAGATACCCCCACAAAAGACTGCTGGCAATGGTCAAGAGACAGCCGGGACTGACCTACTCTGGTGATGGGATGGCCAAACACCCTAATAGTTGTGCCAGAAACTCCATCCAAGTACTGAGGAATCTGGATGCAGATATCCATGGCTAGGCCCCGGGTGGAGCGCTGGGAGTCTAATTAGTGAGAAAGAGGAGGGTTTATATGAGCGAGAATTGTTGAAACCAAGGTGGGATAAAGCACAGGGACAAATAGCCAAACGAGTGGAAACACATGAACTATGAACCAAAGGCTGAGGGGCCCCCAACTGGATCAGGCCCTCTGAATAGGTGAGACAGTCGATTAGCTTGATCTGTTTGGGAGGCATCTAGGCAGTGGTACCAGGTCCTGGGCTCGTTGCATGAGTTAGCTGTTTGAAACCTGGGACTTATACAGGGAAACTTGGCTCAATCTGGGAGGAAGGGACTGGACCTGCCTGGACTGAGTCTATCACGTCGATCTCAGTCCTCGGGGGAGTCCTTGATCTGGAGGTGGTGGGAAAGGGGGTAGGCTGGGGGGAAGGGGAGGGGGGCAGGAAGGGGGAGAACAAGGAAATCTGTGGCTATTATGTAGAACTGAATAGTATTGTAAAATAAAATAAATAAAATTTAAAAAAAATTAAAAAAAAAAAAAAAACCCAATGCCACACAGTTGCCAGTTCATGATACTATGTTATTTATCTGGGTGAGGCTCACTGTGTCTCTTGTGTTATAGTTCACTATATAACACACATTTCTCTACTTAAATTTTATTTTCTCACATTAAAAAATAACTTTCAGCCGGGCGTGGTGGCGCACGCCTTTAATCCCAGCACTCGGAGCAAGCCAGGCGATCTCTGTGAGTTCGAGCCAGCCTGGTCTCCAAAGCGAGTTCCAAGAAAGGCGCAAAGCTACACAGAGAAACCCTGTCTCGAAAAACCAAAAAAAAAAAAAAAAATAACTTTCATTTGGATTTACTAAACATTTAATATCTAAAAACTTCAGAGAAGATGCACCTTAGAACATGATGATCCTGACTGAGTCTGAGTGACAGCTTTCCTTGTTTACCAGGTGGTAAAATATGGAAAGTCCCACCCCTTCCCTGTAACTTCATCCCTTTGCCTGGTACTTCTGTGGGCAACAGTGCCAGTGTCCTCTGAACATGGAAAATTCCAGACTGAGTGGGATCTATGGGTGAGGGTGTTGTTTTGGGAAAAACACAGAGAGCATCTGTGAGTCTAGGAGTCTAACAGCACTACAGCTGAGTTCTGAACTCTCAGGCGGCTACAGTCGGCACCACTGGCAAGAGGATGGTGACAGGAATCATTTCTCGTAAGTTTCTAAGTCAGCGATTCTGCACGAGCATGGCAGGAAATAGCCTTTCCAGTCTATGGCCCAGGCTCTAGGCAAACCCAGGGAAGGCGAATTAACTCACTAGCAGAGCTCTGTAAATGTTTGAGCTTCCCAGGAGGCTGGGTCATCCAGCAAATAAAGAGACTGGGTAAGGGGGAAATGGCCACATAAGAGATGAGACTCAGACCTCATCCTAGTGCCCTGTTGGCCTTTTCTTTCTTCTGTCCATATCTGTGTCACACAGGACATTTTCCTAGCCTCCTGGCCATTCCAGGAATATTGATGACAGCACCTGAGAACGCTGATTCTACGCTCAGAAAACTAAATTCATGGAGGGCAATAGGATGCACGTGATGTGAAAACAAGAAGGAAAGGGATATGGAGAGGCCACTAAAACAGTGTTTGAAGCTGGGCGGTGGTGGCGCACGCCTTTAATCCCAGCACTCGGGAGGCAGAGCCAGGCGGATCTCTGTGAGTTCGAGGCCAGCCTGGGCTATCAAGTGAGTTCCAGGAAAGGCACAAAGCTACACAGAGAAACCCTGTCTCGAAAAACCAAAATAAAAAAAAAAAACAGTGTTTGAAAATGCTATAATGATAGCTGACATTTTTGCTTGCTAAATTCTTTTAATTTAAAATAACCAGTGAATGAAGGAATGAACAATTTAGCTGTCCTGGAAATGCTGTTTGCAGTTACCCGCTGGCTGTGACCAAGATGTCTTCTGTCATTTTAAGGGCAGCCCACAACAAGCATTTATGGTTTACTGATGTGAGAAGAGCCCTCCTATCCCTCTGCTGGTCGACCTTGTGCGTGTGGATGACAGTAGACCTCAACAGTCCTGGTTTATGCTCCTGCCTTGTTTTCACATCATTTCCATTCAGTCCAGTGAGACAGGCTGAGCTCTTTAAAGCAAGCCCCATTACACAGTTCTGTTTTAAAGGACCATCCCATAAAATAAGGTATGACAGGATTCAACACCTGCCTTTAAAAGCACTTCCTCCCTGTCATGTCCAACTTGATTTAACATGGGTATGTAGGGCTTCCCTGACAGCTTGAGCACCTACAGAGGCCAAGGTACAGGTGCAAAACAGATCTTCCCAAGGCTGTGAAGCAGAGTACAGCAAAACAGCAGTGGACTGTGGCAGTTCACCGTGAAGAAATCACTGGGGAAGAGGAAGGACGAGCCGGTGTGGCCAAATTTTCAAGGCTGAGTGCAAATTTCCCTCATTATACAACAGCAAATAAATATCTGTCTGGCCAAAGCAGGTGACTGTATACACAGGTGTCTCCTTGGCGATGTTTATGTGCATGAAAGGGCGGGCATGTGGAAACATAGACGTGCATGCCCTCTGTCCTCTTAGCCAATGCTAGGGTGAAAAAAATGAAGGCTTCAAGTATTGGTGGCGAGAGGAAGGAGAAAATGGTCTGCAGCCCTCAGTGACTTTTGATCACAGGCTTTTCAATGGGCTTCCAAGAATCCAGATATCTAGGCTTCTACTACAGGGTGATATTTCTAAAAGTAACGAAAGCCAAAGGCTATTGGAACTTGAGTGTGCACAGTGCCCTCCAAGACCACTTGTTCCTGGAGTGGGTGACCAAAAGATTGCACACCACAGACTTTGAAGTCAGACTTACCCAGCATCCCTCTCCTCACTGCTCAGCTCACCACCTATACTTTAGTTACATTTCTGCACCACAGCTTCTCAATCTTTGAAATGGGGCTTATATAACCAACTGATTTTTTTCCATGAGGATTAAACAAATTCTCTGAAAGCCCTTGACAAGGCTTGTCACAGGACTGTCTGTTGTCTGGTTTCCTTTGGGTTCAGACCCCAGTGATGCATAAGGGAGCTGGTCCCATAAAACTGTTGATGAGCACCAGGAAGGACGAGACCCTCACGCACAGGGAAGAGCAAGGGTCTGACACAGAGGAGCTCCCATGAATAAGATGAAGACTTTCAGAAGAAACAGTGTCCATTCTCACAGAGCATCTTTTTATTGTGGGATCTTCACTGACAGAACATATCGGATATGTCACCAAGCCTGCCTTTGCCAGAGAGACCTTTCAGACAGTTGGCTGGCAACACTTCCCACCTTTGGCTTTGTACCCATTGGCTTGTTTTACTTTCCCCCAGGATACACCCAGGATGCAGGTGGCCGTGGACATCATCAGAGAACAACTGTACCTTTGTAGTACTCACCATCCAGAGTGTGAGAGCCTGAGAATGTGGCACCATGAGAGGCTCAGGAAGATGCCTCTGCATCCTGCCACTGGGACGTGGTCTAAGAAGAGAAGGAATATTTTGTGTGTGGCAGGGAGGAGACCTGTCAGTTCCAAGAGCAAACAGTGATGCATTATGGACAGCTGTGGGAGCACTTGACAGAAGCAAAAGTCTGGCCAGAGACACAAGCCTGTTTTTAGGAAGTCCTGGGTAAAGATGGTGGAATATTTGGAAGACACAGTTCCCCCAGTTTCATTTTACTTCAGAGTCGGCATTGATGGGGAGCACACACCTTCGATGTCTATTTCAGGCAAGATTCTGGAACACATTACCCATTCTGGTTCCCCCTTTCAGGGAATCTGTGATCACAAGAAGCCAGCGTGAGTTCACTGAGAAATAGCAATTTCACACTAGACTCCATTCCTTTTTTAAAAAAAGAAATACTGGATTAAACCATGTAGTGGGTATTATGTTGTAGGAAAAGTTTTGGCCAAAGATCAGAGAAGACCCTTGTCTCCTTGCCAAGACCTAAATTAATCAACAGATTCTATTTACAAGGTAGGGAGTTCTTTTTTAAAAAAATCACAATCCTAGTAAGAAATAGACAATCAAAGGACTTCATGAAAGTGTAAAGATAAAATTAAGGACAACTCAGTCCTGTGCTGCAGAGATTTCCTCAGGAGTGTGAGCAGAACTCACACTTTCCCCATTCTTACCCATTTCTACACTGTCTTAGAGACAGAAGGATGTTCATTACGAGGTGGCTCTCTGTAGTGGGTAGCCATTCCAGCTTTGATCTGGAAGTTCCAACCCGCATTGAGGCTTCAGCAACTGTCACACCTAAAAGGTAGGGCCAAGGGAGGCACCTGGGGACCCAAGATCTGGATGGGCCAGCGCTCTCTCTGTTCCTGGACCCTTGATGGTGGAGGTTGACTGAGCAGAGCTCCAGAGAACACCGCTGGACTGTGATACACCTTCCCCAGACCCCGCAACCTACCTATCCCTTCATTTGTAAGTTATACACCAAATAAATCTTTCTTTTAACTACGTGGAGTGGCCTTAATAATTTCACCAATAGCTCTCAAAGTGAGGACCCCACACAGGTAGCTTTAGCTTCACTTGGGAAATTGATAGAAATGCCAACTCTCAGGCATTAGCCAGACTCCTTGAGCCTGGGCTGAGCCCACAATAGGTCCCTCAGCAACCCCTTCTGAAGCACATTGCATGGCTAAGACACTGCTTTGTTCATAAAGCTTTATGGATACAGCACATACTATCCATGTAACTTATCTTGTTAACAGAACTCCTGCTCTTGCTCCTCAGCAACAGTTAAAACAAGTCCCTTTAGCCTACCAATGAAGAAGGCAACTCATCTGGCCAACAGCTAGGAAGACTTATGTCCTACTGTACATAGATATTTGACAAGCTGTTTCATGAAATACTTTAGAATATAAAGGAAAATGGAGAAAGAACCTAGTTCAGTACACACTTCTTTTGAGCCTTTACTAGGTAAAAGACCATGCTGTGACTTAACATGCTTTACTAGTAACTAAGGTATAAATCTGAGTGGTATGCTTTCTCATGTTATAGAATGAAGCAGTAGGTTATTGACAGCATTGTATGGCAAAGTAAGGTTCAAAGAAATATTAATTTTCTCAAACAATCATCAGGGACAAATGAATACTTGTTTTGTGCCTGGTATTCAAAATTCAGTGACACTAAACCAAAATGGTGGAGAAGTGACCTAGAGGTTAGATTCTGAAAACCAACTTGGTGGTGCATGCCTACCTTAAGAGATTGGGGGGTACCTCAAGATGTGAAAGTGACAGAGTGGGCTTCATATTGGTCACACTGAGAGAACATTTACGAAGAAGATCCCAGGCTTACAATCTTCCTGATCAAATCAAATTCTACTTTTCAGGATGATATTTAGTCCTAGATATTGTATTTTAAGTGGTATTTACATCATTGGGAGCTTGCAGCCAAGTAAAACACGAGAAACAATCAGACCCATGTCTTAGGAAGTGTTGACAAAGCCTGTGGGGTATCTTCGTGACTTTTCTGTTGCTGTGGATACCATCAATGTAGCAGTAAACTTAAAAGTTCTTATTAATGAAATCAAATCCAGATCCAGTTATTGGGGTGTACACTGGAAGATCAGAGACAGAACAAGCCACAGCTAACCTCACCTGGCCAATTTCTCAGCTGATCTTGTTTCCTCAGACTGGAAGCCTCTGAGTCCTCATCCAGAATGAATCTCAGCTGAACTGCTACTAGAAGCCTGAAAGCTTAACCAGCCAAATGCTTAGCCAGCCAAATGCTTCTAGTTTCTGGTCTTCACACCTTATACACCTTTCTGCTTTCTACCATCACTCCCTATGAATAAAGGCTCGCTTTCTGGGATTAAATGCATGAGTCACCATGCTTGGCTGTATTCTTGAACACATGGATTTCTGCCTCTGGAATGCTAGGATTAAAGGCGTGTACTACCACTGCCTAACCTCTGTTTAATATTGTGGCTGTTCTGTTTCTAGCCCCAGATAAGTTTATTAGGGTGCACAATATTTCGGGGAACACAATACCACCTCACATCACCAAGGAAACTTATAGAAGAAAGAGTTTATTGGGGCTTACACTTTCAGAGGGCAAGTCCATGACCATCATGACACTAAGCACGGCAGCAGATAGCAGACATGGTACTGGATCAGTAGCTGAGAAATTACATCTGATCCACAATCACAAGGCAGAGAGCTAATTGGGAATGGTACATGCTTTTGAAACCTTAAATCCTGCCCAGTAACACACCTCCTTCAACAAGGCCACACCTCCAAGTCCCTTCCAAATAGTTCCACCAGCTGGGGACCAAGCATTCAAATATTTGAACCTATGGGTACCATTCTCATTAAAGCCACCACAGTCATATATACTGGAAAAGATTCAGGGAATCTCATTAATCACTGAAATTCTTGAAATACTACTTCTGGACCTGATCTGTTTGATGTGGCCACCAGGGATAAAACCTGAACAAGAATGAAAAAGCTACAAAGACACAGGTTCCCCTCCACCATAGGAATCATTTTCCAGGAAGCAAGTTTTCCCCAGGTTGCCATAAACACTGTTGTTGCAGTGTTAAAATATGGACTACCTCTGGGGGATGAAGTGGAGGGGATCCAAGCAGAGTAAAATAAACTACTCTCAAAGTCTATTTAGCCCTTCCCCCCATGCTTCTACACATGTCACTAAGTGTCCTAGAAGTACAATAGAAAACACATCATAAAAACATCTAAATCTTGCAGTGTGCTTACTGTGTTAGGTACTGTCCTAAGCTCTTTGTATAAAATCGCTCATTTTAGCAACACAATAGCACTAAAAGAATCATATTATTTAACAGATGAGGAAATTAAAGCACAGAGAAGTGACTAACTTATCTAAGATCAGATAGCTACTGCATGGTTGAATAGGAATTCAACTCAGGCAAGATAGCCTTAAGGTCTTGCTCTCTTTCATGGGAGCAATCAATAGTTTACCAATAATAGCATGTATGTTTGTCAAGTGAAGCAGTCAGATCATATCATCAGAAAGACATGGAGATATACTCATGCTACACTTGCTCACATACACGTAAGTGCAGATGTGAGCAGGGGCCCTTATTTGTGATTCACAATGCTGCGATTGCAAGAAACTCTAGAAAACAGGGCTAAGTCTGGAAATGCACACTAGACAGAAGACACGCCATTTCCCTCCCTGAGGGCTTGGCATTTGCTTCTCCTCCTCGACCTCTTTTTCCTTGACTTTTCCCAGGATGTCTCTACTCTGTGTTTCCTGCATGTTTCTCATAGAAGATATGATATATCAGCTTCCTGTTCCAGCCATGCCTGCTCCTTGCTGCTAGACCTTCCTACCATGATGGACTCTCCCTATGGAACCATAAGCCCAAATAAAACCTTTCTTCCTTAAGTTGCCTTTCGTCATGGTGTTTTATTGCAGCAATAGAAAAAAAAAAACTAATAAGAAGTTGGTATCAGACAGTGGATTGTTTCTGTGAAGAACCTGACCATATTATTTTTTGGAAGAATTGTTTTTGAAGACACTGGACTAAGCCTAAAAGACAGCAGTGCTGAGAGTCATACAGACTGTAGGGGCCTGGCTCACAAGGGTCCAGAGGAAAGCACAGACTTTAACAGCAACTGGGCTAGAGGCCATTCGTGCGGTGTAAAGAATCTAGCAGCTTTTTGCATTCCCATGCCCTAAGATCTTTCCTCAGGCTGAGTTTAAAAGTAACAGACTAAATTCTTTGGTGGAGGAAATTTCAAGATGGCATAACATTGAATCTGAGACGTTGTCGTTGATAATCCTTATACATGTCTACAACGAAAAGAGAACAAGTGGGCCAGAGAAGAAGGAGAAAAGGAGCACTAGGAAGCTTCATATCACAGTCAAGGCTCCTGTGGGAAGAGAGACTAATTATTACAAAGATGACCACCATTAAAAAGAGGCCTGCTTGGCACCGAAAGGGAGGCAAGGGTGCCAGAGGGCAGGACCTCATCCAGCTAAGCTTCTAGTTTGTGAAAGAAAGCCTAAGGAATCTTCTGCATCTAGAAAGCAAGTGAATAATAATAATAATAATAATAATAATAATAATAATAATAATGATGATGATGATGATGATGAAGCTACTGCTAATGTGATTCAAGGGATACAGGGTCCATCCCAAGCCTGAGTCCAACTCAAGCCTGGGTCCTCCCCAAGTCAGGGTCCATTCTAAGCTGCTGAACTTGACAGAGTTGTCCAAGTGGTGTCAGATTTAGAAGCATGAAGAATGCAAAATGAAGGGACTGTAAATTCACCTCTGTGGCTTTGAAGAGCCACCAATACAGCATGCGGCAAGGAAGTCCTAGCATGCATGTTGGAGAAGGGCAGGAGGACCTAAGAGGCCACTGTAAAGTTGTAAAAGTGAAGCCTGGGATTGCAGCAGAGACTACAGAGTTTTGGAGGTTCCAGAGTCATGATACATCTGCCAATGAGGACTGCATACAGGGGACAGAACCATCTCAACAGAAAGATGTATGTTTCAGACAGCAAAGCTGGTGAGGCAGAACCATCTGAGCCCTTTGAAACTAAAGCCCTAGACACTAGACACAGAGCTACAGGAGCTGTTGTTTGCCTTGCTTGGTTTTGGTCTTGCTTTAGTCCAGCATTTCCTCACTATACCCCATTTCCTCCCTTTTGTAATAGTAATGTATATTCTGTGCCATTGTATGTTGGAAGGATGTAATATGTTTATTTTTAAGGAGGATGCAGTTAAGAGATTACTTTGAGTCTCAACGGATACTTTAGCCTTTTAAACAGTGTTGAGCCCGAGGAAGACTATGGGGATTCTTGAGGTTGGACTAAGCACATTTTGCATTATGATATGGCCATGAGGCTCATGGGAACCAGGGAGTGGAATGTAGTTGTTTCAGTGAGAAAGATTCCCTCATAGTCTCGAGTATTTGAACACTTGCTCCTCAGTTAGTGACGCCATTTAAGGAGGCAATGCCTCCTTTCTGGAAGAAGTGTATTATATCACTGAGGGTAGGCGCTGAAAGTTTGTAGCCTCATTCCACTTCCAGTTGACTTTTTCGGCTTCATGTTTACTGCTGTAAGTGATCTCTCTGCTTCCTGCTCCTGCTGCCATACCTGCTGCTTGCTGCCATGCCTCCCCAGCAGGATGGGCATTTATTTATCCTTCTGCAACCCTAAGCCAAAATAAACTATTTATTCTACTAGTCAACTTTGGCGATGGTCTTTTATCACAGGGATAGAAACATAATTAATAAAGTTCTCTACTAGGGAGGTGTGGTGGTTTGTATTATGCTATGGCAGTGAGTTATATAGAGGTCAGGGAGTGGAATGTGGTGCTTTGGATGAGGAAGGATCCCCCCTAGGCTCATGCATTTGAATACTTTGTTCCCTGTGAGTAGTAGTAGTGTTTGGGGGAAGTTATACTACCTTTACAAGGTTGAATCTTGTGGAAGGAAGTACATTACTAGGAGTAGGCTTTAAGGTTTTATAGCTGGGCTCCACTTCCTGTGTGAGGATGAAAATGTGACCTCCCTGGTTCCAGGCTAGTCTCACATTTTTGCCTCGTTCCCTTCCCCTCCATGATACACTGTATCTTCTCCAGAATTGCAAGCCCAAACAAACCCTTTCTTCTCTGACTTGCTTTTTGTCAGGGTTGTTTATCACAGTATGGGAAAGGTGACTAACACAAGTCTCCCTCTGTCTTCCCATGCTTCCTGGGCTCTCTCTGGGAGTCTATTCTCTCAGGGAAAAAATGGTTTTCCAGCTTAGAGAGCACAGCTTTTCCAGAGTGAATTCTTCAGCATCCAAGTCTTTTGTTCCCCTGAAAACCTTTTCAACCTCATAATTAGCTCTATGGTCCCATGACTTCTGTGGCCTATGCATATGTGTGGCCAACTGTTTTCTTTACCTGAGTAATTCCTGTAGAAATGAACTTCTCTGGGGTTTGTTCATGAAGAGGGAATGTCTTTTTGAGTCCTGTGAGACAGACCAGTTAGCATAAACTTTGTGCTGATGACTTCATGGGCTGAGTGGCATCCCATAGTAAGAAGTACTCCTTGAGCAGCCTACATGCACACAAAGGGATGCAATGCCTCGACACTCTGGTCAAGGGTCTTGACGCCTTACTCTATTCATATGTTCCTTTTTACCACATACATAGGCCCCTGAGCCTGGTCTACTCTACACCTATGAAGCAACTAAAGGTGGGATTCTGGGTTTACTGTCTTGCTGACTTCACTGCTGGCCCTGCCCCTACATGCCATATGCAGATATCTCTACTGTTATTTTCTCTACCATGACTTTTCTTTGGTTACTTGCAATGGATGTGTCCCTATGGATGCATTGCAGGGACATCTGGCACACAGCTGCTGGGAAGGACCCACCTCACTGGTCCTCTCCAGAAGCTCCTGTATCTGTATCACTTTTCCCTATTGGAGACAGGATGCTGCTGTTGCCTGGAGTGCTAAACTGATTAGAAAGAAGGTGTGCTCTGGAGACCATTTCTGTTCTTTCTAGTTTCAGGTTGTCTCTGGTTTGAACTTCCCTTAGGAAGCATAGGATGGGACCAGTGGATGACAAAATGCAAATAGTAACCAATAAACAGTATGAAACATCTCAGCTTTAAGCTGTGTGCACTCCCCACTCTACAGACTCCCAGGGACAACTTCTTCTTCTTGATGCATAGGTTCCTGACAGCCTAACACATAGAAATTCAACTTGCAAATACTTCCTAATGCAAAAGTGCTTCTGAGAACTTAGGAGTTGTCTATTCTGTGAATGACAGTCTGACATAGGGCACAGTGCAGCCACAGTTCTCATTTAGTTGGCTGGCATATGAGCCAATGCCTTTTATGAACATCTCACTCAAGCTCACCACCTACTACTTCACAGGGAACCACTTGCTTTTGCATCTAGTTTAAAAAAAACTGGGTTACCATTTCCTTCTAAATCCATCTCTGCTAGCTGAAGGGATAACACTGTGTTTTGAGTTAGGTTATTTGTCTTTAATGGGCTAGTTTTGTTTTGTTTTCTCCCCAAATCCATTTGAAGTTGAAGTCTGTTTCATTATCAGATCCAATAAGAAATACAGGAGAAGAGGCCTTCCACCTGCCTTTCCAGCAAACCAATAGCTTGATAAAGTGACCAAAATCTTCCAACTGGCCATATGCATAGCCACTGGGCCACTGCCTGGACTGTGCCAGACACACGAATGTTTTCTCAGACTTGCACTCTTTTGCCTTTTGTTGATTAAATTTGGGAAGAGTCATAATTACTGTGACATAAATGTGTTCAACTGTGGAAATCTGTCTTTAGAAGAATCTGGCATAGCCTCCTGTAGTCAATCAAGAGCTTCAAAGGAAGCGACTGGGGGCATCTAAAGTGACAACAGTTGCCTGACAAATTGCCATTTCAAATCCCTTTGAACTAGAAGAGTGAACTTAATAGCTTTCAGCCACTGATTGTTATTCTTCAAACACAGGCTTTCCCTCTTGTCTTTTGGGTCATCTGATGAGCACTCCTTCTACAGAGGCCTCGAGACTGTTCTTGCCCCCAGTTTAAGTTAAAATTGAGATGTTTCATGCTGTTTAGTGGCTGCCCATTGGATTTTGTCATCCACTAGGCAAATCAATAATGGTACTGGAAGAATGATAGCAGCATCAGGACTCTCAGTGAGGACTACTGGCAGCAAGACACACCAGAACTGATACACTGTTGTCGAAGAGGAGATTTTGAGTGAGCGTTGGGAATAGAAATCTGGCTTATGAATTCAATATCTCACTGTAGCATAGGGGAACCAAGGCTGATGTTCTACACCTTAACACCTAAAACTGCACATTAAGTGGCATTCTTCAAAGCAGTGCATGATAGGCACCTGAAGCTATTTCAATTCAAAAATGATAAAAAATGACATATGATGTAAGCTGGGTCCTCACACTCAGAAACACATTCATGTGCTCAACAGGCAGACGTGGCCAGTAGCTACTAAGCTGGACAGCCCAGATAGGGCATTCTACAATGCCAGAAGTTCCCATTGCAGCATGACAGAGCAGGTGTTGCTCCTCTCATGGTTCAAACACAGAGGATGAAATGCTGATTGTAAGCCAAGGGCACATGGTAAAATCCCTGGGGCCAGTTCTCACACTGGCTTCCTTCCACACTGCCTCCCTCACCAGAGCTTTTTGCACTTTGTTCATTTTTAGTCCTCCCATCTACATCCCCACTTTCCACCCAGTTAAGTACCACCATCTGTCAGCACTTAAGACCAGGGCTACATCTTCATACAATGCCTCTTCTTCTGTATTAGAATTCATTTCACCCTCTGTCACCCTTCTCAGCTCTTTCCCTTGGAGTTATTCTAGGGGTCTGCTTAGTTTCTTGATTGAGCATCTGTAAGAAGCCCTGGTAGCCTGCTTGCTATGTAAATATATGCATATGTCTATATATGCATATCTGCATGCTTGCTATGCAAATATATGCATGCATCTATAAACACATATCCTCATGCTTTTTCACTGTAGTTGAACTAATTGGTCTTTTAAAGGGAGACCTCCAGCTAGATTTAAATACAAGCTTTGATGCAGAGCTGAAATATACTTTTCTCTTGTCAGGAAAAGCAGTTCACACTGTCTTGAGGTCAATACTTAAATTCAAACTTTTGTTTTGGAGCAGCTCATGCATAGACTGTGTTTTTCAGCCAAGGGCACAGGAGCCAGTGCTATCCAAGCCTGCCTATGTATTCTTGTTGGTCTCAGTCATGGAATTGCATCTCTGTCATCAGGTCTTTCTCTAGAGCCTTGGAAAGTGCTATTGTCTGGGGGAAGCAGTAGATTAACATTGTTCTGAGACAACCACCATTAACTAGTGACTGACGGAGGTGGCCCTCTAATTCTCAAGCCTCCAGGATGCATCACTGAATTGTGAGTTTTATATCACTTTGCAGAGTTAAGCTGAGTGCCCACAGTAATGATGAGTTGATGCTTTCTAAATTGCTTGGTGATGCTGGTGACTCCTACCCTTACCCTGCTACTCCTTGGGGCTTCTTGAAAGCACCTCTCAAATGAAAGCTCTGGCTTGGAATTGAGTTGGAAACCAAAATATACATATTCCCCAAAGAAAGATCACAAATAACAGGAGGAAGGCAAGGAAAGAAAGAGAAAAACATAGCATGTCTGGGCTCCTGTGATGCTGTGTTTCAGCTGCTCTGTACACACCGCTCTGGAAATGGTACTGTTGGTGCAAGTACAGCTCAGATGATGTAACCCGGATGCATCTTCCAGGATCACTGTTTGTTCTGGAGTTAGGGCTACTCCAGTTTCATTCCCTTTGCTACATTACTAAATGCTAACTTACATACTGTGATTGTCAGGTGACTACATAAGGTGGGAATGCTTAGATATGGAAGAGCCAGATGGTGTTTCCTGTAACACCTGACCTAGAAGGATGCCTGGGTGGCCAGGGTAGGTATGACTTTCCAGGACACTGAACCCATCTAAGCAAAGACTCAGAGCTTAGAATCAAGCCTTTCTGATTTCACGTGTTTTCATTTGTTCTTGAACATGTTTTGCCTTTAGTTTCTCAGATCTTAGGAATTTAAAAATAACACATGTCAAAAATACTTATCTTTTCTGTGGTTGCTTTGGGGGATCCTGAATTAAAACACATTAAAAGAAGATGTATCCACATGCGTTCATGGGCCAGTTTTGAATAAGGCATAAAAGGAGATGGTTGTTATTTTTAGAATTCTACAAAGAAAACAAAGCCAACAGGGGCCATTGCTTCTCTGCTGGCCAGCCATCTTTATCACATTGAGTAAAAGCAAAAGCATTGTCTCTGCTGAGTAGGATATAAAGAGGATATAAAGGCCCACACCAACAGGCATTTGGAGAAAGTGTCTGATGATCCATGTAACTATATACCACTAGGCAGAGTTCTATGGGCAGATTCACACAAAGGGGATGTGCCAATCATTTTTTTTTTTTTTTTTACTGTGTGACAGATGCCTGAGAGAAACGAATGAAAAAAAGAGAAGGTTTATTTTGGCTTCTGATTTCAGAGAGTTCAGGCCATGATCACTTGGCCTCATCACTATGGGCTTGTGGTGAGTCAGAGCATGGTGTAGGAGAAGGTACAGTAGAGGACATAGTGGAACAGAGATGCTCACCTCATGGCAGCCAGGAAGCAGAGAAGGACACAGGAAGAGGATATAGACACAATGTCTTTCAAAGGCATTCCTCCAGTTACCTATTTCCTATAACCTGCTATTGTCTCTTACTTAACAATGCCACCAGAGTATGAATCTATCAAGGGATTTAATCCATTGATTATGTATTAGCCATCATGATCCAGTCACCTCATTGCCTGGGGCCAGATGATGAGGCAACTATCAAAAATGAAAATACTGGGTACCACTTTGGTAAGTAGATCACAGGTCCTACTTCTGACTGTGCTTAGATGCAGATAGAGATAAAAAAATGTGTGTTTTCATTCCAGGCTGTTCTCTGGGTCTCTCAGTTGTTCAGCAGGCTTTACTCATTACTCATACCAGGGTAGTAGAAGATAAGTTTCTCATTTCTTGTGTCAATCTTCTCTCAAGCATCTACCTGGTTGTGGCTTCACTCCATAACTTTATTTCTACTGATGTTACTCCAGCACCAACTGCTACTCTAGGCACATGGTGATCTTTCTTTTGTGCTATAGAATTGGAAGAATGAGCAGTGTGAATTTCTTCTAACCCTTTTGCAAACTTGTCTCTTCAGAAACACTACAATTGAGAGATCAACACATGTTGAGTGTAATTCTATTGTAGCAGGAATCTTAAAGGGTCTTATTAATAAAATCAAACCTGTGAGCCAGGTATTGGGGTGAAGCTGGGAGATCAGAGATATAGAACAGGCCACAGCTAACCTCACCTGGCTAACTTCTCAGCTGGTCTTGTTTCCTCAGACTGAAAGCTTCTGTGTCCTCATCCCAAATGGCTTTCAGCTGAACTGTGCTGCTAGAAAGCCTGAAAGCTTAACCAGCCAAATGCTTGGTCTTCACACCTTATATATCTTTCCTTTCTGCCATCACTCCCTGTGATTAAAGGCTCACTTCGTGGGATTGAAGACGTGAGTCACCATGCTTGGCCGTATCCTTGAACACATGGATTTCTGCCTCTGGAATGCTAGGATTAAAGGTGTGAGTGCCACCATTTTCTAGCCTTTGTATCTAGTGGCTGTTCTGTCTCTGACCCCAGATAAGTTTATTAGGGTGTACAATATTTGGGGGAACACAATACCACCACATTCCATAATGCAGTTGCTGTGCTCAGTTTTCAAGAGAAATCGAGCCCTTTGTTTTAAGGTGATTGTCTTAAGTTGTGCTTTGTGGAGATTTTTTGGCAAAGTGATGATAGAGGGTTTTCTTCTGGCGACACCTGGAAGGGACTGGGAAGAGGATGTAGAAGGGAATGACAGCAGGGTGTTGTTATGAAATCCATCCTGAGCCACATGGTGTGAAAAACTAGATGGAGAGAGGAGCATCTCTTCTGCTGAAGGTGACAGAGCTCTATTTTAAGCCCCACCACTCTATCATTCTGTGATGCTGCAGAGTGAGGAGCATATCTCAGAAGTGCTCTGAGGGGAACCATCCCTGAGCATCCTCCAGGTAAGTTTCATTGAGGACATTTCTAGAAGCTCCTGCAGCAGCCAGCACAAGCCTCCCCAGGGATCTAGGTGAGCCACCCATGGTACCTGATCCAGAATCTCCTGCAGACTCCCCATGTGGCCCTGGGTGCTGCACCTTCAAGCTATGCGTATTTCTGTATGCCTATTGAAGTCACTCTGGGAAGTCCTGCTCTCTGCCCTGGGACATCTGCTCCCTTTCCCAGGAATGGTCTCTTCTATTCTCCCAAACTCTAAGTCATGCCACCTTGAAGGTATGGATGCCCAGTGCAAGCCACATGCCTTGGTCCTCCATCTTCACAACAGGAAGGGTAGGAGCTTTACTACTATGACAAGAAATAAAGTGGGTACTTCTTCCATTTGAAATTTTATATTTTTTTTATCTATTCCTACTTCAAACTACTTGTCACTCACACTTTGACCAGCATTAAAAGTAAGCACATTCCAAAAAACAACATACTAGTATTATTATCTAGAAGCCACACTACAAAACAACTAGATACAATAAGCTAGGCACAGTGTCCTTTCCCTTTCTAGTTTCTCCTTCTGTGGTTTTCATTACTCAAGGACAAATACAGTCTAAGCATTCTTAAATTTTAATTTGTGAGCCATTCTGAGGAAAGCAGTAAAGTGTCATACTGTTCTCCTCCTCTTGCCCTCTACATCTGTTGTGAATCGGCTACCCACTCACTTGTCCCCTATGAACAGTCTTTGCCCTTAGATCCATCATCATGACAACATAGTACTTTTATCAAAGTAACCCTTTAAAAAATTTTTTTGTATGGGTGTTTTGCCTACATGTATTTCTGTGCACCATGTCCAGCAGAGGCCAGAAGAGGGAGTCAGATCTTCTAGAACTGGACAAGCCAGTACTCTTAACTGCTGAACCATCTTTCCAGTCCCTGAAAGTAACCACCCCACCTTTTTTTTTTGAGAACAACAGAAAGAGACTATATTCACATTACTTTTATAACACTATACTTTAAAAATATACAGTTATTAACTTTTTACATGCTTAATTTATAAATTAAACTTCAGCATACGTAAGTTATCATCAGAGAAGAAAACCTAGCGCATACAGCATTCAGTACTAGCCACCGTGTCAGTCATCCACCTGAGGGACTTCGAGCATATGCCTTGCATATAAGTGAGGACTGTTATAGGTAATTAATAGGATTGTCCATACCTCTCTTGTAGATATAATATTGATTGTCACAATTGATTTCTCCCCTTTTCCTTCAGCACGCTTCCTGCATCCTTTAAAAGCTGCAGCAGCTTCTAACTGCTGTCTTTGTTCTCATGAAATTCTTATTAATTATGCAGTTGACCTTCTCTTATGTTAGCTGTAATAATGACGGGCTGTCTGACATTCACACAGCAAAAGGGCATCATGAGTTTTCATTCCTGCTAAGATAGCTGAGTACAGCTAGCTATCCATTCAATGAGGAAACAGTCTCTCCTTTTCCTCTTATTTATTTATGGTTTTCATACAATATGTTTTGATCAATTTTTCCTCCCCAAACCCCTCTTAGATCTTCTTATATCTTAAGTACTGTTCTCAAAAGTGAAGGAAGTAGAAAGAGAGGAAGGGGAGAAATCACAGCTACAGAATGGAGCTGGAGTGTGGTAGCTGAGGGTCCAACGTAACTTGAAAGACTCTGGAGATTTTGATAAGTGTAGCTGTGGCCAATGAGTTCAATTCCATTAATAACAATGGGATTAACAATGATTAGAATTATTTATAGCTATTCTGTAGTGATTTGGCTAAGGTTCTTTGAATAGACACTGTAAGGTCAGGGGTCATTTTGTGTCCACACACACACACACACACACACACACACACACACACAGAGAGAGAGAGAGAGAGAGAGAGACAGAGAGAGACAGAGAGAGACAGAGAGAGGAAAACTACATATATATATATAAATATACACACACATATATATAGTGTAAACACACACACATATATGCATCGATGCCATGTATATACAATGTGCTAGTTAATTGTTAACTAGCCCCATGATCTGAACTTTTTCCTTTCAAAGACCACTAGGATTCATGGAATTACATGGCTGTTATTAATAGGAGCAGGAACTCATTTCTTCTCAAATGTTTTGACTTGCTGAGTACAATTGTTCTCTTTCCAGAACATTCATCCAAGTTCAAAGTATACTAGACAGGCCCTTCTAACAGCAAAGGACAAGATTCCCAACCAAAATGCCCATAAGCATCAGCATAAATGCACTAACTTACAAGAAAGGAGAGATTTCTTGATGATTCTAGGTTAGCCACAGTATTCAGGCTGTCTAATGATGTCCCAAAGAAGTGTTCCTCTAGGACCTGGGCACTGAATTCCTTTGTGCTGATTTTATCCTTGGACAGGTTGTCAGCAGAGTGGGTCACAAGAGACGAGGAAGCATGGATATTCAGCTCTGTTTTATTTTCTTGGCATCCTCCACCCAGAAGAAGAAATCAGCAACTACCAAGGTACCCAGAAGCTGTGCAGCTGCTAGGCTGCTTACCTTTTCTCAGAATCCCTGATGATTGTTGTCGTGGTTTGAATGAGAAGTATCCCCCATAGGCTCATGAATCTGAACACTCGTTTCTGGTAGGTGGTACTGTGTGGGGAGGTCATAGAATCTTGCTGACGAGAGTACATCACATCACTCGGGTGAGCTCTGAGGGTTTATTATAGCCTTCACCTACTTCCTGTTCTTTCTGTGTTAGAAGAAATGTGATGTCTCTGCTTCCTGTTCCTGTGGCTGTGCCTTCACTATCTACTGTTCTTCTCTATCCCTTTGTGACCATAATCCAGAAAAAAAATCAATAACTTCCTTAAGTTGGTTCTGTCAGGGTATTTTATCACAGCAACAGAAAAATAACTAATGCAATTCTAATGTTCCTTCATGAACAAACCTCTAAACCTTCCTCCAATCTCTCCTCCTGATTCTCTGCTCTCTGTGTGTGCTTTTCTTATGGTAAATGGCACCAGAATGTCATAGTAACCAGAAATGCAAAGTTTTAAAGCACTGAGTAAAACATTAGGTTATTGGCTTTAATACTGCAAAATGCAGAAAGGTAACTGCCTTTTTTTTCCTGCAGTGGTTGACATTCTCCATGTTTGTTTGACTCATGCATTTTTTTTGTAGCATTTCATAATGAACCTATAGTCAGAGAGAGTGACCTAAGGGAGAAGGACTATGAACAGAGGGTCCCTGAAGGGGACACAGTTAGAGCAGCGTTTGTTTTCCTGGTGTACAGCAACAATGGAGTCACATTTAGAAATGGGACAATATTTAGGAATATATTATGTAAGTTTGAATGGGGTCCATTCTCAAACAAACTTCTTGTGCAAGAATACTTGTCTCATAACATATTTTATCTGCTTTTCAGGGAAACTCATTCCAAGACTGTGTTTGTCTACATGCCACTATGCAGGCACCAAGCAAAGCCTGGAAAAGCAAAGAGGCAACAGGAAATCCTTTTTAGAGTGTTGGTTCCAAGAACATCTCAGAGGTGGTGCCAGGCATGAAGGAAGAATGGTTACCAGAGGGCTAAGGAGGAAAGAAAGTCAGGCAACAGAGCAGAGTTGCAGCCAAGAGCTTTCTCTTTTTCAGATATCATCTATCATCTATCTATCTATCTATCTATCTATCTATCTATCTATCTATCTATCATCTATCTATCTATCTACCTATCTATCCATGCATCCATCTGTCTACCTACCTATCATCTATTTGTCTTCTATCCTATATCAATATCTATTATATTATATATAATTACACACACACCCATATATATGTATATATATATATAAAATGCCTGCATGTCATTTATTATTACATCTGTCAGTGACCCTGTCTTTTATAGTACCTACCACACCCATCACTTCTATGTGCCTGTATACTAATGATTTGTGTGTATTGTGTTTGCAAGTGTGTGTAGACGTATGCATGCCTATGTACATGAGCAGAGTCTAGAATACGGTGTAGGGTGTCCTGTTCTCCAACTCTTCGGCTTATTCATTTGAGACAGGGTCACTCACTGAACCTAGAGCTAGGCTGGTGGCTGGCAAGTACCAGGGATCCTCCTGATCACCCTACATAATGCCTGATAAGAAGTGACTATATTAGTTTGCCATATGTATTCTCTATACTATATTTTCCATGGTTGTTTCATTGCTGAGCTCCTTGTACTCCTTGTACCTACAAAACCAAGAAAGTGTGCTGTGTTGTAGCAGTAGCTTCACAATCTTGCATTTAGCATTTTTCTTCATTGCGCTGAGGCCATGACAACTGGCCTATGACATATGGATATGTCAAGTAGTAGCTGTAATGTGAGAACACAGACAGTCATCTCATTTCTCATTATGAGCATCTTTTATGGTTTAATGGAGTGAAGGAAGGGGGTGTACATAGCAATGGGCACTGACATGTCTCCAGGACAATGAAGAAAACAAGTTTGTGAGGAGAGACAGAGTCCATAAGGATCCAGAGACACGAAGCTGGAAGGCTGGTTCTGTGCTGAGAGGCAGAGAAGAATTTAAAAGGTCATCTAGCTTCTGTGTGGGCAGTAAGATTGGGCCAAAGCATTGTTTGTTTTAAAGAAGATACTCACCACCTTTAGTACCTTCACCTTCAAGGTCTTCAGCAGGATCAGTGTCATTGGCTATAACCTTAGTACAAAAACTCCTGAATATGCAGGGCAGCACAGGCAAGGAAATAGTTGGGGCAATTCCTAAATGGAGAAAAGAGGCTTGGGGACTATCAGAAGTGAACTAGCTCCTCAGGAAGATGCATTTTGATTTCAACCCCTTGCAGCTGTCTGTCTCCCCACTCTGGCGCTGCCTTGATGTGCTCTTGCTTAGACTGTAGTTATAGATTTATAGGCAGAGGAAGAGCCCGATGCCTCAGATAGCTTTCCTCTCTTTCTTTATTTTGTTTTGTTATGTGTATGAGTGTTTTGTATGCATGTATGTCTGTGCATTGTGCATTGTGTGCATGCCAAGCCTGAAGAAGCTAGAAGAAGTCATCATATCCCTCAGAACTGGAGTAGTCAGGTACCATGTGAATGCTGGGAATTGAATCCAGGTTCTCTGGAAGGGCAGCTGGTGTTTTTAACTGCTGAGTCATCTCTCCAGACCCAACTTTCTCCTTCTCAATATGGATCCCAAGGCTAAGGGCAGTGGACTCTTAATGATCCAGAGGGTGAGGATAGAATGCATGGAGCTAAATCTCCATTATATGTAGTTTCCCCATAGAAAGAGGGCCTGTTTAGAAAACACTAAAAGAAATATATAGAGAGATTATGAAATAGAATGTCATTTCTAGAGATTTAAGAAGTAACTTTGAAGACATTCTTTGCTGATGACAGGCTATTTGAGATTAAACCCACCAAGATAACAGCCCAACTTCTCTGATGTTGAAGGGTTATAATTTGAATGCTTTAGAAAAACATTGTTCCAAAAACCCAGTTTCAAGCCAGCGATATGGTTACACATGTGCTACCAGCTACTTAGGATCCTAAGGCAGGAAGAATGCATGTCTGAGGCCAGCCTGGCCTACATATGTATGACTTGTCCCCAAATATAAGTGGTAAAGCATTTATCTAGCATGTGTGAGGCTTCAAGCTCAACACCCAGTGCTGAAAAAACAGACAAGCCATAGTTATGTGAGGTTAGTGATTGGTTCAACTCATTGTTAAGTTAACATAAACAGGACCCTTGTTATATTTTATCTTGAGATACTGAGATAAATGCATTCCAGGTTCTGTTTACAAGTCAATACAATCCTTGGTCCACACTGGACACTCTAGGAGACAGGCTTGAGAACATCAGTCTGACAGAGTCTTTTGCCCAGAGCTTGAGTGGCTGGAAGACCTCCAAGGTTTCTAATCTAGAAGGACATTCCCAATGAGGCAGGAAGTGGGAGAGCACACAGCGGGTTCCTTCCATACACTTCTCTATGCCCACAAAACTCTAAGGCTGTTGAGAAGGTTGCAATGGATCACGTCCACGTGCTCCACAGGCAGAACCTGCTCCAGGCTGCAGATTTTCTGTGTTGCCTCCGTCTTCAGATTCCCATTGGCATCTACTGCAGTTTGCTCCAAAGTCTAGGGCTGGTGTTAGAGTTCTTGTCTTATGTCATGCTTTTGGAGGTCAGGACAAACCAAAGCTCTCTTCATATTGGTTACATAGAGAGAAGCCATGGTGAAAACACTATGCAGAATTAGGGAGCCAAGAACTGGGTGGGCCAGGTGAGGGAGAAGAGAGCATTTTAAAAAAATTATTTTTTAAAAGATTTATTTTATTTTATATGTATGAGTGTTTTACATGTATGTTTGTGTACCACATGGGTGCCTAGTACCCGCAGAAGCCAGAAGAGAGTGTCAAATCAACTGAAACTTGAGTTACTCATGGTTATTAACCAACATGTGGGCACTGGGAATAGGACTTGGGTCCTCGGCAGGAGCAGCCAGTGTACTAAATTACTGAGCCATCTCTCTAGCCCTCAAGAGCATTTCTTATATGTGATACTACTATAGCACAGTAAACAGGAGAAGAGGCAGGGACAGAGGTAAGGAACTCACTAGGATGTTTCAAAGATCTGCAAAGTGGAGATGCGGGGGCCAAGAAACCCAGTGAACCTGTTCACAACTCCAACACTCAGCTGCATTTATGATAGCATGTGGAAATCAGGGATATAGATACTCAGACTAGCCAAGATTTCTTAGAAGAACTCTATTCAACGGCACAAGGAGGCACCAAAGAAGACAGAAAAAAGGCAGACAGGAATCATTTTTCAAAGAGCCACCTTTTAACTCAAATCACTCTGGGTGACCAGAGTTGGCAAAGCACAGTACACACAGACAGTTACGTGGACTGGTCAGGTGCTTCCCATCATTCAGGGGGAAAATGTGCTGAAATAAACGGAGAAGAATCCTAGGACCACAAGAGAATAAGAGCGATACCATACCCCAATAGAAAGCTTATTTGAAAAGTCAGGTGAGCCAAAGAGAGTGATGGGCAGAAGGAGCCCAGATGACAGCTGTCTCCAGAGGCTTTGGGATGCAGAGAATGGAGATGGCTTCATGCTGCTTTCCCTGGACTGGTCCTGCCTCATGAAGAAAATATTGCCATGCTTGCCTGAGATCTTACTGCCATGGCTTTAATAGCCATGAGTCAAGGTGCAGAATTTATTCAATATTAAAAAGGAAACTTCTTGGATTTATTCAGGTGCATGCCAGATGTTGTGTTAGCATTGGCCCCACAAAAAGGGACTCCTAGAAATCAACTGCAGGCCCTGGAATCCTACAGTCTTTTCCTTAGTTAACCCTTAGGAGGCCATATCGGCCAGTTCTAAGACCGTCCACAGCCCAGAGGGCTGGCAGTTACAATATGTACTCATTGCTGCAACACAAAGTGCTATACCCAAACAACAAGCTAGAAATAACATGGTATGTCTCTGTGTTATAAAGAATCCAATCAGTGTATCAGGATAGACAGTTGGTGACAGTCTCTGTGTTGAAATTCACTTGTTTAATTTTCAAGTCCTTTACTGGGGGGAAACTACCAAATATGGCCCTGAGTTTTTAGAGTTTCCATGGTTGGGATGAATGGACTGGAGGCTCACAGGAGATAGGGACCATGATTTTGGTTTCCTGATAGTCCATGTTTCCACCCAAATGACAGGGTGAAACACATGACAGATAATCCATCATTGCTGCCTGCTGTGAAGTTCCTTAGAGGATATTCTTGGTTTCTTGGTTCTCTAAGTATGACATCTCTGGAACTTGGTTTTCTCACCTATAATATGAGAGATGTACTAGTGGTGGTCAGTTTTATGTCAACTTGACAAAAACTAGAGTCAATTGAGAAGAGGGAATCTCAGTTGAGAAAATATCTCCACCTGTGGACAAGCTTGTGATGCATTTTCTTAGTGGTTGATGTGGGAGGGTCCAGCCCATTGTGGGTGGTGCCACTCCTGGTCTGGTGGCCCTGAGATATATAAGAAAGCAGGCTGTGCAAGCCAGTAGGAGCAAACCAGTAAACAGCATTTTTCCATGACCTCCGCTTTCGCTTCTGCCTCCAGGTTCCTGCTTTGAGTTCCTGTCCTGACTTACGAGACTACAAGCTGTGAGATGAAATAAAAGCTTTCTTCCCCAAGTTGCTTTTTGTCACAGTATTTATCACAGCAATAGAGACCCTAATTACGATGGTTCTCACAATGAAGTCTCCCCATTTCCTTCTGTGAAAGCATGAGTTACTGAAAGCTGGGTAAGACTTCAACTGCCCCCTGACCTTTCTAAAGGGAGATGTGCATTTGAGACCACAGCTGGGTTTGCCTGAAAAGCTTCTCCATTGTCAGCACAATCCCAAAGTGTTCTTTTTGTAATTTCTCCATTAGCATCTTGTGCAGCAAGTCCACATGCAAGCAAAATTACCACCAGCAATGATGCACCCATAAACTGGTGCAGCCAGTACTCCAGGGGGCAGCGTATCATGGCCTCAGTGAAATGTGTGAATTTTAATGCTGAGGGTCATATCTGAATCCCAAAGCATAGTCAGTTAATAGAAATGACAAGAAAGGTCAGCATAGGACCTAGAAGACCTAAAAGGATTCTGTAACAAGGAAATGCTTCTCTGTGCAACATAGGCTCAGACAGTTATCAGACTGGAATGTTCTAGTACAAGGCTCTCATGGCAAAACCAAATTATGTGACCATGCAAAGCAGACATCAATGAATTCCTCTGTCCAGAACAGCACTTGTAGTCTTTCAGTAACTTTATTGCTTTGGTTTAACTGTGTCTTCTCATCCTTACTCATTATTCTCTGAACCCTAGACACTGGTGTTCTCTACAGTCCTGAGAATGATCTACAATGGCCATATTTTCACTTTTGTGTGAGTGAGTTTATTTAGTATCAAGCCAAAGTACGAGAATAAATAGCAGCAGATGCACAGACAAACAGAAACCAGCATCTAATTAGGCACTCAAAGCATCTATCAGAAACAGAGTAAGGAAACTGTTGAAGAATCAGCTGGAGTTCTCAATAGAGGGACCCCAGTGAGGAGCAGTGTGTCCCTTAGGAGGTCTCCAAGTGAAGGAACAAATAAAAAATGGCAAAAATCATCAAATCTGGGACTTACACACATCCACTGGAAACTTACTGGGAATGATGAGGCAGTCAGATGGCATTCCCTATTGATCTTTCTCCTCATGGCTGAAGTTTCAGCTTCTCTTTCCTATTATAGGCACTTTTACATCATGGGATAAACACTAGTAATCTCTGGAGGAATGTTTTATCTTTAGCTCTTCTCAGGGATCTAATTCTTTGATGCTTGAAGTGTGTTGTTGTTGTCTTCCCTCTCTTTCAAAGGTGAGGTCACCCTATCCCCAGATGAAGGGTTTTGGTTGGAAGTGGGGGACCAGCTCTGCTTACAGAATGAGCTCAAACAATATGTGAAAGATGGCCAATATAATGTATATTATAGATGGTGAGCATCAGGCCCAGGTTGAGCTAGTCAAAATTCTCTGTTTTGACAGGAATCCATGCATTGGACTGATTTCTTCTCTGGCTACAGGATTATAAGGGGACATATTTCTAGGATCCAGGTATTGATGCTCTAGCTTTACCCTGACAGTCAAATGCAGAGAAGCAATAGCAGGCAGAGAGTTCCAGCCTTCCAGCCCCTTTCCTTTCTGTGGCCAGTTCCACATCTCTTCCCCACACCTAGTTACTCAGTTTGGACTTCTGTTTAAGAATGTCCCCTTTGATTTACGCGTGCGTGCGTGCGTGCGTGCGTGCGTGCGTGCGTGCGTATGTGTTCCTGAGGTTTTATAATGTTCTGTTTCCTATGACCTAGGGACCCTGATAGGGTTACATAACCACATTTTCCATTAAGAAGGCACGAGGTATTATCTTTAAAAATGAATTAGAGCATTCTGATAGAGGAATACCAAAAAAAAGCAAGCTGATCAGACATCTGGAAGCTCTGAGTTGGTTTCTGTTCAATCACTTTTTTTTTGAGGCACCTCCCAAGTGATCACGGAGGCTTCTGTCTGAATTCAATAAAGTGCCCCTTATAAGACACCTACTTATTAACCAAGAAACCAGGAGCAGAAGCAAGTCCACAAACACTTGACTCCTGCTGTTATCAAGATCTGAATCAGTAAATATTTGAGGTCCTGGTCAACTTTTAGAGTTCCTGACTAAGCCAACTCATTGAATGTTGAATAGAAAAGCAAAACCAACATTCTCTGATTACTGCTCACTACCACGTTCACTCTGTTCATCCTCATGCCAAGTGATGAACAAAGGCTGAGCACTATTTCAGCCTCATTAGGAGGGGAGTGGCTAAGCCAATTCTAACTTTGCTGGGGAGACCAAGCCTATTCCACTCCATTGCTCCATGATCATTTATACGTAAGGAGCTATCCAGGTCTGCCCAGCAACCCTGGGTGTGGATGTTGGCATCATGCACATTTCAATGATATTCATGTATTGCTCTAGATTGTTCTAAGTGAGTCTATAAAGTTCCTTGCTCCTACGAATGAGTCCTGAGGCTGACTCACCATAGAGTCCTCTTGGAGGAACAGTTGGTTTAATATATGAGATTAACTATTATTCAGTATTAAGTAAAGTAAAGAGATCGGTCAGTTCACAAGTTTGATAAGATCCTGTTTCCAATGACCTCTGGAAGTATGGGGTTTATTTTTATTACAAACTTTCTTAACTCCCTTTATTTTTCGCTTAAACTCTATCATTGAGAGTCCTTCCTTGCCTGATGTCTCAAGGAATAATTATGTTTCCTTGTCCTTGAACTGAACTTTCTTTCCCCTTTAGGGTCATGGTCCATTTGTTGGAGTGTTTAATATCAAACCTTACTTTGACTCTATCCTTCTTTCCTTCAAAAGGATGCCATCCCTGACAGAAATGACAGAAATCATTTCATGCTGTGATTCCTTTCCATTGCTCATTGGTACTTATTGCAGTCATTACTTGCCAATTTAATGTCCCTTCCAAAGATATACAAGCAGAAGATGGTTTTCAATTCCTGTGAAGACAGTGCCTTTATCAATGGTTAATTCACCTTTTGGACACAACCACGACTAGTAGACACGTATATGTATTTGTTCTTGATCACCATATTACCTACAATTTTAAAATAATTTATTTTAAAATAATTTAGACAATGTGCTGTGGGATAATGCTTTTGTATACTGGTTTAATAAAACACTGACTGGCCAGCAGCCAGGCAGGAAGTATAGGCAGGACAAGCAGACTGGAGAATGCTGGGAAGAGGAAAGGCAGAGGGAGGAGTCTCCAGCCAGACACAGAGGAAGCAAGATGACAAGACAGAACTGAGAAAAGGTACCAAACAATGTTGCTTAACATAGATAAAAATTATGGGTTAATTTAAGTGTAACAGCTAGTCAGTAATAAGTCTGAGTCAGTGGTTGAGCAGTTACAAATAATACTAAGCCTCTGAATGATTATTTTATAAGTTGCTATAGGACTTCAGGGCCAGGCAGGACTAGAGAAACCTTCTGGCTACAACCATGTTATTCAGGTGCTTACAACAATTCAGAGAGGTATTCTTACCTTAGATCCTCAGGCAAGTTCTGCAAGAGTGTACACCATGCATGCTTTTGGTACTTCTGATGCTAACCTAGTTATGTGTAGACACGGGGTAAATTACTAATAAGCTTAAAACATTCAAAACATATCCTTTTTTTAATGAAGTTGAGTAAGAAACCAGAAACACCTATGAGGAATTTTTCTTGATTAAGTTCTTCAAAGTAGTATGCCTCAGTCTAAATTTGGGCAGTACTTTCTGGCAGCAGCCCAGATACTAGAATATCTGTGGGGGAAAAACTTTTGCCTATTGCCTGTTTGTCTTTGTAATTGACTGGTGAATTCATCGAAACTGTTCCTGAGTTCATCCACCTATTTTAACTGTGGTCACTGCTGACACCATCCTTCGGTGATACCAGAATCAGTATTTTCAGCTTTTCAATGTGAATTGAAGACCATTGACTCTCCTTTATACTCACAGCACTATATTGAGACTATTGAGACACTAGCCCAACATATACTAAGGCCCTGAGTTTGATCACCAGCATGGTGGGAAAAACGTTGAAAATATATCATAATTTAAACAAAAAACAGGGAAGTCTGATTTCTGGGTTTTTTGTTTTTTGTTTTTTTTCAATAGAAGAGCACCCTTGTCTGGAGACTACTTATTGGGTTGTGATGAAAACTGATGAAAAATCCCATGGATTGTCAAATTGAGTAGGTTATCCTTGCCCACACTCCAGCAAAGCCTTTTTAAACTCTAAGGCAAGGCCTCTTGGGATTCATCTTCAGGAAGCTGCTCCTACTAAATCTTAGCTCTGCCTTTCCCTTAAGCTCCCACCTATGAAATCTATAAAACTCCTTTTATTCCTCCAGTTCACAAGATAAGAGCCCAGAGGCCACTGACTCAATGGAGTTTTATGTGACCATGAACATCTGGCACTCAAGTTAAATCTCACTAGAGGCTGGAAGACTTCCCTTGAACTCAAGGACCCCACATGCACAAATCATTAGAAGAGGGAGATGTTCACACATATATATGCCTGTACACATACAAACACACACATCCATGCAAGACGCAGAGGCACATGTGCACAACTGCACCACACACAAATGCACACATATGTATGCCCACGACATGCACAAAACACATGTGTGCCCACACTTAGCCACCAACGAAGATTAAATGATTGGCAGATGAGTGGTGTCTAGGTAGGAAGAGGCAATGAGGACCTGGCACAGTCTTCTCTCTCCACAGGCAGACAGGCTTGATGTTTGGCATCTTTGTGGCTGCCTCTCTAGCAGAAGCTAAACATGGTTGGTCTGAAAGAGAAAACCAAGGCTGAAATCTTGCAGGTGGCACTTCCGTTCCCACCATCACTAACCAGACCCACCACTGCACATGTATCCATGGCATCACAGGCAAGTGGGGGTGACTGGCCGGGAGCACAGTCCTGATACTGAGTCGGGGGGGAGAGTGGGGTCAGCTCTTCCCCAGATCCCACACCCTGCTCTATACAATTGTTATTCTTTGGCTCTCACTTTGAAAAACAAGCGCCTTTTATCTTGCTCTCTAATTTGATATGCCCTTCGGTGGCTCATTGCTGAGCTAATGGGGCATCTGTTCTTAGGGATCCACAGAGGGGCGGATGCCTGTGGGTAAAGATCACAGGCAAAGGCCCCAGGCACCAAGACAAGCCCGTGTTTCTTGTTTGGCATGGTTCGGAGCGGCTGTGGGCAGAACGAAGCACATTTCATGTCGGGGATGTCAAGACACAGCCAAGCACCAGGAACAAGGGAGAAAATGAAACAGATCTTATCTTTACACGGACAAACCAGAGCAGATGGACTGCTGGGCGGGCCCCCTCACACCCCTCCTTTGTTGCTTTTATTGTTTTGTTTCCCCAGATTCCCTAACTGAAGGCAGCATTCCATTTAAGGCTCCCAAGCCTATTGGGAAATGCTATGGAGGACTCCACAGGAAAGGATCTTCAGTTGCATTTAAAGAAGAAAACAGTATGTCCTTGGCCACCCCAAGCCCACTCAAGATGACAGGATTCAGAACATGTTCCCAAACTCAAACCTTTGGAAAATCTCCATGTTTCTTCTGGAACAGACAGCCCTCCTGCTCAGCACAGCTGTGACAGGTGGCCCTGCCAGCTGATACTACTCTGCCTGACCAGAAGCAGATTCCAGAACACTCCCCCGGGAGCCTCTTCAGTGAATGGCTGTGAGGTGGGCAAGTGGCACACTGATGCCGGACTCCAGCAAATGGGAAAGGAAGATGAAGTGACCTTGCTCACAAACCTCCAACCTTGTGTACATGTAGAACGTGAACCCCCAGAGTGCAGAACCCCCAGGAAGCAAGGGAAATGAGGTGAGGAGAGAAAGGAGCTTAGAGAAACTCTGGCCAGGGCTGATCAGATGTTTTTCTGGAGGTGATCTTATTAAAATAGCAAAACATGTTTTGGACCATTCCAACTCCATATCACAATGCCTTGCTACCCCCAGGATGCTCACAGAGGAAAGAAAGAGAAACATTCAGGGCAGCACTGGGTCTTTGTTACTGGTTTGGATGGAAACACAACTACCACACAGGACTGGGCTGAGAGTTCAATGACAAGCTGGAGGCAGATGCATCCTTGGATTCATTTATTCCTGTGTCCATTCAGCAAATGTTTACTGAGGGGTCACCATGCACAGGTGCTGCCTGGGGCGCAGGAAAATGAGCCAGGTTAGTTCCATGAGGGAAATGATTGGCCGTGCCCACTCTGCTCCCATTCCTACTTAGTGGAAATGCTCACTCACCTCTTACGTGATGTTTCTGAGGTAGGGTGTTGTTTGAATCTTAAATGGTCTTTTAATAAAAAAAAAAGTACCAGATAATGGGGTAAGAAGCAGGGCAAGCCACAGCCACCACCTACTACCTTACTAACCCCACAAATTCTCTGACTGAAATCTTCTGAGTCTTCACCTGAAAGGGTCTCAGCTAAACTGCCTTAGTTCCTGTTTCCTCACACCTTATATACCTTTTTTTCTGCCTTTCCATCACTTCCTGGGATTAAGGCATGTGTGCTTCCCAGTACTGGGATTAAAGGTGTGTGTCACCACTGCCTGGCTCTGTTTCCAGTGTGACCTTGAACTCACAGAGATCCAGATGGATCTCTGCCTCCCAAGTGGTAGGGTTTAGGGTATGTGCCACCACTGTCTAGCCTCTATGTCTAATCTAGTGGCTGGCTCTGTCCTCTGATCCTCAAGGCAAGCTTTATTAGGGTACATAATATATAACCACAGTAGGGCCTCTGGGAGGTGACTATACCAGAAAGGTGGACCTCTCATGAATGTGATTAGTGATCTATATTATAAGAGCCAGATATCTGATACTCTATTTATAAGGATTGCATTGAGAAATTGACAGTCTGTAACCTGGGAAAGCACTTCCTGAACACCTGCCAGAACTCAAGTTATGATGAGACCCCATCTCAGACCTTCAGCTATTTTATGCTAGCTCCCTGTTTTAGTTATCTTTAGCTGTTAACTTTACAGAACTTAGAGTTATTTGATGAGGAAATCTCAATTGAGGGAGTGTCCACATCACATTGGCCCACAAGCATAACTGTAGGAAGATGGTCTTAACAGCTAATTGACTTGGGAGGACTCAGCACACTGTGGGCAGCACTGTCCCTAGGCAGATGGGCCTGGGCCTTATAACAAAGCTAGGTAAGCATGAATCTGTGAGCAAGCCAGCAACCAACATTCTTCCTGAGTTTCTGCTTCAAATTTTCTGCTTGAGTTCCTGCCTTGACCTCCCTCAGTGATGGACCATGACCTGGAAGTGTTAACCAATAAACCCTTTCCTCTCCTAAGTTGCTTTAGGAGTGTTTTATCATGGGAACAGAAAGCAAACTGCCTAATCAGAGATGGACAGAAACAGAAAAACTCCCTGTTTTCTAGGATTTTCTATTCTACCACAGGAAACAATGCAAAACAAGAATCCAAGCACACATGTGAGGAAGTACAGTGTGCTGTGAATGAAAGCAAAGTAGGGGAAGGGAAGGTGTGGTTCTGTGAAAGTCTGTCACTAACTGAGTGACATCCAGATGTGGCATTATCCAGCTCCTGTCCCCAGGCCAGAATGAATGGGAAGGTTTGAAAGGACCAGCACTACAGGGACAAGCACAAAAGGGAAAGGTACCTGGTGTGATCCAGACTGTGGGGAATGAAGGGAAGGAGGTCCGAGAGGTCAGTGTGAGCCAGTGTGTTTAGGTCCTCGAGGCCATAGTAAGTGCTTTGGCTACTGCTGGAAATCTGTAGGAAATAAGAAGGACAGCATGACAAGAAGAGGCAGGAGGTGGCTGCCACGGTCCAACTGGTACAACTTATGAGAGCTTGGGTGGCCTGGGGGAAAGCAGGCAGAGTTTCTTCTGGGTTTGGATGGATGGGTGTGAGTAACGACATCAGGGTGGCTCCTGTGAAGAGTGGAGCAGTTGTTTATGGAAGTGAGAAAGCTGAAGGTGGGAATGGGCAGGATTTGGCAGTAACACCAATAAACTGACAGCAGGAACCCCAGTGGAAAACTTTCTAGGGTCTTCCTTGCCTCATCCCAGAGCTAGGCTCAATGACAGGAGGCAAATTCCCAGTTCCCCTCTCTCCGAGACATCATAAAGACCCTTGTCCCCAGACCTTACCATATACTCCTGGAGAAACTGTTGAAAATAGTTCAGAGACCAACAGAAAACCTGCTGTGGATATTGCTCTATATAAATAAAGCACTGATTGGCCAGTGACCAGGCAGGAAGTATAGGTGGGACAAGGAGAGAGGAGAATTGAGGAAGGAGGAAGGAAAGAGAGACTACCTGGAGCCACCACCAGGACAAGGAATATGTAAGGTACCAATAAGCCACGAGCCACATGGCAAAGTAAAGATGGATAGAAATGGGCTGAATGTAAGAGTAAGAGCTAAACAATGACAGGCCTGAGCTAATGGCCAAGCAGTTTAAATAATGTAAAAGTCTGTGTGTTTATTTTATAAGTGGGCTCTGGGACTGGTGGAACTTGGCGGCGGGAGCTGGAGAGAAATTCTCCAGCAACAAAAACCCAACCAGGAAGCCGGGATAATGGTTCTCAAATGGTTCTCAAATCGGGGGTGGAGGGGTCTCAAATCAACCAGAGGTTGAGGGTTGGATGCCACCACTGGCTTTCAGACCCTAGCCTGAAGAGAGAGTGACAATTCATGGTTTTGCTGCTGTCAAAAAGAGGCTTGGATGATATAGGTGAGAGCATCTCTCCTGCATCACCTCTGGTAAAGGAGCCACAGGGAACGAGGCCAGAAACACCTTCTGGTCTGGTTTTTTTTTTTTTTTTTTAAGGCAGTGTCTCAGATATGCCAGGCTAGCCTCAAACTGCCTATATTTTCCTGCTTTCTCCTCCCCAGTGCTGGGATTATAAGCATGTACCATCACACTCAGTTTATGAGATTCTGGGGACTGAATCCAGGGCTTTGTCCATTCTACTCATGAGTTCAACCAACTGAGGGATACAGCCTTCACCCTAACCCTCTGGCTCTTAACTTACCACATGATGGATTCCCATCATCAAGCTTATAGTACCATGCAGAGACAGTGGTGACCTCACTGACAAACCTCGATTCTGTCCCATTTGGGTCTCAGTGTTTGGATCAGCATGTTTGGAGGCTGTGGGGCATCCTAAAAGTTTCTGTGGCCCTGTTACGACTCATATGTCCACTTAGGTGACTACAGTAAAAGACCAATTCCGTAAGCTGTGTGGTGGTCATCACCACAGGGACAGTCGTCGTCGTCGTCCTCCCCCCCCCCCCGCCCCCGAGCAGGTGTGGCAGCATTGACAGGATCCGAAAATCACCGATGTTCATCCCTTGGTCTGATCCCATCTGTCAGTCAGTTCTGGACCTTCAATGTACAAGCAACAGGGGCTGAGAACACAGACTCTTGGGCTCTAGATCCCATAATTGAAATATCTGGATGCTCCAGAGGCTCTGTGATTTCAAATGCATTTCCCCGTGACTGGAAGATACAGTCAGGCTAAGCTACTGACAAAGGCTTCGGCAGGTGTTCCTCTCCACAAACAACTTAGAAACCCTGACAATCAGCTTTAGTAGTCTAAATGGGATGGCCATGCTAAGATCTTGCAAGCCGGACACCGATGGATGCTGCAGCATGGATTAAAGGCAGCCAGCAATTCCTCCAGTGGCTGTGCTTTCCATAATGATATAAGAGGATGATTGGAGAGGTGGCTCAGTGGGAAAGAGCACTTGCCCAAGTATGAGGGCCTGAGTTAAGATCCCCAACGACTCTGTAAAACGCCATGCATCTCCATGGGTAGTGTAAGGCCCGCACTCAGTGATGGGGGCAGGATTGGCAGAGTGGAAATAGTAGAATTGTTGGGGCTTGCTGGCTTCCAGTCTAGCCACCATGACACTGAGTTCCAACTTCAGCGAGAGATGCTATCTCAAGGGAAGAAAGTGAAGAGTGACAGAAGACGAGACTGTTGAGTCCAAAGTGGGCCCTGAACCTCCAAAACAACAGTCTGGCCTCAGCTCAAGCTAGACTCTGACCAGGTAAACAGAAGGATTGCTAGTGGATAAGCAAAAGCTTACACTCCGCATTCCTCAGAAACTTATGAAGTGGGTTTTTGCCAGGAAGAGCCCCTACTTCCCTTCTCTTCTGCTATAGCTCACTAGGGCACCTAGTTCCTTATTTGCTCATACCTGTAGCACGTATCAAAGCCCCCACACTAGCTATCGGACTCTTCTGGCTCCCAACTCCCTCCCAACTCTAGCTTCCAGATTATAGAATTCTCCCCACCCCCAATCCCCACAATACCTATGTCTTTCAAACTGCAAGATTTTCCTCACCCTTTTGTTGTTCTCTCTGGATTCCAAAAGATAGTCCATGCAGTTTTGAACTTCCCCAAATAAACCTTTCTTTCTACTCATGGAGTAGTCTAGTTTGGTGATTTCTTTGCACCCTCACTTACAGACACCTGATGTTTTCCTCTGGCTCTCCATGTGTACAAGGGCATATACATCTGCACACATGTGTGCAAACATGCATATAGGTAAGTAGATAGATAGATAGATATATAGATAATAGATAATAAAATATATATATATAATATATAACAACACAAACATATATATATATAATATATATATATATATATAGAGAGAGAGAGAGAGAGAGAGAGAGAGAGAGAGAGGAGAGAGAGAGAAGAACCACATGGATTATACATGGACTAATATAAAACTAATCATCATAAGGATGTGGATAAAGGAGTTGGGTTATTAGGACAGTCTCTAACGTACTATCGGAACCTGATAATCACTATATCAGATGATTGCAAACACCAGCTTCAGTGTCACACTTCAGGCCTATAGACCTGTGAGTTATAAACTTGAACCAGAAAAGATCAAGCCTAAGACAGCCAATGCAGCACTGAAAGCCAGCTCCCTAGGAAAGGCCAGGCCCAGATTGTGACTAAATGAAGGTAAGAGTGTCTTTGGAACCTTCGTAAAGTGTGGATGACTATAGTAGTTTCTTGGATCCTCTGTGCAAACTCTTTAAAACACATGGTTTCAGAATAAGAAGCCAGTGTGACTCATGGGCACATAGCATTTAATATCTGAGCCCTGCTCCAATACATGAAATTTCCATGGTGAAGAAACTGTGGTTCATGCTCTTGGCAACACAGACTCTTGATGAGAATGGCAGGTGATGTGATTAGCTTTCTTCAGTTTAAGAGTTCTGCTGTTGATTTCCAGGCCTACCACTTTTGTGGGAAGTTGTAATGATGGTGAGAAATGTGTACTGCTCTTGGAAGTGGACAGTACTCAATGATCTTTGTTTGCCTTTTGGAGGGAGCCAAGGATAATCACAAAAAACCTGACCTCAGACAGTAGACCATTGGCCATCTCAGCATGTATGGTGAGGGGCACTGGGCATACCTAGTTCACAGTTTCTTCCTTTCCTCCTTCTCACTCTTCCACACTCTCAGTATGTGATTCCAGTGTCACTGGGGTAATTTTGATATCACCATTGCACTCAGCAGTCATAACCAGAGTGCTGTATCAGTCTTGCACTGTTGAATTTCATGCCAAGTCACACAACTTTCTTGCCCTTGGTTCTGGAGAATTCCATTACCTGGCTCTTTCTTCATGACCCCGTTCATGCTATAGCTTCAATGATCAGCTGGGTGAACATTTCTTGAATTTTATTTTAAATTCTAACCTAACATTTCTATGTTTGTAGGTTTCGGAAGGTTATAACCATTCTGTATAAAGACAACCGCAGAGTTCCTTATGGAAAAGTGAAGACCTATAACCATATCCGACTTTCCAGTGACACCCCCTGGCTTGGCTCTGTCTTAATGAGGAATTACACAATCTGAGGACAGAAATTTGGTGGCCATGCTACAGATGATGAATGTGGTCATCATGATTATGCCACTTGGAGTTAACTGCAGGCAAGATGGGTTTTGGTGCTGGTGGAAAGATCAGAGTATTTTAAGGCATCTCCTACTCAATCCCACCACACATCTTTTGTCTACATCATCTGTAGAAATGGCAAGAAAAGTGAATGCATAGAATCATAAAGAGAAAAGTTATTCTGGCCAGAATCCTTGATACAGTGTGTGGAAACAGCTGGGTAAGTGGGAACTTGGAGGTATTAACACATGTCATTTGGACAGCACTGACAATATTGAAAAGTATTCATCTTTCACACTCAAAGTGAAGCCAGATACAACATTTGATGAAGAGTGCCAGAGTCTAGTACAGGGCTGTGCATGCATTCTGCCTGGCCCAGAGTTCCAGATGCTTGTTCTACTGCTCCTTAACCAACAGCTCCAGAAAGCTTTAGTAAATTTTCAACTTGTAGAATGCAAACAAAGGAGAACAATGTTTTTTAAATGTTATTTTTAAAATAATATTTCATTAATTCTTTGGGAATTTCATAGCATATATTTTGATCATATGCATTCTCTCGACCAGCTCCTCCAAAATCTACCCTCAGCTCTCTACCTACCAAACTTTGAGTTATCTTCTTAAAATTTTTTCATGCCTATCAACTCTAATTAGCTATCAGATTCAAGAGCTCCTCAGCTACTGTTGAGATTTCATGCTCACCTCCTCATCTCTAAACTGGGATGTTGTCTGGCTCAGTCCTGAATGGGATGTGCATATCACACCCTTCCCCACAAGGCTTAATCATCTTAAAGGAAGAGGGGGTAGAAATATAAGAGCCAGAGGTTACAGATGGCTTCAAGGAAACATTGTTTCCTGGTACACCAGGGAAATTGCACATATGAACTCACAATGATTGTGACATCATGCATAAAAACTATACAACCTCAAGTCATGTCTTTATTTATTTTAGTTTTGTGTGTATGTGCCTATATGTGTGTGCATGTTATCATGTGTACTGTGGTGTGCTTGTGAAGGTCAGAGAAAAACTCATGAGAACTGGTTCTTTCCTTTCAGCATGTTTCTGCCTAGGATTGAATTCAGGTCTTCAGGCTTGGAGATAGGTGACTTTACCCAAGGAATCACCTACTTGTCTAAGAAAAAAAACTCCCATGCTTCTCTTTCTAGATAGTTGGCATTTTGTACACAAGAAGGTGGGTGAGTATACCCTTCAACTTCATATTCAGGGCATCTGATGTCATTTATACAGCAACAATGCACTTGATCTGATCTGCTCAGCACCTACCTCAGGCTTCAAGTCTCACCTGAGCTCCAAGGATTTGCAGGTTTCCAGTTGTGAATCACACAGAAACATGAATTTGCAGAGAGTTTTATGATTTTTTCCCTCAGCACTGCCCTGGGTCTCCCTCTGATTCAGGCAATGTTGCTCTGGGAGTTGTTAATTAAGGCAGGAAGGGAAGGAAGCAAGGCAGGGGAAGTGCTCTGGAGAACATTACTTAGAGCTGAATCACAGCCAAAGGTTGTTCACTATGTGAAGATGTTTCTTCCTTCTGGCCTCTATGGAAAGACAACAAGTTGCATTTTCCCCACCTCCTAGAATTGCCAGGTAAAACTGTGCCTGGTATCTATGATATTAATTATCCCATCCAGGACACATGATTTTCATTCTTTTTCTTCCTTAAATGAGTGGTTTGTTTCTGTAAGATCTCAAAACCAGGAGGGCATATTTTGGGGACACAAAGTCAGATGAAGACCTGTACGCAGTGTTTCTTATCCATTTCCCAACAATCTTTCCTTCCTGACCCCAATCCTATTCCTCACTAAGTCCTTAGCTAAAATATCTTTCTCCTGAGAAGGGCTTTCCTTCATGACCCTGGTACACTGAAGTGATAGCAATTGGGATCGCCGCTGCATAGGGCCACAGTTGTAACCTGATGTTAGGACCACATTATTTTCACTTTGCTGGAATGTAAACAGAAGTTCAGATGTTCTTGAATGGGTCTGTGTGTCAAGACCAGACAGTACTTAGCTGAAAATCCAGGATATGAAGCCCAGCTGCACCATCTTGATGGAGAAGGTGCTCAGGCTCTCTCCAGTGTCTAGTAATTCACAGTCACCTGATCTTGGGTCCTTCAGGTCTTATTCTTTTACCTCCATTTGGACTTGAAAGTCTTCTCATAGCTTTTGTCTTAGATTCCTATGCATGCTGAGTGCAATCTCAAAGAGTTATTTTATGTACTTCTCACAAGTGCAAGAGAGTGTATTAAGTGCCATCAGATTGAGATGAGAGCTTCAGTGGGTAGCTATAAAACCATACATGGATAGCAGCAAATGCAGCCTCGAATTAAGGGGATTATTTTATGGCTTGTTCTAATTTATGTGTGAAAATCACCTGTCTTTTAAGAAATCACCCAAACAAAACAAAACAAAAACATCCACTAACATTCATAACTTTCTTTTTACTCTTATTAATTTTTTCATGCAACTGCAGTTTCCCTCCTTCTTCTCCTCTTGCCCCACCCACCCTCACCCCCATCTCTTCCTCCTCCATTTCTGTTCAGAAAGGGGCAGGTCTCCCATGGGTGTCAACAAAGCATGGCATGTCAAGTTGAGGTAGGACTAAGCTCCTCCTCCCTTTGTACTAAGGCTGGGCTAGGCAACCCAATATGGAGAATAGATTCCTGAAAGCCATCTCAAGCATCAGGGACAGGCCCTGACCCCTCAAGGAGTGGACACAACTGTCACACACATGCAGAGGGCCTAGGTTGGTCCCATGTAGGCACCCTAGCTGTCAGTCCAGAGTCTGTGAGCTCCTATGAGTCCAGTTCAGTTGTTTCTGTGGATTCCCTTTTGATGACCTTGACCCCCATGGCTTTTATAATCTTTCTTCCCTCTCTTCAACAGGATTCCTGGAGATCAGTCCAGTGCTTAGCTGTGGATCTCTGCATCTGCTTCCATCAGTTACTGGATAAAGGCTCTCTGATGACCATTAGGGTATTCACAGATCTGATTACAAGAGATGACAAGTTCAGGCACCCTCTCCACTATTGCTAGGAGTCTTAGCTGGGGTCACCCTTGTGGATTCCTGGGAGTTTCCCTGGCACCAGGTTTCTCCCTAGCCCCAGAATACCCCCTATCAAGACATATCTTTCATTACTCTCCCCCTCTGTCTCACACCCAACCTACCCAACCCCATCCCTCATGTTCCCATACTGCCGCCCCCAGTTTACCCAGGAGATCTCCTTTATTTCTCCCTCCCAGAGAAATCCATGCATCCCTCTTTGCCCCCCGCCTTGTTACCTAGCCTCTCTGGAGTTGTGGACTGTAGCCTGGTTATCCTTTACTTTGCAGATAATATCCACCTATGAGTGAGTACATAGCATGTTTGCTTGTCTTTTTGGGTCTGAGTTACCTCATTCAGGATGAGTTTTTCTAGTTCCATCCATTTGCCTACAAATTTCATGGTGTCATGTTTTTTTTTTTTTACAGCTGAGTAATACTCCATTGTGTAAATATACCACATTTTAAAAAAATCCATCATTGTTTTGAGGGGCATCTAGGTTGTTTCCAGGTTCTGGATATACAAATAATGCTGCTATGAACATAGTTGAGCATATGTCCTTGTAGTAGGACTAAGCATCCTTTGGATACATGCCCAAAGATTGGTATAGCTGGGTCTTGAGTTAGATTGATTTCCAATTTTCTGAGAAACCACCATATCAATTTTCAAAGTGGCTGTGCAAATTTACACTCCCACCAGCAGTGGAGGAGTGTTCACTTTACTCCACATCCTCTCCAACATAAACTGTCATTAGTGTGTTTGATCTTAGCCATTCTGACAGGTACAAGATGATATCTCAGAGTTGTTTTGATTTGTATTTCCCTGATGGCTAAGGATGTTCAAAAATTCTTTAAGTGTATCTCAATCATTTGAAATTCTTCTGTTGGGAATTATCTGTTTATATCTGTACCCCATTTTAAATTGGATTATTTGGTATTTTGATTTCTATTGTCTTTATATATTTTAAAGATTAGCCTTCTGTCAGATGTGGGGTTGGTGAAGTTCTTTTCTCGTTCTGTAGGCTGCTGTTTTTCTTATTGACAGCATATACAGCTTTCAGTAATAAATTATGATCAGTTTTAATTAAGGCTCCACATTTAGATATGGGGAAGCCTATCCGAACCCTGCTAGGTAAGGGGGCACAAAACAAATTCCCATTCCCCTGGCATTAACTCCAAGTCCTACCCCTGTTAATGTGGGGTGATCTACTCTCAGAGCACACTTGCTTCAGTGAAGTTGCTCTGTGTCAAAGAGGTTCTATTCATCTATCATCCCTACACCTAGGTCTTCCTTAGGACAGAGAAAGAGCTTAGAATATGCCATTCCAAAATGAGCTGAATCAGTATATTGAATATTTCAAGTTAAAGTCACTTGGGGGACTGAAATTTCAGAAGGGGACTATCCTAGTTTACTGTTGTTGTGATGAAATACCGGTACAAAAAGTAACTCAGGGGAGAAAGGGCTTATTCAGCTTACAAGTTCAGGTTACAGTTCATTGTTACAAGGAAGTCAGGCAGGAACTTAGGCCACTAGTCACATCACATGTTCAGCTAAGAGCATAAAAATAAAGGCATATATATTCACTTGCTTGTTTGTGCTCAGCTGGATCTCCCTACTCTTACACAGTTCATGACTTCCTGCTTAGGGAATGGTGCCACCTACACTGGGCGGAGTCTTCCCACATCAATTAACTTAATTGATACAACCCCTATAGACATACTGCACGCCAATTAAAATGGTCACTTACTGAGACTCTTCCTGGGTAATTCTAGGTTGTGTCAAGTTGATAATGAAAGTTAATCATCACACAGATGCTTTTCCTCACTTTTTATACATGTCTGTAGCTAGAGTTTTCCTGCCTTGCTCACAGGACAAATCTCTGTCACCCACCAGTCCCACAGCCGCTCAGACCCAACCAAGTAAACACAGAGACTTATATTGCTTACAAACCATATGGCCGTGGCAGGCTTCTTGCTAACTGTTCTTATAGCTTAAATTATCCATTTCATAAATCTATACTTGCCACGTGGCTTGTTACAGTGTCTTCACATGCAGTTGTCATGTGTGGTGGCAGTTTCTCTCTGCCTCAGCTTTGCTTCCCAACTCTCCTCTCTCTTGTTCACTACTTCCTGCCTGGCCATTGCCATCAGTGTTTTATTTATTGACCAATCAGAGCAATTTGACATACAGACCATCCCACAGCACATGTCCAAGCACATAGATTCTTTGTGAGAGGGCTGTCCTTCTTATATTAAGGTTGGAAATAGTAGTCATCTCTGAAGACTGGATACTGAAAGTGCAGTGACCCTGAACAAACTTCAACTGTCTCTAACATGCCATGATCACTTATATCCCCAGAACTTTCTGAGTCCAGATAGCCATTAGCCACACTATTCCTTCATAGACTTCTTTTTCATTCTTTATCAGATCCATACAAACACAGGTTTGTCTGTTTTGTTTCTTCAGGCTTCCTTGTAAAGATGCTCTTAGCAAACCCAGGCTCTTCTCTTGCTAATCATCTCTTGTTGTAATTGGGTTGCTAGACCCAAGCAGAAAGCCCACAGAAGGACTGAGGAGGCAGAGGGCACCTCTTTCCTCTCTGGAAGATGTGGACATGTGAGGATGAGAACAGTTGTATGTCTTGTTAGGACCATGTGGAAGAGCTAGGAAGAAAGACCCAAGCCAATTTATTTAGACCCAGTAGCAAAGAGCAATATAAGCCCTTGCATGACTCACAGGGTCAGTTGAGGGTCACCGACAAAATATCAGGATGTGGACAGAGGAAGTCATCTTTGTGGGGACTCCAGTGAATGGTGTGAGCAACACAGATCGGAGGGGCTGTGAGGACAGAGAAGGGGAGATATGAAAGGTGGGAAGTGAGGGAGAGCAGCATCTGCCCAGGAGCCAGGAGAATAAAGGGCAAACCAATTACAGCTTATAGGGACATGTCTAGGGAAGGTTCCTTGGAGAAACTATGGCTGAGGAGCACACACAGCCTCAGTAAAGCCTCCCTGACAGGTAGGGAATGTTAGCCTTCCATAGAATATCGCTCTGTTCACCACTTGTCCAAATAGTCATAAATCAGCATCAAATTCCTGGTGCTGTTTGGAAGGCTTAGAACTCAAAGCACCAAATTCACAAACAGGAACTTTTCATTAACTCTGGAAAAACCCACTTTATTTCAATTTGTATATTTGGGTTATTTAGGGGTGGTGAATAGCACCAGCTGGCTGTACATGGTGTGCATACTGTTTTGAACAACATCCAGTGTCCAAACACTGAACTGTGCTATCTGTTGCCACATGAGATTACCTTCATAAAAGATGAAGCAACTTTGCTGTCTAGGATTTTTTCAAAGCTGTTTTTTATCCACCAGACACTAGCCCCCTCCCACTCTTTGCACAAGCCCCTCAGAACTGTAACATTATGATTTTCCCGGAGTTCAAAGTCCTACCTCTCCTTGTTAAATAATTTAAAGCATGCTTCTTGAGAGAAGGGAAGAAAAGCAAGCTAGACTGTGGAATTAAGTGCCTGGAGGTGTGCTGCTTGGTGAGGTGAATCACCTTCTGAGCCCTTTAGTCTTTCTTTTTTCTCTCCCTCCTCCACTGTGGGAGGACATTCAATTTGACAATTGTTTCTTCCACCAGACCTGTGTGCATGTAATCAAATTCCATTTGGTGGGTACCACTGATGCTTTATCCTTTCCAAGTTCAGGTCTAACATCCCTCTTTGTTTCTATTCAGAAGCCCTGTATCACACAGAGACAAGTCCAGATCTTTATCAAGAACACTATAGAGCAAATTGGGATCCATTCTCTCTTCAGTGGAGAGAACCATTTCCTCCAGGCTTGAGCTGACTTTCACATGTTTAACTCTGCAGGGCATCAGGTGAGGAAGGATAAACATTCAAGTCTGCATAGAATAGATGGCATTCCAACTTGCAGATTCTGTAAGTTGGCAGCTAAACAGTGAATCACCAGCCCCCAGCAAGGTTTGGAAAACTCATCAGTGAGAAAGTAGCCCAAATACCACACAAGCATGGGTGGTCAGCAGCAGCCCAAGGAGGGAGCAAGAAGAAGGAGTCTGCACATAAGCATTCCCACCTGGTGTCCCAGCTAGCGGTCCTTCAGTGTGGCTGACCCAGTAGCCCTGTCGTTGTCATGCTGAAAGCTGAGTGGGGTGAGGCACAGAGGATGCTTTTCATGTAGAACACCTAAACCACCCACTGTGTGCAGTTGTCTGTGCGGGCTCCAGCAGGCCTGTGTCCTCCTTGCTTTGTGGTCCTGAAAATGAAATCTTCACAGTTTGTCTTTATTAGGCACCCGAAACCGTGGGATTAGAGGGATTTGCTATCAGTCTAGGAATTACACTCCTCTCCATTACTGAAGGGTGCCTCTGCTTGAGGTAGTGAGGTAGTCAGGTAGTGAGGACTGAATCCCAGGTCTCACATGTGCTTGACAAGGGCTTTGCTTATGAGCTGACATGGTTGGCTTTTTTCTCATTTCTTCCTAAAGCTGGACTGACTGTGCATAAACAGAGAGGACAAGCAATACAAGCTACAAATTGTCAACCAACTCCACAGTCAATATAGATATGCCAAATACTGTTTAGAAGCATATATATTGCATCACCACTTTTAGAATTTCCTGGGAAATAAAAAATAATGCATTCATCAAGTAGGAGAACTTTATCAATCAGAAGATAGACGGATGTTCATTTGATGTTTTGCTGTGAGTAGTTTGTACTTTCCTGCTTGTGGGATCAGTAAATCATTTCACATTCATCAAAATGCTTATATCTTGTGTTTGTTCCTGAAGAAATGAAGCTAATGGCCTGAAGGTAGGCCTGATCCAACATCCTGGACTTCAGGCCCTATCTGTGCATTGGCATTAGAAATGAAATTTAAAGTCAATGTCTCCTAAATAAATATTTACTGTCCTCAAAAAGCACTATTTTATCATGGTGCCTCAAAGGCCATTTTTAATTTTTTTTTAGTTGATATATAACAGTTTTGCATCTTTATGAGCTACTGTGTGATATTCACACACATTCAAACTGTATAGAAGAAAGATGGGTTCTACTTTGGCTTTTGGGTTTTAATCATGTGACCTAAGTTGATAGCAAGTCCCCATTGTGTTTGATGTACATTTGTGTATGTACCTAACAAATAACACCTTATACAGCCTTTTGTTAAGAACAGAGCCCAATGGTGGGCCACAAGTAATATTTAAGTATAATGAACACCAAAGCATTCTGGATTTGGGTTCCTGCTGCGCATGTGCACATGTATGTGTGAAAGCCAGAGGACAGCCTTGAGTGTCTTTTCTCAGATGCTATCCACTTCTTTAAATTCCTTTTGTCTTTACATTTATTTACATTTATTTTGCATTGGGGAGTTAGTATTGTGCTTTCGTGTGGGAATGGAGGTCAGAGGACAACTTGTAGGAGTCAGTCCTCTCCTTCTACAAGGTGAATTCTGAGATTAGAACTCTGTCAGTTTTTGTGGCAAGTGCCTTTACCAGTTCTGCTATCTCATTGACCTGATTTTTTTCTAAGACAGGTTATTTTACTGGCTGAGACTTGCCAACAAGATTAGGCAAGCTGGCTGGCTGGCCAGCACCAGGGATCTGCCTGTCTCTGTCTCCCCACATGCCACATGCCATCACACCTTGAATCTTAAAAGGTCTTATTAATGAAAACAGACCTGGAACAAAGCATTGGGGTGAATGCTGGAAGGTGAGAGAAGCAGAACAAGCCACAGCCACCTCACCTTGCCAATTCCTCAGCTGATCCTGTTTCTTCAAACTGGAAGCCTCTGAGTCCTCATCCAGAATGAATCTCAACTGAACTCTTGCTCAAAAGCCTAAAAGCTTAACCCAGGCTCTAATTTCTGGTCCTCATGCCTTATATCCCTTTCTGCCATCACTTCCTGTGACTAAAGGCATGAGTCACCATGCCTGGCTGTTTCTAGTGTGGCTTTGAACTCACAGAGATTGGGATGGATCTCTGCCTCCAGAAGGCTAGGATTAAAGGTGTAAGTGCCACCATTTTCTGGCCTCTATGTCTGTCTAGTGGCTGTTCTGTTCTCTGACCCCAGATAAATTTATTAGGGTGCATGATATATTGGGGAACACAATATCACCACAACACCCAGCTTTCTTAAAATGTGGGTTCTGGGAGTCAAACTCAGAGTCTCATGCTTATAAGGAAAGCACTTTCCTAACTGAGCGATCTCTCCAGGGCCCTGCTTTGGTTTCTGTTTTGTGTGACACTGGAAAGGTTGTCCTGTCTATTGCAAACAGTTATTTTAAGGATCAAGTGAAATAATTGATACTAAGGTTTAGTTTAGTATGACAGTGAGACTAATAGCATAGTGATAGCTAACATTAAGAACTGTTACCTAACCACTGTTGAGTTATACCAAAGTCCTCAGTGGATTGTTTGGATATGTGTATTTCCACATTCAGTAAAACCATATATTGATGCAAAGGTCTTTGGGGAGCTGCCAGGCAGAGATTCTGGAAACAACAGGAAGGCAAAATGTTTTCCTTCTTTTTCCTCTGGAAATTTTTACACGGTAGGAAAATGGATAAAAGCGGCTTAAATAAAAGCCTCTTTAGCATGTCTGCAAAAAGGCAAATTTACTCCTGAAAGCTTTACTAACGTTATGTTGAAAGAGACTGTCTGACAGATTCTAGAAATGATGGTTGGGACTCCAGAGCTAACAGTGTGGAGCAGTGTTCTGCATCCAGACCTCTTCTATTGGATTGCTGATATGAATGTTCCCAACTGTTATGGTTTGCTGCCCATCTGCTCATGTATGTGAGCGTTTGATCCCCATCAGATGTTGCCATATGAAGAGATTATGGAACCTGGAAGGAGCCTGTTGGATTACCATAGAATTTGAGGGCTGATAGCTTCAGCCCACTGTTGGTTCTCTCTCTGCTGACTGTGTGTGGATGAAAACATGATCAGCTTCCTGCACCCACTCCTGTACCTTCCCTGCGTGGACGGACTCCACTCCTCCAGAACCAGAAGCCAAAATAAACTCCTTCCTTAAGCTGCCTTTGGTCATGATATTTTATTACAGTATCAGCAAACAAACTATGACATCAGCCCTTCCAAGGAATATATGAATTAGTTAGGCTTCCAAATCTTACAGTGCAATTGTTTCCTCTCACTCATAGCTCTTAACCACCCAATGATCCATACTGATATTAATTATATGTTACATGCTTTGCAGTTCTGTGCGCGCAATTTACTGAGCATATTTACAATAGTTGTAAAAGTAAGTTTTTCCGCATTGCAGAATTTGAGATTGAAACTCATGGAAATTGTATATTTTGTTACCATCACCAACTGGTGTTATACAACACTGGGAGTCAACCAATGTTAGGCAGAATATCGTGCAATGGGATTGAACCCATTCAACTCAAAGCTTGTGCTTTTTATTCCTAGTTTTATTTTCTTATTTCAGTGAAATAAACTGTGATGTGATATATATATTCAAATTTGGGTCTCTGTCATGATTTGAGCATGAAGTGTTCCTGCAGACGGTTCATATACTGGGGATTTGCTTCCCAGTTGGTAGTGTTGTGGAGAATTGATGTGATCATCCATGTATTAATCTATTCAAGAGTCTGTAACTGAAGGAACCCTCAGAGGTTCCTAGAGGTGGGGCCTGGTTAGAGGAAACAGGTTACTGCAGACCTGTCTTTGAAGGGTATGTCTTGTCTCTGAGCATTTTCTCTTTCTCTTTCTGCTTCCTGGATTTCATAAGTGAGCAGCGTTCTTCTGCAATGATGTTTCTGCCTTGTCACAGCCTTCAAAGCCATGAACCCAGTTGACACTGACTGGACACCTGAAACTATGAACCGTGAGGAATTCCCCCCCCCCCCCGCCCTGCCCCGATTCATGTCAGTTCTTTGTCATAGCCATGAGGAGCTAAAACCTGCAGTTATAATAAAAATATTAGAGTGTCCTCTAGTCACACACATGTGAATAAGCACTATAGATTCAAATGAGAAGAAACAAATGACATATTCCCCTTCAGCGGGCCCAAATCTCCCAGAATGTTGTGTCTTTGAATAATAAGCATGTACTCGTATATGTGCCTCTCTCTGTCTCTCTCTGTCTCTGTCTCTCTGTCTCTGTCTCTCTGTCTCTGTCTCTGTCTCTCTCTCTCTCTCTCTCTCTCTCTCTCTCTCTCTCTCTCTCTCTCATAATTGAGAAAAAAAGCCTTGCAATTTGTAAGAATGTTTGACATTGGCTCCTCAGCTGCATTATCTTCCTCTCCACTATGGAGTGGTTTGAATGAGAATGGCCTCCATAAGCATACACACACACACACACACACACACACACACACACACACACACACACACACATACTTGGTCCACAGTTGGTGGAACTGTTTGGGAAGCATTAGGAGGTATGTCCTTGTTGAAAGAGGTGTGCCACTGGGGGTAAGCTTTGAGGTTTCAAAAGATTCATGTTATTGCCAGTGTGCTCTCTGCTTCCTGCCTGTGGGTCAAGATGTGAACTCTCAGCTGTTCTTGCCACCATACTCCACCACCATGGACTCTAAACTTCTGACACTATAAGCCAAATTAAACACTTTGTTTTACAAGTTGGCTTGGTTATGTTTTTTCATCACTGTACCAGAAAAGTAACTAAGACACATTATAACAAAACACTAGACAGAAATATCTGAAAGAAGGAAGCATTTATTTTTGCTCATAGTTTTAGAGAATTCAGTTCACAGTCAGTCTGTCCCATGTGCTTGGGCAGAACATTATGGGACTGGGATAGTGTGATCTAGCAGAGGAGGGCACTCACATCACAGTAGGCAAGAAACAAAGAGAAGGGGGCACCAACATTAGGCTGACTTCATGCTATTTTTCCTTTCTGTTTGGTCTAGACTTCTAGCCTACATCATGATGTTACCCTCATTCAAAGTGGATCTCCCCTCAGTAAATCCTCTCTGGAAATGGCCTCATAGACACACCTTGGGAAATTGTGCGATTTCCCTGATCTATAATGCTTGCACTTATAGAAACAAGTGACTTTTCTCCAACAGTGACACAAAGAAGAGATTTATTTGAACCACACAGAAATGCTAACATTGAATCCATTTTTAATGGCAGTCTACACATTGGGATAAATCCTGGTCCCACAGTAACCCTTCGATATCTGTAACTGGTACTGGATGTCAGTTAACTTTGAGACCCTGCATTTCCTTATTTGTAAATGATGCCAGAGTGTCATGAGACCTGCAGGCTCCTGGGCAACTCCTCACTCAGGTTTGTTGCAAGAAAGAACTGTGAAGACTGCCCACCTGCTGAAAACCTCTGTCCTGCAGGTGTCCACATGCCTCTCTTCCTTGAAAGGCTTTACAGTAGCAAATGGATAGACTGAGACTGAATTTTGTTAGAGCATCTGATGAGGCCAGGTCTTGACACGTGCATTTTTGTGGCTCTGAGGATCAGGCCTGGCGCCTTCAGCATGCTACACAGGCATCCACCGAGCTACACCCTCAATCCTGGGACTTGCTGGAGGCCAAGGGATAAATTCTGTTCAAGGTCTTCCCCACATTTGACAGACCTTGAAGGATGATGAGAAAAGAGCAAAAGTGAAGACTCTTTGGACTTTGGATCTCAATTCCTCTCACTTAGGAAATTTTGTTCAGTTTTCTAGGTGGGCCAAGTAGTACCTTGGGCCAAGGACTATGACTCAGCTGTCAGATCACTCAGGTACATCTCAGCTACAGAGATCTGCCCAGCCCACGGTACTTCCGGGAGCCTGCCATATCCCATGATACAGCAGTTCAGGGCCTTAAGGTCTCAGCCACCTCTACCATCAGGGCCACTACCATCAGAAGTACATCACTTCAGCATCATAGGTCAACTCTCTCTGCCTCTCCCTCCTTTCTTCCCTTTTCTTCCAGGTGCATCTCCCTTGTTTTCTCCACCCCTACCTCCTCCCTATTCCTCCCTTCCTCTTCCCCCTTCTTTCTTCCTCTCTGCTCCCTTCTCCCCCTCCCCTAGCCCTTTGTCCATCTCCCCATTCTCTCTTCCTATCCCCCTTCATGCTTGCCCTTCCTCCCCCTCTCCTTCCAAAGGTTAACTACAACACTGTTCCATTACCATCTTCCAAAAGAGCCCCATATCTGGTCCCCTTTTAGAAATCCTCTTGATATCTCTGCTCCTCAGATTCCCTGTCAAACGATATGGTAGCAAGAGTCTACACAGCATGCCTTTCTTCAGGTCTGTGTGGAAAAAGTGGTAGGCTTGTAGACTTTCTGAGTCTCAGGGCTAGAAGGCATATCCAGACACAGTCCCTGTACTTGGGGAAAGTTTCTTCCTCAACTTACAACTGACTATCTTAAAAGAGAATATTTTAGATCATGTACTGATTAGTTTTTTGTTTTGTTTGATCAACTTGACACAAACTAGCTTCACCCAGAAGGAAGGAACCTCAGTTGAGGAAATGTCTCTATCAGATTGACCTGTAGGCATGTCTTGTGGCATTTTCTTAATTATCAATTGATGTGGGAAAGTCTATATCACTATAGAGGGGTGTCACCCCGAGGAAATTTTCTTAAGAGTTAGAAGAAAAATAGTTGCTAGTGGGCTTTGAAGCAAGCCATTAACCAGGCTCCTCTGTGGTCTCTGCTTCGGTTCCTGCCTCCAGATTTCTGCCTTGAGTTCCTGCCTCCAGGTTCCTGCCTCCAGGTTCCTGCCTCCAGGTTCCTGCCCTGACCTCTCTCAGTGATGAACTATGACCTGTCAGCCAAATGGTTTATTTATTTATTTTGCTCCCCAGGTTAGTTAGTGTTTTATCACAACAACAGACACAAACTAGGAGAGATGGCTCACCTTGGGACCATTAATGAATTTGCCCTGTGCAGTCTTCTGTAAGCATTAGAATCAAACCTCTTCATTCACTAATGGTAGGGTTCAGAGGTGCCTCTCAACTTTATTTAGTGATTCTTAATTGTTAGTAAATTATAAAATAAGTTAAGAAAGAAGCAAAATAAACACTATGAGATGTTAATCACTGAGCTATTTTGTCAACTATTTAATGAAAATCATTTAAATAACAGCTATATTATGATGACTCACAATGGACTATTATGATGCCTTGAATCATAATAATCTGCAAAATAGCTTTACAATTTTAAAGCAAAATTAACAGCTTTTGTTAAGCATAAGGTAAAATTCAATTTCCAACTCTAGATATAGACACTACTAGAGAAATAGTCATAAATAATTAAAGAGTAACTGTCATATATTAGAAGGCATCATGATCATGTAGGAGTGGTTTAATTGTTCCTTTACATTTTGAAGAGTTCTCTAACTTTTCTACATAAATATGTATGTTTATACATGTATGTATCACTTATTAAATAGCATGTGTGTATGTATGTATTTACAAGTACCTGGCACTTAAATATATCTCAGGGCTGGGGATACAGCTCAAACTGGTAGAGTGTTTACTTAGCCTGTGCAAGAACCCAGGCTCAGTACCCAGTACTGAGAAAAAAAGGAGGTAGTCTAAAAAACAATGGCTGGAGATACACTGTTATGATAGCATGCTTGGCTAGCAGCATTTTTAGGTAAAGGCCAGCCTGGGCTACACAGCCTGGGCTTCACAGCTAGACCTTGTCTCAAAAACAACAATCAGACAAACAAACAAACCAAAAGTGACCAGTAACAAGGTTAATTATTTAGGCACATAGTAGGTAAGCCTTCTCTCTCCCAAGTGAAAACCAGCTGGGAGGGCCAAACAAACTCCACGAGGTGGAGGCCAAGGTCTCCTTGTCGGCTTCAATGCCTTTTTCAGCGCCAGAAAATGGTAGATATTAAACTCCAGACTGTGTCTTTCATTTCATCTTCCTGGTGTCTAAATGTGGCCATGTACTGCTGAAATGGTGAAATCGACCCCCCACCATTTTCTCTGCTAATGACTTTTTAAACCTCCAAAACCCCTAGAAAACTCATTTAGGTGGTCTTACCCTGAAGTTTTGGAAGAGAAAAATGAGTTCTCACTTCACTAAAATGTCATCACATTTTATGAAAATGAATTTTATGAAAATGTATCACTGTCTGCCCCTTCTCCCATTGAAGCCGTTTCTCTTGGCTGTATTGCTTCCAGAAAACTCAGTCTGGTTTCTGCTTCGGTCCTTGCTTCCCTCTCTCCCCTTCCAGGGAGTTCCAAGCAGTGCCAAGCTTCGCTCATCTAGCACATGCTCAGCATCCTCAGACCTCATATCATGTCATTCCCCACCCCACTCCCCAGAGAATCACCAGTATCATTCTAATCATCTAGGCATCGTTTCAATTTTTAAACATTTTCATAGTTTCTTTTCTAATGGGAAAATAGTAATAGTTCACACTCATGGATATAATGTGATATTTACACACACACACACACACACACACACACACACACACACACACACAGAGTATGAATGACCAATTAGACTAATTAGCACAACCATTGTTTTAACAATGTAGCAGTTGGGGTGATAAAATTCTTACTTGGGGAGCCTGGAGGGATGGCACAGCAGATGAGTGTTTGCTATACAAGTGTGAGTACCAGAGTTCAGATTTCCAGGAGTGTGGACTCCTCACAACCCATGTACATTCTGGGTGGGTGTGACCATCTGCCTATAATTCCAGCGGGGACAGAGCATCTCCAGGGCAAGCTGGCTGTGAGACTGTGCCAACAAGTTCTTGGTCTGATTGTGAGTCCTTGTCTAAAGAATAAGGTGAAGAGTAACTGAGGAAGATTCCTAATACTGGTACCTGCACACGCGTACATAACCACACTCCTACATGGGGACACACAGACACACCCATCTGATTAACTGTCTTCACTGGACGGTGCTGGCTCTTATCCTATTGAAGCTTTACAGAGGGACCAGGTCTCACTTTCCCTGTTCACCCTTTACACACACACACACACACGCACACGCACACGCACACGCACACGCACACGCACACACGTTATGGATGGAAAGAAACTAAGGCTGTTTCTAAGGATTCCATTTTCCCCTTACTAAAATGGCTAGCTGCCTTGTTTCCTCCAGGTTTCGTGTTGACTTAAGCACCAATGTCCTTTTGAACTTGAAGGATTTCTGACCCTCAGTATCATTTTGGCATTGGATTGTCCAAGGCATTTCTGGAGCTTAACTGCTGATGCTTGGCTGCAAAGAAGTAGGGGGTCTCAAGCCACAGAATTAATATAAGCTTTGATCTCACTAGCGGATGAGTTCATGGGGCCCGTTCAGTGTGTATCTGTACGCAATACACAATATCATGCATCTGCGAAAATAATCAGCGTTGGCTCCAGCCAAGGACTAAGAGGTTCCATCTGAAGCATAACGCATGGATCTACGCCATGCCACTCTCTAATCAAGAGACAATTTAGCACCTTTTCAAACTCCCCAGGAATTCCCCAGCCGCCATTGGATGAACCGCAAATAACTAGTTCTCAACCTTCCAAGGAGCTTTTGGTGCAGTACCGCATGTGGCCAATAGAGGTCAGCAGTAGTCAAGCAGCTGAGAAGGGTTCCTAGTGCAGTGTTTTGAAATCTAGAACATTCTGCAAGAAACTGTATCTCTCCTCTCAGTATTCCTACCTATAACATTAGTAGGACCAGACGGAACAAGAGCTTCTATTAGCTGGATTCCAGATTTGATTTTATGACAGTGTATTCAGAAATACAATGACCAATACCAAATTTTCTTTAAGAGAGAAAGAAACTTCTCCAAAAATCAGCTCAATGTAAAGTATGTGAAAGGGTGAGAGAGGGGAGTCTAGCCTAAAAGCCATAATGCAATCATTATAACTTTTAAAATGTTATGTGTTAACTGTGATGTAAACAACTGCTGCCTGGAAAGCCAGATCAAAGGAAAGCATGCATGTGAACTATGACCCCGTTGTATATATGTCTCTTCAATTTGAATTTTTATTGATTGATTGATTGGTTTGTGTTTTTGTGGTTTTTAGAAACGGGGTCTCAGGAACATAGCCCAGGCTGGCCTGAACCTCACAGTGTAGTAGAGGCTATCCTTGAGCCCCAGATCCTCGTATCTCCATCTGTCCAGGGCTTGGATTGGGGATGTGTCATCATACCTGACTCTTATATGAATGTTTATAGTCCAGAATGCCATAGGGTTCCTTGGTTTGCTCTGTGTTTCTATTGGGCTTCAGTTTTCTTCATGCTTCTTTCATGGGTAAAAACATTTCTCTTTAGATAACAAAATGTCATCTTTCTGCTGACATCCTGGGTCCTCCAGATGGTCTCCTCTCCTTCCCTGCCTCTCTAAATGATGCTGTGTCTCCCTTATACTTCACTTACTTGGAATCCTAATTGTCTTCTAATTTTTCTCTCTAGGAAAAGAGAACAGGAAACCTAGGTCCAGGAACTAATTCTGACCTACTGCTGTGGCCCCAGAGCCTAAGACAGATGCCATAGCATGTGGAGGTTGGATGAAGGAATGGATATAGGAAGTGGAAAGTACTGGGGCTGGTATGTGAGCCAATTTCACCAGGAACCTGAGGGGAAGCTCACTTTTCCTGCTGTGAAAACCCCCTGAAATCTCTCCTTTGAGGGATTCATTCATCAAGAGAATGGTGTGGAAGTGATTCGCCTGGGACCATCTCTGAGTATGGCAGAAGTAGGGGTAATAGTGCAGAGGTGGTACATTGTTATAATTGCTGTCTTTCTTCTGATTTTTAGAACTTACTTCTGACATACATAGTAATTGGACGTGCCTATGGGGCACAGTGTGATGCTTTGATCCATGTATACATTACATTATGATCAAATCAGGACCCATCTATCACCTTAATGATGGCTGGGACCTAGGGTAAAACTAAATAGCAGAGTCATTGCCTAGTACCTAGCATTCTTGAGGTCATGGGTTCTATCCCCTGTACCACACACACAAGTTATCATGTCTTTATGGAAAGGGCACAGTCATCTTACATCCTCCCACTGTTCAGGTCAAGACATTCTCAGAGTCTCCAGGGTATCCTGTGTGCCTGCTGGGTGGGAGAAGGGTAGTCCAAATTAACTCTACACATAGAACAATGGGTAAAGAGACAAGAAAGGTCTATCAATGATCTGTAATCAGTCACTCCACATTTAGAAGTTGTTCAAGAAGAACAACAACACTTAAAGACACACACACATATATACATACACACACATATGGTCATTTATATATGCTTTTGAGACAAAAACAATCAGACATCATGCAGAAGGCTGTCAATAGGGCACTGAACAGATGACTAGGGTCTGTATGTATTGAGACACTCTTGGACAGGGCAGAGATGGTACCATCAACATGGCATGCTCATGAAGTTGTTAACTTCCTGGCAATACACTAACTCCATAGAACCATGTAAGATTCTGAAGTTTTGAATAGATCTAGAGTTATTCACTGCACATACTGGGATGACTGTGTTCTAGAAACACTCCTGCTGCTGTGAATTAATTAACATAAGAAGGGGAGGAAAAAAATGTCCTGTAGGCTGTACACTGAGAAAAGTGTCTAAATAATTAGAGATGTAAATGGTGTTTGTAAGTGAAGATCTACTAGAGAGCATTGACATGCAGTTCACTTAAAAATGTTTGCCTTATTTATGTGTTGTAAAGGTTTATGAAGCTTGGGTTCTAAGTATCCAATTATCAATGGCTGGAATCTGTAATCCCAATACTTAGAAGACTGAGGCTGGAGGATTGCCTCAAATCAAGGCTAGCCTGGGCTGCATAATGAGTTCCAGACTAGCCTGAGCTGCAGTATGAGACCCCTCCCACCCCATCTCAACAAAAAGAAAATGATCAAATCATTTCCTACTTTTCTGCTTGGGCATTTGCAGCAGGGCCAGCAAGGCCTGAGTCACGCTGCTGGAGAAAGCTTAGTGTATTGTGTGGGGGTCTCCCTCCAAGGCTTTTCTCCAGCTATGATCACAAACTGTGACCTATTGAGGGCTAGTCTCTCAGACTCTCTACCTCCTGGGGACACAGAACTTGGGGTATTTAGTTTCAGAAGGTGATCATTTTTTTTTTTGGCTAGGTCACATAAAATCAAATTAATAGACTTTTCTCAATGGTCACTTTTCTCTCGTAAAAATTTAAAAACACTTAACACTTGTTCTATGGAACTGCAGGTTCTGTGCTTAATTTAATGTGGAATTAGAGATCCAGTTACTAAATACTTGACCTATTTGTTATTTTCTGTTTAACCCATGCATTACAAAGGAGGCAGAAACTTTCTAGCAACTTAAGAACCAGTAGCATAGTGGAAACCAAAGTCAAACACAACTTCTCTGCCTGCATATATGAGATCCCACCTTATGTATACATAAAAGGGAAGTCACAGTTAATGGAAAGGACATGTATCAGAACAAGATGGCAGTCTGGTGGGAAGCCAAGGAAGCTTTGAGTGAATGTGTGAAGATTGAGTGAAGTCCCTAGAGAATGTGTATTGTTTGATATGTCAAGAAACAAGGCCTCAGACCCATGGGAAATTGGTAGAGCCCCTTTACCCCTTGCCTGACTCAGCAAGGTAAAACCTTCCTCTGAGTGATTGTCCACCATGTACAAAAACTAGCACTTCCTCCTCCTAGATGTTTGCAGCCCGAGACTGCTTGCAAATAGACACTTTGCACCAAGATTAGCTAACTCTACTCTGCTCCCACCCCCTGTGCTGTACATAATAATTATGAGCTAAGATTCTACTTCGTTGGTGATAGTTGGTGCCACTCCATCAGAGTGTGCCCAACTCACCTGGCCCCACTTTTCTGTAGGTACAGCTGTGTGACTGTTCTTTCTTAATTCCCTTACTGTCCCAGTCAGATTTCCAAGTCCAAGCTGTGGGTACCCTGACACCATCTCCCATCTTTAGTGAATACTTAACAGCTGGGAAGTCCATTTACAGCCCCCAGAGCCCTTTCCCTACAGGGACAAATCTCAGCTGTGGTGAAGTTGTCTCTGCAGCACATGTGTGCATGGGGCCCAGCAGTCTGCTGAGCAACTGCCACCATGCCAGTGACAGCCATACAGCCTTGGTCAGCTCTCCTCAGACAATCTCGGCCTCTTCGTTATCTGCTTCATTCCACCTCCTCTTCTGATCCGACTGGTGGTTTCTGCAGACAGCACTTCTCTTCATATCTGGCTTCAGTTACTCATTGAGCTCTGGGAGATGGGAAGAACTTCCATGTGGGCTTCTCTGCAGGTACCTAAATTCCCAGTAGGTAGGAAGAATTGTTGTAGAATATTAGCTGAAGATGTGTTACATTTGTTTATGCCATGGAATATTTGTTTAATGATGCAAAAATGTGTTGATTTCTTTGATGTTGTACTTGTTTAACTCGTGAAGCTGTGTCACTTTGCCTGTCTAAAACACCTGATTGGTCGAATGAAGAGATGAATGGCCAATAGCAAGGCAGGAGAAAGGATATTTGGGGCTAGCAGGAAGAGAGAATAAATAGGAGGAGAAATCTGGAGAAGAGTTAGAATTGAAAGAAAGAGAAGGACGGGTGGACTTGAGGGGTCAGCCACCCAGCTACACAGCAAGACATGGAGTAAGAAGTAAAGAAAAGTATACAGAAATAGAGAAAAGTATAAGCCCAGAGGCAAAAGATATGATAATTTAGGAAAAGTTGGCAAGAAACAAGCCAAGCTAAGGTTGGACACTCATAAGAAAAATAAAACTCCCTGTGGTTTATTTGGGAGCTGGGTGGCAGGCCCCAAAGAGTAAAGAGTAAACAAAACAAAACAACAACAACATTAAAAAAAAAAAAACAGAATGTTGTTTCTGATTTTTCTAGGGAATTAGCCTATCTGGAAAGGCATCTTCCAGCCTGGCAGAGTGTTGGACATGGGACCAGATAATCTACCTGAGGTTGTCCACGTCACTGTACATAGACCCTCTCTCCCCAGAAGTTAAAGCTCTAGGGACTGAGAGATGCTAAATATTCCCAAACTATTCAAGTTTTTAGGAGAAAAAAAAAAGGCAAATTAGTGAAAGGGGTGATTTCTTTTATTGAAGCACCTTTGGTCCTCAGAGAAGATCAAAGAAGAGACAGTAGGGAGCAGTATCCCTCAGAGATGCTAGGGATGTCCAGGTGTGTATGCACAGCTGACTGCCAAGTTGACAAAGAAAGCATTACAGGAACCTCAGCAGGGTCAGGGTTACTTTAAATACCACTGGAGCTGATTAAGAAGCTTGAGAGGAGGTATGGTGGTTAAGAGGAATTCTTGCTCTTCCAGAGGACCAATTCAGTTCCCAGAACCTCTGTAAGGGCACTCTGGTGCACACACACACACACACACACACACACACACACACACACACACACAAATTAATAAATAATTAAAAATAAAAAAAAAGCTTAAGAGATGGGATTGGAGTTGAATCATAGCAACAGGTTAGGCTGGTTTGTAAACATCAAGGGAGGAGAGAGGTTCTTTTCAATCCCCAGTACCTCAGAAAGGAAAAGAAATCTCATGAATGTCAGGCACACAGATCTATGCTGTTCAGCCCTCTGTGGCTGTGTTGAAGGGAGATTCTTATGTGATTGGACTGGTGTTTACTTTCTGAACTAAGACAAGAAACTTTTAACCATCATACAACTTTAAAACATGGAAATCATCTTTCTGAAATATCATTTGTTGCTTTTCTTCCACTTGAAAGAACATTAAATAAACCATATGGCAAAAAAAGTACTGAGTTACATAAAATAAGCATATCTTCAGTTGGTTCCACTAAATGATCCTTACATCAAGTCTTGAATTGACCCTTTCTTGAAGACAGAGAGGAAACTCTTTGTGGCTAACTCATGACCTCCCTGGGCTTTTCCATGAAACAAGCTGGGGATTTACAGGGTGTCCTGGCCTTGGGGGGCCTTTTCATATCAACTGCTCTTTTCCTCATTAGATATCTGCTTCCAAGGAAGGGGGACGGAGCTCTACCAACACTGTCAAAAAAGTGTGGGTTTCCACTCAGTGATCTCAGCTTAATCCTGATCTATAAGCTGAGCTTTGGACCATCTCCGTGTTTGTTCCTTGGGTGTTTTCTGCACTTACCCTGGTCAGTGAGGCATTCCGATCTCTTTATCTCTCCTGAAGTTGCAGTAGCAGGACTCCAAGTGAGTGTCTAATTGAGTCCAGGGATTCAGAAAGGGAGGACTGCCCCCCCTACTCCCTTTTAGGGCCAGATACCTGTGCAGATACATTTGTCAGCTTTCTGTCAGTAGAAAGATACTTAAGACAATTGGAAAAGAGGGAAGGTGCCTCTTTACTCACAGTTTTAGGCATTTTAGTCTATGGGCCCTGTGGAAATACAGCACATTATGACAGGAAGTAGGTAGTGGATCACAGACTTGGAGAGAGAGGGAGGGAGACAGGAATGGGGAGAGAGAGATTACTAAAGAATCAGTCTCATGATCCCCTTTGATATCAGGTTCCTAATAATCTAACTTCTTGCTTATCCCCACCTCTTAAATATTCCACTGTGTTTCATAGTAACATGGGCTTGGAACCAAGCATTTAATGCATGAGTTTGGGGGATGTTTATGATAAAAAACTATAACAGAAAGCCAGAACATGATTATGGGGGGTAACTCAAGAGGTGGGTGCTAAGGTATGGGGTTCAAGGTATCTGAATTCCAAGCCTGTCCATCCATACCTGCCTACTTTCTGGGAACATATGAACTGACAGGGTATCTCACTGAAGTAACCAGTGTTGCCCGAAGATGGAGGGGTTCTTCAAAGTATTTTGCTGAGCTCATCTAAGACACCCACATTCTCAAACAGACCTTAGGGTACAAAGCTAGCCCAGTAATGGCTGATGCTGTATTTCCTGCCAGCCAACCACAGTCTGATTTAACCTAAGTGAAAAAAGAAAATAAAATTACAGAGCTTGACTTTCTTTCCTAAGTTTGTGAGTTGAGATCCCTGCTTACCTTACATCTTGGTGTGACTGGATTTTGTGTCAGTCCAGGCCAGGGTGGGACACTGACATCTGCTCCAAATACCTTAACCAAAGATAACCAAAGAAAACTCAATCGTGCGACTCTCTGTGATCACATGTGTGTCTGAGAGAACTGAGGAGAGAAGCTGCAGCATCCAGGAAGCAGGAGCATGGAGCACGGAACCACAATTAACACCATGTATGGTGTTCCTGCTGTAGGCAGGACCACTCTCAGCAGCTAGTGGTCACCTTGTGGGGTTTCTCTACTCCCATAAGCTGAAGGAAAACCCATTCAGGAGTGTGCCAAGGGGCAGCCTTGCAAAATGTAATTCAATCACAGGATAAATACCCCTTTAGAGTTAGTGTCCCACTCAATGTGCAGGGGCATGGGATCAGAAGGTGCATACACAAGTACCTGGGGAATCATCAAAATTTCACCAGTGACTACCTGAATGCTCTGCCCCTCCCCCTTGCTTTCTTTTCTCCCTTAAGTGCAGACCCTTACCACATAATACTTAACACCTTTACTGTGTCTACACAGCTCCTTTATGCCCACAAGCTGGATCTCTTCTTGTTATCTTGGAAACCACTGGTGAAACGCTTCTTATAGTTCCCAGTTTCCTATGGACTTGAATTCTGAATTCTATTTCACCTCTGATGGCCCTGACAATCTGGCCTGACCAATATCTCCAGAATTCTCTTCTATTGCACTTATTAACCTTCTTCAGTATAGGTCAGTTTCTATTCCTAAGCTCATGTTTCCTCATCTCCCTTCTTTTCGGACATTACCCTCCTCCCCACCCCTTAAGCCAAAAAAATGTTTCAGGAGCAATCAGATTTCAGGTTTTTAGACTGGCAGTGCTAAACCAGTAAAGTTAATAAAATTATTATAGAATATGAAAAACTACAAACTGGAACATTTTGAATGAGAGATACTCAAATCACATTACTAACCTTGCATCAAACAGGTTCTTTTAAAAACATTTACATTTGTGTGGATGAGTGTTTTGGACACATGCCTATATGTGCACTACATGTATATAGTGCCCACTGAGGCCAGAAGAGAGCATCAGATGCCCTGGAACTGGAGTTATAGGGGATTGTGAGTTCTCATATGGATTCTGGGAGCTGAACCTGGGTCCTCTTCAAAAGCTTTGACTATTCTTATATTTTTGGTTGTGAGCCTAGCCTTTAATGGCTAAGTCATCTCTCTAGCCCCTAGACTGGCTCTCTAGGACTTATTAAGCCACCTTGCCCCACGAGAGATCATACAGCACTCCTGGGCTTAGTTTTAACTGTTAGCAACATGAAAATACAGTATAATGCCAATGATCACGATAAAAGAGATCAAGGGTGTCATTTGAGAAAGAATGAGTAATAGAAGCCATACAGTCTTTAGTGAGGGGAGGTTTTAGTGAGGGAGTCCAGGTTTTTCTATCACTTGACTAGAGGTTTACCTCCATTTTTTAGCACAGGAAACTGGAGTTTAGGGAATGACTTGTCTAAGGTCAAACATCCAGGAACCATAAGAGTTGGCATTTGTCCCTAGGCTTTTCACCAAAGCCCCAAGCTGAAGATGCTTTTCTTCATTGGTGGGTGCAGAGGAATGGACAGGGAGGTGTTCATGTTTTATGTCTTACATGAAGAGAGCAGAGATTCTCTTTGTTGGCAGATATGCTGATGCCTCAGCACCACGGAGACACTCTCATGAGTCCACAGGACAAAGAGAGCACTCGCTCCACACAGGGCTCGCCCTCAGTCAAGAAGAATTAGTGGAAGGGGAGCAGGAACCCCACACCATGGATGCTGACTGGCAGAAGGACCGTTGCAGTTGGACAAGGTGACAGGAGCAAATATGAACTCCGACTTCCTTCCCACAGGCCAGCCATAATCCGCTGTTTGTAGATTCAAATGTAACACATGAAAAATCCCTTCACATCCCAAGTTTCCTGGTTATATGATACTAAGATTTTTTTTTAATTTTATGTCCTGTAATTTCATTTTCAGGCTCATAAACTATATAACACCAAACCAAAGTCATTTTAGATATAATGAGATTTTTCAAAATCTCAAAAATGATTATGTTTTTCTTCAGTATCATTTTACAATAGCAATCCCATTTCACATTTAAGGATATTTTAGGGTGGTTTTATTGGTGATTTCTTCAGCTAGTGTGTTAGGTTTTTGTCATTATGACAAATACCTGATATAAATAACTTAAGGAAAGAAAGATTTATTTACACTTCCAGAAGTTTCTATCCACAGTGCTTGACTCTGTTGATTCTGAGCCCATTGTAATACACACCCTCCTGGTGGTGGGAGAATATGGCAGAGAGCAGACAGGAAGCATGGTGCAGGGACTGGGGTGAGAATCAGGTATAACCTTTAGAGGCCCTGCCCCTAGTGACCTACATCCTTCAGCTAATGTTTCCCCAACTTCCTTCAAAGCACAGCCTTCTAGAGACCAAGCATCTAGCACCCGAAACTGTGGAAAATACTTCATATCCTAGTCATGAGGTCTAGTGTCTTAGTGCACACAATCTGGAGTTCATACCTTCCCTCTATCATCCTCTAACAAGGTAAGTTAAACTGGGGCCTGACAGGTAGGTCTGTTTTGAGTTTAGAAGAGTCATATTTGGTGATGTGAATTCAATTCATTAACCGTGTGGGCTGAGTTTTACTCTAATAGGCAGTGTATGCTTCGCTTGAATTCCTCTATGAGGTGGAATCACAAAGGCAACTAGAAAAAGAGAGAGAAAAGGGAGGCTGGAGTCTTGTGGTAAAGGGTTTGTGTTCTTCACGGGGATATCAGCCAAGCCTCAGTCTCATCCTGTCATTCTCTGCTGCCTTCAGCTCAGACTCTCCATTTACCGCATCCCACTCAAGTCCCCCATTTTACCTCAAGCCCTCCATTTTATCCTAGTCTATTCATTCACACATGAGTCCCATTGAGAACCAGACTATTGACTAAAGAGCAGAGGAAGACAAGTTTGTAATGTTAGCACCATATAGCTCTTGAGTTCACAATAATTAAGGCTAATATTCTGTGGGTTCTCCCAGCCTGGTCCATTGAATGCTGGGCAGCCAGCAGGGACGCTTTCTACAAGATCCATCTAGGGCATCAAATGGTCTGGTGTTACACTCTTCACTAGGTGTGTGGAGACATCTAAGTGATGCTAAAAGCAAGAAAAAGGATGAAAAATTTGGCCTAGATTGCTCAACCCCCAAATAGAAACCGAGGCTGAGTAATGTATCTTGTTTTTTTTTTTATTCCCAGGCCTGGAGGAAGACCTTATCTCTGGGGTTTCTACAACTAAAGGAAATCCTGACCTCCATGAATGGCAGCAGCTGCAGTCTGCTTCTGGGTACACAGAACCACAGAGACTCTCCACTCATGACGTATGAGCTGCTGACAGTCCTGCCAATGTCTGAATTAAAGTTTATGTACTGACTCACAGGGTGAAGAGAGAATTTTAGAGTCAGGATATAAGAGTTCTTTTTTCTTTCCACTTTGGAGGTAATTGCAGTCAATTCCTGTTTCCAGACTGCAAGGCCAGTATGCTGGCCACCTTGAGTAGGACTATTTGTCATGGCATCCAGTGAACATCTTCTGAGAACTCACTCAGTTTTCATAACACAGGATGCTAAATAAACTTACCAACAGGACATGAATCATGCCTAGGTCTCAGACTTAGTTCTCATTACCCCATCTCCCCATCTCCTCTTTGCCCAACTCATTCTGGATCCTGACACTTGTCACCTCCTGGTTTTCCTGACTGTTCATATCTTGTCAGCTTTACCATCAATTCTGGTATCATCCTGCCCTGGTATTGGGTTGGCCTCCTTTCTGTCCACAGGGAGCCTGAAAAGTACGGATGTTGAAGTCTGCCCCAGTAACCCTACTGAAACAAGTCTCAGGCAGCCTGGGCAGGAACATGCTCCTAGACTCTTCCTTTCCTGGTGGGTATGGGCCACCAGGTGATGACTACTGGGTGAGAGTGCACAACCCCCTCTTTGATTGGCATATCTTTTCCCAATCAAACTAATGATGTCTTCTTTCATCTCACTTCCTTTTGGTGGTTTTCCAGGTCTCCCAAAGCAAATCAGTTTCTGGATTTTTTTTCCCTTTGTGTCCCTTCTCATGACATTGTAATTGTAGTTAAGCACTCGCCAATGTCATTTTTTGTTTAATCTCTGCTGTGTGTGTCAGGACCACATCCCTCACATTTGTTTCTGAAGACCTGCACAGTCAGCTGAGTATCCAGAACACAATGGGTATTAATTAGTGAATAGTCTACAAGGACAGCAGCTGGGTGTGGTCTTCTGTGTGGTGTCATAGGGTGGAAAGTACTCACCATAGTGCATCTTTCCGAATAACAGATGGCTGTGTCACCAGGGCCAAGTACTTTGTGAAACTGGGATGTGGGGTAGGGAGAGACTGAGAAATAAAAAAGGATCCCGGCAAGTAGGAAGTGGAAAATGAACTCTCTGCTAGTGAGATGGGTAAAGGAAAAGACACTAAACTTGACATCACAAGACCTAAGATTCAGTAGTGGCAGGCACTGAATATTTGCCACATTTCAACTATTAAATGACGCTGACTCTTCCAGAAACCAGGGCTTGGCTTTTTCAGCTTTGCACACCCCATAGCACATCCCAGTCACTGTACCCACTTCTGATGGGCACTGGAGAGGATGCATTCCACATGGTCTTGAAGGTAGATGGGGAAAGGGAGTGGGCAAAGCAGATGCCCTGGGTGTGTCTTGTGAGGAATCTCTGAGTCATCTGTCATCAGTGGACTTTATCCCTCTGCCTGATACTTAGAAATCCTTCAACAGATTTAAACAGTTTCAAATATTGGTGTATGTGGGGAGGGGTGGTAGTGAGGGTCATTTTTTTTAAAAATCCTGATGTGGTTTATCATGCCACAAGGCAAGCACAGCAGGATGGTAGAAATCAACACTCCTGGCCATGTTTCTGATTAACAATTTAATCTCTGCTACCCCAGTTCAAAGCAGAGCCAGTGGGGGTGTGTCCTAGCACCTGCCATTCTTCTCTCCTTAAGAACTCTCCTAGAGGAGATTCTTGCAGCATTGTGTGCAATCTGTTGACTCCCCTTTGTTCCCTCCCCTCTCCCAGTCTTTTATCTCAGCATCCATCTTTTGGCACCCTGCAGGAAGGGATGCTCCCTGGCTGCTGTGGGACACAGCCTGCAAGATGTGAATATTTTGCATTCAAAGCTAATTATCTTTACACTGGAAGTAAAAGGTCAGGTATCCTAGAAGAAAAACCAGACCCATTTACATATTACTGCTACAGACACCAACATTTGGACTTCTAACTGCAAAGGCTGATTTCTGCAGTCACCATTAACACTGTGCCTTCAAGGAAGGAAGAAAAGAAACCCAGCCCCAGACGCACATGCTTTGAGGGATAGATCACAGCACTGGAAACTTTCTGAGGCAAATTCTGGAACCTGTGGGAATGGGCAAGCAGGAAGACTGTGTACAAGAGAGAAGGTGTGTGTGTGTGTGTGTGTGTGTGTGTGTGTGTGTGTACTTTTACACGCAGGAGTGCACATGCACAAAATATGTGTGCATATATGTGCTAACCATGTATGTATCTCAACATATAACTCTATCTGTTCCTCAAGACATCTACCTTGCAGGTAGTATTCAAGTTCAAGTAATTAAGATGGGACATGATGCCCAAAATTCTTTGTCCTGGAAAGAGATCCTGAGAGACAACCAGGAAAGCAGAAAATGTCTCCCACAATGCACTGGGGGTCATGGGCGCTCAGTCTCTCTGTAGAACTGTGGGAGGAGCAGAGGCCTCACTTGAAAAAAATCATCACCCGTGCCTTCCTGTCTGGCATTGCTTCTAACTGGCCTTATGATCAAGAATGAAGCTGCCAACAAGAGACCCCACCTGCCAGTAATCTTCCACCTGCAGCATTTGAAGTAAGGATCCAGGAGAAACAGTGTGTGCTACCAGGTCTTTGTGAATATCTTGTGTGCACTGTGACTCAAATGTTTCCTAGGCATATGGGAAAGGTAATGGCAAAGACAAAGCATCCTCTGTTGGGTGATCAAACAGAGAGTGAGTGTAGAACAGCATGGCCAGGTACTCCCCAGCACCAGCCACCCATTCTTCTTTGCATTGTCTTCGTCGAATTGCCTTTTGGTTTTTTGGCTCAGGCACCCATCAGATATGTCATTCTAGCCTTGGAGCTAAAAGAAAACAACTCCTTGTTTAACCCTGAGTGTGGGAAGTGACTTATTCTGTTGAAGGAGATCAAATTACTTGTTTTTCATCTGTTTGAAACCAAGTCCTCAGAAAGAAGTTCCTGCAAAGAAACATCCACATGATCACAGGGAAAGGGTACAAGAAAACCTGCCTAGGCACACAGGTTTCCCCAGGAGCTGTCCTAGCAGGGTAGCAGTCCTTTGAGGGCCCTAGGGCCATGTGACCCTAGAGCAGCTATGCTGACACCTACACCTAGACCAAGCAGTCACAAACACTCTTTAACTCACACAGGCCATTGATCTGATCTGAAGTTTCCATGTTAGTAATCTTTCCAAGTCTTATGTGATAAAGGATGGGTAGCTTTCATGAATCCATGCAATAATATCTAGAAAAGAACGTTTAATTCTGACTTTTCCTAGCATGTAAGGATTTGATAACTTTCCCTCTTAGATTAATATATAGTAAAACCAATGTGTGTAAGCACAGTATGTGTGCATGTGTGTGTGTGTGTGTGTGTGTGTGTGTGTGTGTAAAACATGCTTGGGATCCCTGTAAAGTACGGCACAACCATGATGAAGTATAACAACTTTTAAACAGATTTTACTCAGGTAACATTTATTTTCTCCTTTCATTGATTTTTACCCATCTTTGGAAAAATTTAACTGATCTTATCACTTAGGATCTTAATGAAGTCAGTATTTAATTAGAAATAAATTTACAACAATAATTTATGAAAGATAGACAAAAGTTATGGGAGTTAGTTATTTCCAGAGGATCTGACGTCCTCTTTTGGCTTTCCCAGACACCAGGCAAGCATGTAGTGCACAGACGTATATACAGGAAAAAACACCCATGCACATAAAATAAAAATTAAAAAGCATTTAAATTTAGCCTTTTTAAGTTATGGAAGTTGGAAAGAAATGAAGACTTCTTGGAACTGATGAGCTCCCCCACCTTGTTCAACAGCAGAGTGACTCAGCCTGTGCTGGGGGTGGTCTGGGTGGAGTATGGGGCCAGAAGTGTCGCTTCCTAGGGTGGTGGCAACATAATAGTTCAGAGTCAAATTGCATCTAGACCTCTGGGCACTCTGGGCACCCGGGCTGGGTTCTAGAGGAAGCCAGTGAAAGTGGAGGACACAATGCGCTGCAGAATCGGGCACAGATGTTGACAATGGCTGCTTCCCCAGAGCCTCTCATGCAAAACCTGGTTTTTATGTCATTTGAAAAGCATGACACTAACAAAAAGTGTCATTCATCTTCCAGTCATGCTTGGCTGTAAAATAGAAAGAAGACTTCTTTTCCTTTGAAAAGCCAAATGTTTATCTTTCAATTCTTCAGTGTCTTTTCTCTTGGGCTTTTAAATTCAAATGCCCACCTACATTTCACCTCAGCTTTACAATTAAAATTCTAATTTAAAACAGGTAGAACATTCCAGGTTTCGTTTGTAACTGACTTGGATCAAACTGGTCCACCTCAGAAACATTTAGGAATCAAGCAACTTTTCCTTGACCTGTGTGTGACGTGACATTTAGAAAACAGTCTACCTGACCAAAATCTGTTCATGTTTGCTAGCCCTGATCATTTTAAGAAGTCTCTACAGAGAAGCAGGAACAACTGACACCAGGTACAATGGGCTGTGTCCTATTTGTAGAGTTTGGTTTTGTTTGGATTTTTGAGACAGGGTCTCATTGTAGCCCAGGCTGAACTTGAACTGGTAGCAGTCCTGCCTCGGTTTCATCCAGCTGGGATTACAAACATGAGCTGCCGTGCCTAGCTTTAACTTAGTTTTGACAAACAAAACAAGAGGAATGAACAAACATTGCCCCAACCTCCCCCCCCACACACACACAAAAACAAACAATAAAACCACCCCATGCCCCTTTCCTTTGGGCAGATGAGGTGGTTCAGTGGAGTCAATCTCTTCGGTTCCATCCATGTATCAACATAAAGATGGAAGTAAAGCGCAGACTCTACAGTTGTCCTCTGACCTCCACACAAACCGTAGTGTATACATGCCCCACCCACCTCTTTCTGTCTGTCTGTCTGTCTGTCTGTCTGTCTCTCTCTCTCTCTCTCTCTCTTCTCTCTCTCTCTCTCACACACACACACACACACACACACACACACACACACACACACACACCAATGAAAAGAAGAAAAAACATTCTTTTGTTCTGATGATGGCCCCTGCCTAGGTTTCCCGAGTGTAGAATAAGGGAACGGACGGACGGGGTCATTTTCCAGCGTCTTTTCAAACTTTGAGAGTGCAAGATCCTTTAGCACGCTCTGCTTCCTGGCTCCCAGTACTAACTACAGAAACCACTGCGGGAGACTGATCTGCACAGAGCTCTGTAGGACACATCTTACAGGCCTGAGCTCTGGCCCATTGTTGGTCTGCACACGAGGTATGGTCTCCCCCGCCCCAACCCCGTCCCCCAGCTCCAAACAGAGAGAGACTGAGGCTCGGTGAAGGCAAACCATGCCCTCTAAATGGTGCGGCTCTCAGAGTAAAGCGCAGCTGAAAATAAAGTCCAGGCCCTGTGGCCCTACCAACTCTGCTTACCGCTACTCTTCGCCTTTCAAAAACAAATACCATAAAGGAAATTCCAAGGCCAGGGCACCCAGAATCATTTATTTTTCTAATGTGTCTCACACAACTAATATACTTCAGGTTTAGAATAGACTCCATGGGAACAGACCCCATGTGGGCGGGAGTTTCTCAGACAAGCTCACACACTCGTGTATAAACTTCAGGAGCACAGCAGGAGACCGCTCTCTGACCCTACTCAGAAACTCAGAAGCCCGGAGGGGATGGCTGTTGGGGGCACCCGCGACCTGTTCAGTTTGGGAATGGAATAAAAGGAATCAGAAGAAGACCTGGGCCAGGCTCCCAAGCAGAAAGCAGGAGCAGAAAATCCAGTGCACAGTAGCCAGGGAGAAAGGTAAGGGGATGGCATTGGCTGGTGTGCTTTGCCTCAGTTCGAATTACCTGGTGAGTGGCTGCCACCACAGTCGAGGGAAGATGATGGGGACAGAAAAATGTCTCAGGTGAGCATTCTTGAGAGTGAAGTTAGCCAAGACCATTCCCCCCACCCCTTGCTATTTTTAACATCTGGCATACATTTCATTCAAATCTTACATATATATTCAGTTTATAAAAAATGTATACTCCTATTTTTATAAAGAAAAATACATGTAATGTTTCATTGACATTTACAAAACACCATTAGTTACTAAAATGTTATCAAATTTGATGCAGCCATTTCTTATTTCTCCAAATGAGTTTCATACTTGCTGAGACAGATGTTTATCAGACAGCTAGACACACGCTTCTTATCTCAGTAGGTGGCTTCCTAATCAATTTTTGTCACTTCCTGTGACATGAACTTTCTCATTATGGCTGACTTAAGCTTCCCATGGTTTACCAATTGACTGACTTCATTCCCAAATGTTTAATGGAATTAGTTAGACAGAATTGCACTAATTCTTTCTCATGGAAGAAATGTATTCCTTCTCATTGTTTCATCCTCACAGCACTTGGTTACTGTGGTATTCTTTGTGTACTTATTTTCTTTTTATTTACCATCATAGCTTCTGAAAATGCCCCTTCACACGGTTATGTGTGCAGCTTGGTGTAGCACATTCCTCTAGTGCAGACAAGGCTCTGAATTCATTGCCCAGCACCACCAGGAAATAGAAACAAGACCAGAAAGCCACACTACTTTTACCCTTAATTTTAATCAATTCAGCCATTAGTTTTCATCATTGTCTTCATGCAGAGCTGCCTCCTTCATCTTCCTAGTTTGCTTTCCTTTTAGAGCCTCTAGCAGCACTTTTATTTTGCTACAAAGCGACTATATGTATCACTGTGCATCAGTTAATTTCCCATCTTCTGTTGATAGTTTGATCTACCACGTAAAACCCAACAATCATAATTCTTGTTCTAGGATCATAAAATTTGGTAACATTAACTGTAGTGGGTAGCTGTTCTAGCTTTGACCTGGAAGTACTACCTCCATTAAGGCTTCCGGTAACTGTCACACCTACGAGGCAGGGCCAAGACAGGAGCCCTTAAGACCTGAGATCCGGATGTGCCAGCTTTCTTGGTTCCTGGATCCTGGACACTGGAGGCAGACCAAACAGAGTTCTCCAGAGAACACCGCTGGACTGTGCTATACCTTTCCCGGACCCTGTGACCTATCCCTTCACTTGTAAGTTACCCCACAAAATAAACCCCCCTTTTAACTACATGGAGTTGCCTTAATACTTCCACCAATAATTAACACTGAAAACATGCCCTGCCTTGTTAAATACATGGGTTGACATTTCTGTGCAAAGAGATTACACCTGCCTGAAGAACACCCATCTGAAGATACCAGCACAAGGAAATAATAGAATTGAGCGCCCTCCAGAAAAGCCACTATTCTGGTGTCTACTCACCTCACTGTAGAACACTTCTATTCTTCTAGACCTTCATGGACACAGAATTGTCTATACTTGCTTAGGTCTGACATATCACTCAATTCGTGTGAGATTGCCAACACTGCTTCCTGTTATTGTAGTCCAATCATTGTGAACCAAGTCTTCTATTTTACAAAGGTTTATCTTTATTCTCCATATTGAAATGCTAGCTCCCTGTACACACAATGTGCCTGTATTTTGAGATAGGCCTCTAAAAAATATGTTAATAAAGTAAAATGAAGTCATTTAGATGGACCCTAATAGAATACTAGAATATAAGAAAATGGGACACACACACACACACACACACACACACACACACACACACACACACACACGGGAGGAGGGGAGTCATGTGATGATAATATCCATTTACAAGCCTAGAAGAGGGGTCTTAGAAGAAACCAACTTTGTTGATACCTTGATCTCAGCCTTCCAGTCTCACTCAATAACTGAAAAAATAAATTTGAATGGATTAAGCCAGCCAGTCTTTGGTACTTTTTTTTTTTTTATAGCAGCCTGAGCAAACCATCAAGCAAGTGCAGATGTGGTATTGCTACAAGCATTCTGTTATATTCTTTTAGTGAACATTTGCACAATTTCTACTGGAAATACACCAGAACCGGACTGCTGTATGGAGTATGTATTGTCCAGCAAACACAAACACTGCCCAAGCAGTACTAAAGCTGTTATATATGCTAATACCTGCCTCCACTTAGCCTTAGCTTCTCCTTCCCCTCAGCCTAGTCTCTTGTCTGCTCTTGGGCTAGCTTCTTCCCCCAGACCTCTCAGCCCCCTTTGCCTGTGCAACTTTATATACCATTGTATAATCAGATCAACTCTACTTTTTTTTTTTTTTTTTTTTGGTTTTTTCGAGACAGGGTTTCTCTGTGTAGCTTTGCGCCTTTCCTGGAACTCACTTGGTAGCCCAGGCTGGCCTCGAACTCACAGAGATCCGCCTGGCTCTGCCTCCCGAGTGCTGGGATTAAAGGCGTGCGCCACCACCGCCCGGCTTTTTTTTTTTTTTTTTTTTTGCAACTCTACTTTTTAAGACTAGACTTCCTCCACCATTCCCCTCATGTTCCTTTGTTTCATGGACCACCTGCCTCCTAAAACCCTGTGTTCCCTGGTCATCAAAGCTTACCTGTCTTGACTTAGCCAAGCATCAGTAAATATGAATCAATGACATAAATTATTCATTGCAAATGAGATCAGCTTCTAAGTGCTGATGGACTTGTGCAAGTGATGAGATCTGTAAAGGTTTAGAAAGTGCAACGAGGTGTGTCTCCATCATCCCAATTCTCAGTCATGAACAATAGGTGGCTGACCACAGTGTGAATGACATCACTTCTGGACACTTACGGAGAACACATGGATTTTGCACTTCTCTTGTTTCCAAATTTCCTCTTCCCACCAACCAATAGGTTTATTTTCATACTTTACTTCAAACAGACATTTATTCAGATGTCCAAGAGACTTAAAACAGTGTCATGCTATTAACACCACCCAAAGAAAAATATCAAAGGCAAAGAAGGTGACGTTGCTGAGATTTCTCACCAGTCCAGATACTCACCCTCACAAAATATGTGGACCAATTCCTGGGTGCACTGGCTTAGGCCAGTTTGTAGCCCAGGCTACCTCTGACAATCACTCAAGCTCTTCTGTGAAAAATCCCATGCCCAGGTGGTGGTCCCATGCTCCTGGATGGAAAGAACAAATAAAATTTCTAATATTTTAAAAGTTTTCTATGTGACAAACTCCTTGGGTGTTGAGGAACCTCATTTAAAATTTTGGGAAATAGCCTACTCTCTTGTTTTATTTTAAGTAAAATGTACCCTCATCCCAGAACTGATATGTTGAAATCTAAACTTCCAAGGTGATAGATTCAGAAGTGAGGTGTTGGGGCAAAAGTTCCATCATGGGCATAAAGCCCTTGCAACTGAGAAAAGACCTTGAGAAAACTAATTTCTTGCTTTCATTGTGTGAAAACACAGCATGAAAGCAGCATCGTAGAGCAGTAAGGGAGGAGCAGCAGCAGACACAGAAGCTTACTGTGTCTTGAGCTTGAATTTCTTACCATTAGACTTATGAAAAATACTCTACTGTTGTCTATGAACCACTCAACTTACAGTAGTTTGGTCTAATAGCCCAGAGAAAGTAAAAGACCTTTCTTTTTCCCATGTCAACTATTCATTTGAATAACATGCACATTTAAAAAAAGAGAAAGAAAAAAAAAAACACCCACATATGTTAAGGGTAAGAGGAACTTAACACACGGAAGGACGTGTATTGAAGGAAATGACTAGAGTCCTGTACGGGTCCACTGCTATGGAGGCTGGAGGAGTTGGTACTAGCTGGTACCTACAGGCTTTTCTCTCCCCTTCAGCTTAGAAGACCTGCTCAATAATTAGTTGTGCATGGCTAAGGTGGACATACAGATGTCCCATTCACTGTATCCTGAGTTGGCTCTGTCTTGCCTTTAAAGACCTTTCATTGTGGTTTTAAAATTTTCCACTTTGACTTTTGGTCAGCAGATGCTCCAACTTCAACTCTTCTCAGATGAGGAGAGTTGAGGAAGAAGAAAACTACCTACCTGAGCTTTGCAAATATTTCTAGGGAACCCACACACAGGCTTAGTATAGTCTAAGGCACAGAGCTAAACCCTTTGTCAATACGAGGCTTCGCTCCAACTGCGCGCTGCTTGGCTCGCGATCAAAATGGCTTCATCGTGTTAAAAATCTCCAAGGCTTACAGAGTCAAACTTGGACGTTTACTGTACACATTCACAGGACTTATTCCACAGGCTCATAATAAATCTTTATAACCGCATATGGCTGGATTATAAATATCAGCTGGGAAGAGCAATAAAAGCACAGCAGAGAGAAAGGTGTCGGGGTCGGCCTTGGTGGAAGCGAATTCAACTTTATTAATTTACTTATTTGATCAAACTGTGCTATTTCAGATGGCGGAGTGAAGTTAATTCATGAGACATAAGGTGGAGAGACTCATAAAACACTAAAGTCGCTACAAGAAAAATAACTCAGCGATTAGTCACTTTGCTCATGTGAGGTACCCCGCTTCAAATGAAACAATGGCATGAAGAACAGCCCCTCCACAGGGACTGGCTTCTTCAGGCCAGACGGGTGGAGGGGGCAGTACTGGGACTCTTTCCATCCACTGGAACTTTAATTCTTTCTCCTTAAAACAAGTAAAATTTTAAGTTGGGTCACCATTTACTTAGAAGCAAAGGAAACAAAATAACAAAAGCAGAAGAATGGGTGTGCCCCTGAATTTCTTCAGATATCTCAAACATTACCTACCACCAGGAGCAGGGCAGGCCTCCTGTCTGTTTTTCTGATCCTTGTGTTTCTGGATGATGCTATCTGTCTGGCAGTAGGACACATGAGGCCTGTTCAGAGGTCTCTGGGGTGGGGGGTGCCTCCTCCACCCAGCCTCTGCTCTACACTAGCTTATTGGCAGTGGGCAGTGGGAACTGAGGCCCCTCAGAACCTTCCCCCTCTGCCTCCCCTGACATGCATGCACACATACACATATGCACACACACTCCCCACACCAAAGGGCTCATTTTACTTTAACATTCTTGTTTGGAAACACTATCGACACTAAATTATATGTTCAATTATGACTTTTCTTTTGGGAAGAAAGAGAGGCATATTTTGTATGACTTCTGTAACAACAATCATCCCACCTTTCTAGAACATTTTAAAACAACATCTCTAACTGTCAAGAGCATTTCTGGAGGAGGAGAGGAAAAGGAAAGCCTCAAGTACCAAGTCATCTAGATTTCAAATGAAGCACTCAGGATTCAAAATCTTCTATCCACTTTCTCTTTTTAGCGTTCTCCTGCTAGAGGGCTGTCACTGAGGAGAGTGAAACTCGGGAGACACTGCATTTTCCTGGTTCTTAGACACTGGTTTTTCAACCTTTACACTCAGGCAGGGGCGCCTACCTCCCTAGGGTGGATTTCAGCAGAGTACAAAGGCAGACTTGGGGCCCGGGGGAAGCAGGATTAAAATATGGTTTTAGGAGCCAAATCTGTAATTGCTTGGTTTCGAAATTATGCTAACCCTAGATCCAATGCTTGTTGAAGACATCCCATTTTTCTTCTTTTCTGTTCATATTTTAAAAATCATTTGTCAAACTGATAAACACTATTAATTTTTAAAAGTATTTCCCTCATAATGTGTGGAAGTTTTCAAAAACTTGCATTGCCCATAAAATGCGTAATCACCTAGAATCTTAAAATTCTTTAAGTATCAAATATATGTATACATCATATATGTGTACATGTATATTTTAATGTATATGTCTCTTTAGATATAGCATATTTTGGTAGCTGTATAAGTATAAAAATCTAGAAGTTGATTTTTCAGAAATATATATTCTTAGAGAGATTTTTAAAAGACATTAAATATTTTTCCTTCTTTTAAGCAAAGAAAAAACATAATCTTTCAATTTAAAGAGTATCTAACAGTATTTTTAAAGGAAAGTTTGCTAGGTAGCTACAAGCTAATTACATTTATTATAGCACACACACATATAAATATATATAGTTTTAGGAGGAAATTTCATTTCAGCACTATTGGGTATGTGGTAATGTGCTTCCTAATTCTTACACACTGAGGCAGGGTTCAGTGTTGCCATGGAAGTGGCACAGAGATGGCTTTAATCACACTCCACTTTCTGAGAAGGACTACTGAAAATTAAACCAACTATCCAACCAGTATTCTGTGTATTGTATCATGTTGTGATGGTTCTTATGAGACCAACACAAAAACAGCCAAAGCCTTGGTGCTGGGCATGCAGCTCAATGGTATAGCATTTGCCTGCCATACTCAAAGCTCTAGATTCTGGCCCCAGAACAGCAAGAAAGGAAGAGAAAGACAAGAAAGAAAATAGAAAGAAAAGCAGTAATCCAATCATGTGTTTAAGATCACTATGCCCTAAACTGAGTCTTATGCCATTTTTAGATTAAATTCTCATTATCAGATATTTATTAAGGCAAAATTATTGAGAGTATCCCTCTGCCTTTGGAGCCCTGGAATTATGAATGAGATCATGGTTCATAGGTTGATTCTGAAGCCCATTTGATCAGCCAACTTTCTCATATAAAATTTGTGAAAATTACATGTATCATGGAGCACAGATAATCGTTATAAATTGTACATGTACTACATTTCCACATATGTTGCCAAAAGTAATTTAATTTTCAAGTGCTATCATAGCTTTTAGGTCTTTTTGTTTCATTCATAGTCATGCATGTATGTCTCTGTGTAGGTTCATGCACCGGATTGCAGGTATCCTTGGAGGCCAGAGGCATCCCCCTGAAACTGGAGTTACAGGAGGTTGTAAGCCACCAGATATGGTTGCTGGGAAGAGAACTTGGGTTTTTTTTTTTTTTCTGAGTCATCTCTCCAGCCTTAATATTGTTCATTTTAAATTGACCTAACTACAGTTTTAATTCACAGATTTTTCTTAGACATTAAACACTTTTCATTTACCATTTCACCACAATTCGGTTCTACCACCTTCTTTCCTGCAGGATTTAATGAAGCACCTTCCCTAGTCAAGACTGCAAGAGCACCAAGAGGTAGAGAAAGACTCAGGGGGTTGGCAGCCCATGTTCAAATAGCAGGAGCTGAACAAAGACTGAGCAGTGGACCACAGCATCCATGTCTCTACAATACTGTGAGACCAAAGGCGCAGACTACCCAGACTTGGAATTTTCTCAGATGTTTTTAGGAAGGTTCTAGGAGCTGGAATAACATGACACTGAGTGACTTTCTTACTTGTGGGGTAAGACACAATTTAACCGAAGCTGTCTGGCAGATTAATGTAGGGTGGGACTCTAGTCTGGCATGTGTACCTCCCCCCATTACCACAGATGGACAAATGAAGAGTAAATAATCAAAACAAAATAAAAGAAACAGAAGCTTTTGCTGACAGAATTCTTCTCCTTGTATCTTAAAACCAATATCCATCTGCTTTTGGGAAGCTCAGAAAGAACATTCTAGAATTAGAAATACAGGTATTTCTTTCAAAGTCATGCTCAAGCAGACTTTTATTTTCTTTTGGGCTCCACATCTCTCCTTCATGTCAAAAACTTTGGAAAAAATTTTCTCTAAATCAACATCTTATTTTAATGTCTCCATTCAGACAAGAATGTATTGTCAAACAAAGTACCATTGGAAGTGTAGCAAAGTCCTGGAGATCCTGGAGGAAAACAAGGGATCAGGAAGGAGCCCAACACTAGCCCGAATGTTTATAACCCCCTATCTGCTCCATACATATAGCTTTTTTTATTTTTCCTTCCAGGAAAATACAATTTAAATGTATGGTACTAGGCAAGGAAATGCCTGCCTGCTTACTGATTTAGGGCAAAAGTTTGAACATGTTTTCAACCCTAGCTCTAAATTAATCAGGGGCTGGGAAGAGGGAGAGAATTCTGAATTCAGAAATTGCAATCGCCGGTTTTATAGTCAGTCGGAGACCAGGTTTTTGCCCTGGTGTCAGTTAAACATTTTCTGGGGATCAAGGAATGTTTATTAAGCTTGAGCCCCCTCTGAGTAGCTATATGCTCTCTGCTCAGAGGCCAGCGCAGTTGGAGGGAGACTCCTGACGGTAGCCTGGTCCACAGTACAACGTGCTGAAAGTACGCAGCCCTTCCAGGCCTGGGTTTGCTGGAACTGGTGCAGTGTCAGACACACTTTTGTGCCTGTGGCTGAGGCCTTCAGTGCAGGTAGTAGAGGGCAATGACACTGTGTGTTAGAGAAACAGAAAAAAGGGGAAAGCAGGAGGTGGGCTTGTTCTGAGACAGATGAGGAGTCCACCAAGAAGGGACCCACAGGGAAAACAGCACCACCCATCTGCAGGTTCAGAATTGAGTCCTCAGAACCAAACCAGTGGACAGGTAGGTCTCAAGCAGGCATGTCATAAATAGTCACTGGACTGAAATGACTTGGTGATGGCAATTGAACACTTTTTAAATTCAAATTTCTTTTAAGCAGATACCTGAATACGTAAAGGGTCCCAACTGGGCCATACATACATATGGTGTGCTTTGCTCAAATCAGTGAAAACATATTCATCCCCTCAAATATTTATCATTTCTTTGTGGTGAGAACACCCAGAATCCTTTCTTCTAGCTTTTAAAGATATACAACATTATTAATAATTATAGTCACCCTGCTGTTCCATAGCCAGGTTTACATTGGTGTGGGTTTGTGAATTCACTTACCCATTTACTGAGGAGTAAAACTTGGGCCCAGATGCACTCCTTAAAAACATGGCAGTATATAGCAGAATGTGGAAATGAAATATATAGTCTTTGTCCCCAAAGAAAACCTCTAGAATAGAAGGTGAGAGTGGGTGGAAGAAAAGAGGAGAATGACGAAATGCAGTGACTGTGCAGGAGTACTCAGAGCAGCCTCGATTTCTGCTGAAGGCAGTGAAAGGTGAGCCTAGGGACTCCTACAGGAAGATGGACAGGGAGTGTTGTGTGCTTGCTGGGACACAGAGGATGGCTACATAAGGTCGGGCATAGGCTCCTGATTTTAAAGTCGAGGTCACTTAAAAGGTTAATAGAACCCTGCAACTCAAATTGGGCGCCTTCCCTCTGGTGCTCTCTGTGGAGCTTCCAATGACCATGGTTAGGATCTTTGGTATGGCCTGAACATAAGGATATTTGATAGCAATCTCTAATCCTAACACACAGAAAGATTTGAGAAACACCTTAGGAGAAAGCTACTATTTGCAGTGCCAAAATCAATTATTCATTTCTTCTTCATTTTTTCTTGTACTTTTCTATGAGAGAGAGAGAGAGAGAGAGAGATGGGAGTGGGGGTATTATCAACTTTATATGCTTTTTATAGGTACACTCAAAGGATTTACCAAGGTTTAAAGTGCTTAAATGCTCCCTGTATTAGAAAAAGCATTCTGCTCAAATTATTTACTATATAATCTTTTATCTTCCCAGACTAGAACCCTGGCCTCTCTCCTCTGGTGGCCTGGTTGGTAAACATCATTTCTAACCATTCTTCGGATCACTCACAAAAAGAAAATGCAGATGTGTGTAAGTGGGTGTCAAAATAGAAATAATATAAATCTTTAGCTTTGAACTGGCACCCAGCTCACAGTAGAAAACAAAACATTTGCTTTGTCAACTAATGAGCAGCCCCGAATGAGAAGCCCCTTCCTCGCGCTGCTCACCAAGCGCAGGGTGAGCATACACAGATGTTGGAAACCTCAGCCAGACTTGTGATTTAGCTGAACCAGGCCTGGCTGCCGGCCACAGTGGTATATCAGTGAGGTCTAGAAAGACAGGCTGCCAATCCCACCACTGTGTAGACAGAAAATAACCGATCTGTTCAATGGAAGGTTGCGTTTGGAAATATTCTGCCAAGTTGCCTGCCAAGCAGGAGAACATGGCTCAGTCCAGCAGGGCACAGGAGGAAGCCTACCTTATGGTTCACAGGTGCTGTCTGCCCTAGGAGGGCTCCAGGAGGAAGATGTGACATATATTCTGCAAGCTGGAAGCTCCTGTGTCTGGTGCTGAAAGATCTTGTCCTGAGACCTGTCAGCTCCACATCGACTTGCCTTACAGGATTCAGGGCACAGGTCCATGACCACCTACTGACTTTGAGGATTTTCAGCTACACAGCCGGATAAAAAAAGGCACGTAAGGCATGAGTTAGTAGGACATGAGTAGAAATGCCCATAAAAAGAGCAGGCTATGAGGGCAGAAAAAAATATGGCCTGGAAAAAAAACCAGGGGAAGAATTTTTGCTATGCTGAGAGACAAGTGCTAGGGAAACAGAGAAGAAAATTTTTGTCCTTAGTTTGCTATTCACAGAACTCCATGAACCTTTTTTTCCTCCAGCCGTCTTCAGCCCAGACCGAGAAATGACAACAGAAAGTGCCGACAGATTATGTTTTCAAATGCAAACATCAGCATTAGAAATTTCAGCAAAGCTTTCCAATGCATCTGTGCCCACATCCTTTCTTACTGCCCAACCCAGGCACCAGGAACAAACTTCACCTGTCTCTAGCACAGGAGGAGAGAATTACCAAATGGCACGGCAGTCGCTGGGGGAGCATCATTTCTCTTAGTTTTGCCTTCTTGCTTTCCGTATTGTATCCGTAAAGAAGAAAATGACATACTAGTTTTCCTTTGATGAACATTGGAATAACACAGAGGGGATTTTGGTTTTAACAGGAATGTCAAAACAAATATATATATATATTGTATATACTTATCTGAGCATAATTTATATTCAATTATTATTGTTTACTTTGATGACAAACCAAATAGATTCTCAAGAAAATGACTGGAGCATTCAAAAGTTATTATAAGATAATTTAAAAAAAAAAATCATTAGAATGTGTATGCCCGAGAGAGAAATCAGCCCATGTTTAAAATTTTGTGTAAGATACGACAGTTTTCTAATCACTGGCTTGAGGAAAATGGGTGCAAAATTCTATAACCTTTTTGCTGCTTTTTTTCTATTTGTTTGCTTTTTATAAAAAAATTATAAACTTTGAAAAAATAAATATCAATGCTGGATCAAGGTCAAAACATCCAAACCCAAACAGATGTTCACTCCTCTGGCATGGTTCAGAACCAGAAAATAAAGAGAACCCAGTAGCTCTGGCCAGGCTGGGGCTGTCCCTACTGTCGGGGCTTACTAACCTCTCACCATGGCAAGGGCACCAGGAGATGAAAAGAGTCCCCTCCTCCCAATTCACACTGCACCTACCTACACCTGGGAATTTAAATGAGACACTTACAAAGGGAAGTGAAACAGCTTCTGTATAATTTAAACCAGAGATGCGAGTCTGTGAAAAGCTGTCTACACGTGCAGTAAAATCAAACAGAAAACACGCTCGCAGGCAGCCGAGAAGTTGAACTATTTTAAACTTCTGTATTTACATTAGCACGCTGTTTATTTTCTTTTTTATTAGAAAACTGAAATGACAAGTTAGAGTCTGGAAAGTATGAAAAGTAGTTAAAACAAAAGAATGGGGAATTGCTGACAATTTCCCCTCAAATCACTACTGTGATTTTTGATATACTCAGCTCTCTACAGAGAGAGACGCACACATACTAACACTATACAGGGCATTTTGAACCTAGTTTTGGTTTCGTTTTATCCTTTGTTCTAATTATAAATGTGATTTATCTTGATTGTAGAGGAGCTTAAACACTGTAGGGATCAAACACATGAAGTCATGCCCCTTGATTCAATTCCCCCATAACCTTTGGTGGAGGTTTGGTGCACAGTCTGACAGTTATTACTCTCTGCCTCAGACCCCACTACACTCTAGAGCGTTAGACTCCGAAGCTCTCAATGGCAGCGAGTGTTGTTTGGAAACACTAGGTTAATGGTGGCATGATTAATCAAAGAGCCATGAGAGCTGTAAAGCTCCTCTCCTGTTGAGTTGTTTTTATTGTTAGGTCATTTTATTTTCTTTTCTGTTCTATTTCTGTTCCAAAGCTTGTTTCTGGAAGGATTCCCTCATCTCTCACCTCATTGGTGATTTTTCTTGAAACAATTCTTGAAGGAAAGTTAAGACACACATTTTTCATCAGCTGGATAAGTATCCTAATACAGAATACAAATACCTTCTAGATTGATCCTATATACTTTACTTCCATGCCAACGGTTCAGTGATTCTTTGGTTAGCTTGAGACCTTTCAGACATCTCAAGTGACTGATCTCCACATGACTTTGTTCCTGAAACTCCTTCATGGTGAGAAAGCCTTCATCCAACATGTGAGCAGTTACTATTTCAGGGATGTGTCTATATTTTAATTTAAAAAATAGTTTTAACTCTCTCCATTTAACTGCTTAATACAGCCCTGATAAAATCTAATATACTAAAATCCACACCGTAAGGACTTTTTTTCTTGTTTGTTTCCAAAAGTCAGTGAGTATTTTTAAGCAGTATTATGTGTCTTGCTGGCAGTGGCTCTTTCAATATATACAGTGCAGGCCACCACTCCTGGCCTATTTACCCAGCACTGATCATCCACCCATACAAGCCTGTTTTCTTTCTGTAGCTTTTGGCACAATACATAAACAGATGAGGTCTGGAGTTAGTGCAGCACCTTTGAGTGGGATGACTGTGTGACAAGGTGAGAGACTCTCTGGCTTCTGCCTGAGGAGGGCAGATACACAGAGGGCCCATACAAGATTGTCAGGGAAAAAAATGGAATACTTGTCACCAAAGACACTTGTTGCTGGAGATCGGTTACAAGCAGTGGCTCTTGTTCCCACCACCACTCCCATTCCATTTCATATCCACCAAGAGCCACACACACTCAGTGTGTTTTTAAATCCCTGACTATTTTTGCCAGTAGCTTCCAGAAGATTCTCTTTGATACTTTAAAACAAAATTTCTTCAAGATTCTGATGACAGGTGTTAAATTGCTGCATTTGTTTCAGAAAAACTGATCATATCCCATTTTTCCATTACCATTTGGTGTATTTTTCCAATGACTAAGATTTTATAATAGTCAGGAGAATTTTGTGCTTTAATGCTTTGGTTTTGCATACCTATCCTTGAAGGTATTCCATTGTCGTATGAGGGGCTTGGAGTGGTTGGGAGGTTTTTATCTTTCCTTTTTCTAAATTTTATTCACTAATTTCTCATGTTTTTCAATAATTTATTACTTGTGTTTGAAAAGCTACTTGATTTTAGCATCAATTCTGAAGTTTTAGCTGTTTTTCCTGCTAACTCACTCCTCTCCCCCACAGATGGCAATGACTGCAGCCTTTTACAGATCAGCTATAAGATAAAGACTTGCAGCAGAAGGGGAAGTGTTGGAAGTCATCCTGGACAGTGGGTGTTGATCTAATCCTTTCTTCACATTCCCTTTCTACCACATGCTGACTAATCTCCATCTTCTGCCCCCAGTGCCTCAGTTTCTCTCTCTGTCACTGAGCAAGTCTTCCTGAAATTTACCATTGCACCTGCAGCCATCACCCTCCCTTCTCTCTTTTACTCACTTGGCATCTTCTCTGTGTCAGGAGTTTCTTCTCTGTCCCTCATTTGGTCCATTATTCTATGGCATTTCTGAATGGCTGCTGGCTTTTCTTCTATCTTCTAGAAGATTAAGTAGCTGCCTGTCCACATATTGGAGCCAGAAATTCTCTTCTGAGCATTCAGGTCAAAGTTGAGGGTTGAAAGAAAGACTTGAGATTCTGTTGTAGTTTGTGAAATTGAGAATTTTGTCATTTTTCAAAGGTACTCAATGCAAGAAATCTAAGGAAGAAATATTTGAACACAGCAATTTTAAGGAGCCTCATGTATAAGCTGTAATGAATTGGTTGGCAAGGGACTTGCATTCATAGCATGACCACAGCTTAATATTCTAGAGTCTAAAATCTAGACAATGCCACTGGCTGACTACTGTGCTATTTAGAGCGTTCTCCTCTTCCTTTCTACTAATTCTCTCTGGAAACAAGATGAGCAAAATGGATTTGAGCTCTGTGGTCTTGGTCTGAGGACACATACAGGCATCTTCATGGTCTGCTACTAATACCCTCATTTCATGGGAGAAAAGAATTATTCAGCAGTCTGCAGAGAGACTAACTGTACTCAGATCTCTCTCGGCAGTTATCGACAGGGTGTCAGTCCATCCATCAAGAATTTAAGATAGAAATGACAGCTAATTGAGTGAAGCTGGGAGACAGATCTAACAATACCCTTAGGACCAAATTTTATGTTTGAGACTAGAAATACATTCTTAAATGAAAAGATGCAGTGTTCTCACTACTAGGGATAATGCTGTCATGAGTATAAATACATAAGTATCTGTTTGAGTCTTATTTTCAGTTCTCTTAGGTATATGCCAAGAAGGGGTATTGCTGTATCACATGGTAATTCTGTGTCTAATTTTCTGAAGAATAATTATATCATGTTCTACATAAGACATACCATCTTATATTTCTTGCTAGGGGACAGCAAGAACTCCAGATGACTTGTTTTAAAGTTAGAGGCAGTTGGCAAATATTGAGGCTGCAGAGGGAGAAGGAGCTATAGATTCCCAGGGTCAGATAGGGGAATCAGGTCATTATCCCAAAGACACTTCCCATAGCAGCTGGGAAGCAGGGACAGTTGAACTCCCATGCTCCCACTTATATTAGCTGAATGATTCCTGGAAAGATGTGTGTGTGTGTGTGTGTGTGTGTGTGTGTGTATGCACACATGTGCACCTGCACACTTCTGCATCTACCTTTGTAAAATGGGAACACTCATAGGTTTCATAGGATCCATTGCAAGAGTTAAAGGAGTTATTTTGTATAAAACCCTGGGAGTAGTTCTTAGAACAGCATCATAACCATGGAAGTTCAGCTTAAACATTCTAGAAATGTCACTGTATACTGAGGGGGCATGGTGGCAGGTCAGAGTGGCAAAAGTAGAAGAGAAAGACACTTATAGAATCCTCTGTCTTAACCAAATTATGCTAGCAGGTATATGCTCCAAACAGACAACATCCTCACTTCTAATAGTACTGTTTTTCACAACAAGGAGAAATGAATGGACAAAGTAGGAAAGAGACAAACACATAGAAAACACCTTTTCTTAGATACCTGCCCATCTATGTTTGTCGTGGCACTATTCATAGCGCCCAAATCATGGTCTCAGCCTAGGTGTTCACAAACAGAATGGTAAAAGGAAATGTGGCATATAAATACACTGGAGTTTTGTTCAGCCATCTAGGAAAACTTTTGTCATTTACAGAAAATGGACAGAACTGGGGTCATCATGTTAAGGGAAATACACATATGGCAGAGAAGTAGAGGGACTGTTAGATAAAGGAAGAGGACTACCCTGGGGGACAGGACAGGGCAATGGGAGTGAAGGTAGTCAAGGTATATGATACACTTGTAAGGAGGTGTCACAATGAGGCCATCACCTTGTGTAATGAATTTTTGCAGTACTTTGAAGCCTAGTTTTCTTTGCTTTTCTTTGATAATTGTGAAAGTTCAAAAGAAATATTTGGGAATGGGATGAGTATCATTAAATTTGTAAATATGTGATTTGTATAAAGTGTCCTACATAAAATAAATCTCCCTTTACTTCAAAAAAAAATATATTCTTCCTTCAACAACTATTTCAACCATGAAGTGGCTTTTAAAAATACATATCTGACTCCTTTTTCCCAAATTTTGAGGTGGCAATTATATCCATCACAATTAAACTACGAATCTAAATTTAACTAACTTGGTAGCAAGTACAACAAAAACAATCCAAATTAAAAAGTCAGTCAAGGACTTGAAAAGCTATGCCTACAGAAAGATGCCTAAATGGTCACAAGCTCATCAGTAGTCAACATCACCAGTCATTAAGATGACACAACTCAAAGCCACCATGAGATTGTCCATTAAGATGGCTTTTTTTCTTTAAAAAAATGCTGGAAAGATGGCTCTGTGTCTGCTCTACTAGAGGACCTGGATTCAATTCCCAGTACCCAAATGGTTGCTTACAACTGTCCAAAATCCAGTTCCAGGTGATCAGCCACCCTCTTCTGGCCTCTGTGGGAACCAGACACATAAGTGGTGCAAAATCACACACGTAGACAAAACATTTGTACGTACAAAATAAATATTTTTTTTTAACTCAGAAGAAATAATGAGTGATGAATAAGGGTGCGGAAAAACTGGAATCTCCTTGTATTATTGATATGAATGTAAAATGGTGAGGCTTCTGTGTGAACTATAGTGGTTCCTCAAAAGAATTCATCATCTAAGCTGGCAGTTCTACTTTTGGTATATGCCTAAGACAATCAAAAGCAAGGACCAGACAGACCATACTTCTATAGCCATGTTAATAACAGCCTTATTCATTATGGCCCAAAGGTGGAATCAATCCAAGTTTCTATTGACAGATGAATGATTAAATGGAGAGAAAACAATGGGATATTGTTCAGCCTCAAGAAGGAAGGGGACTCTGACAAGTGAAGCAGCATGGCTGGACACTGGGAACATATGCCAAGTGAAATAAGCCCATTGCAAAAGAACAAATACCGAATGATTCTGCTAATGTGAGGTACCTTGCCCAGCCAAACTCAGAGAAACAGAAAGTAAAATGTTGGTTGTCAGTGAGGATGGATGGAGGACTGGAGAGCTGTTGCCACTCAACCTGGCCTTCAACTTAAGAAGATAAAGAAGAAGTTCTGAGTGTGGGTGGTGGTGGCACAAAAATGCGACTGTGCTTAACTCGACCGAACTGCACGTTCGAACACGGGGGATGTCCTTAAATCTGTGTTAGGTATACTAAGAAAATATGTTCTGTATTCTGACACATCCCAGCTGCCACCTGCCTGGCTGACTTTCTGGTAAATGTCCCCCTGTCTTCCTGTAGGCCTTGATATGACAAATTTCCTGTTGGAGAGAAAAATATGAGGAGCTGGATGGTGATGCTGAGAAATGCTTTAACGGAGGAGGGCTCCATGAGAGTTGAAATCATCCACAATTTTCCCTTGATGTGTCAGGACTTTGTGGATTAATAGATCTGCCCTCAGAACCGTTTGCTTTGTAAGTCATGGGCAATGTGGGTAACATTTATAACCTGATTGGACCACGTGCTCAAACTCTGTCTTTGGTGTTTTGTGTTTTGGAGGGTGAGAAGGTGGGAGAAAAATACGCCCAAATACAAACAAGGAATAACTAGAAATTACAGGGACTCTTGGTACACTTTAAGGAGAGTGTAAATAAATACAGCGAAGATGAATGGAGCTGCCTAGCTTGCTCACCCTGACTCAAGGCATACCCATTTAGGAACACTCCCCCCAACTTTTAATCCATTTCAAAGTTGTCAAAAACATGTTGATGGTTCTCTTTGTAAGAAAAGCAGTATTTTCACAGGCACATTTTTCTTCTGAAAACATTAAAATGGGGTGCTTAAGTTGAACTTGAAATCCAGACTTGACTTAAATTTTACCCCAATGAGCAATTGCAGTTCCATTTCCTTCTCTGGCATAGCAGAGGAATCTTGGAGGGTCAGAGCTAGCAGGGCTCTTTAGGGAAATGCCCTTTCCCCACCTCTACCCCCAGAAAGGACAAAAAGAGACTTTCCCCTCACCCCACCTTATAAAACACCACTTTCTTCCCATCATGAAAAGCAGAGGGGTCCTAGTGTGGGCTTCAGAAACTCCACCTCATGCTTCGAAATACAGAAACTTCCCGTGAAATACGAAAGCCCAACCCTGTCCTTTGGACTTTTATAGGCAAAAAGAAAAAAGAAAAAAAGCTGGATTAGGCTGAGCATGAGCAGGTGCTCTGACACACGGTGAAATCCTGGCAATGCAGGGGGCGCTGACACAGGGTGGCTCCAGCTCACACGAGTAAACACAGATGGAACACCAGCTGTCAGTTTTTCTGGGTTTCTGCTATGGGGAGAGGCAGGTTTTTGGAGGAGGGTGGGGATTAGGAAAATTTTAATTCAGTAATACAAACAGTTATTTAGAAACTAGACAGCTGCATTCAACCAAAACGGAGGGAATGGCAGTTTCTCCTGAAATCTGTTCATTGACTAAAATCAACTTATCCTCTCTTCCTTAGCCCTGTTGTCCAACTTCCAGCTTCACCAAAAAGAGTTTATGAAAACGACCTTTTAAAAACCAGTGACATCTGTTATCCTTAGCTAGCTGACGTTCTGGGTCAGGCTTTGTGTTAAGCCCATTTTGTATTTCAATCAATCTCTATAACAACTCTATAATGAAGCTATAAATAAGGTGCAGAGCTATCAACAAGGAGGTTAAGTGCTGAAGAATGTACAAGAATTTTCTAGAGTCTCCTATCTCGTAGGTGGAGGACTAAGATTTAGATCCAAGCTTATCAGATTCCCAAAGCATTTTTCTGATCAACAAGTTCTATCATCAGTTAATATTCATGTATGATAATGTAATATAAATTCACAGCTGTTACATGTTATGAAGACTTATATTTGTAACATTAACACTCTCTGGCTTTAAAGAGACAAGATGGGGTTTAAACAAAAATCAGTATAAACATTTCACTTTAGAGACAGTGTTTCAAAAAACACCTAAGTCTAGAGCCAGCTAACCTGGGGCTTTACAGTGGCCATTAGTATATTAAATGTCTTGAGAAATCTTGTGGCTGAGAGGGTGTGTCATGTATGAATAAATAAGCTTTTGCTATGATAATACTGCTGTACTGTTCCTGCCCTCACCCAGATCTTGGTGTCGGAGGACTGTGACTATCATGGATTTGTCACAAGCCAGCTGCACTGGTTCACCTGGAAACCACAGGGATACTTAGATCTCATGGGTGTGTTTGTCTTTTCTGGGACCGATGTGCAAGGGCCCATGCTTCCCCATGGAAGGCTCTTCTTACAATGGTGGGGAAAAGTGCATGAGGCTCAACAAACTACCTGTCAGACTTGGATCTATGCCCTCTGTGTGTGTCCATTCATCCCATTGGGCACAGTAAGACACATGACCAAACCTCACACTATGGTTGGGAAATGGCTTCTCTTACTCAGGGAGACAAAATATTAGATATTTACATTCAATAGCAATGGTGCATGCTCAGATACTTCACCTATTTACTCAACTCTACAATGCCCTTCTACATTCAAAAGATTAATTTGCTTTCTCCAAACCTCTTACTGTTCAGTATGCAAATAGTTCCCTGAACATAATTAGAGATGGGTTTGCCTAGATGACATAATACAATCTCCTATTTGTAAAATAGTGACTATGATTTAATTAATAGAATAGTATAATAACTTCTAATGTGCCTTTTCCAGGAAATATAGTAAAAATTCAATGATACTGAGTTCAAAAAGGCTCTTTGAAAAAATGTTGAATTATTAGCCAACATTTTCATCTTTTGAATCTATTTTTATATCTATTTGCAAAATAACCTTTGGATCAGCTTTTGAAACTTAGGTGTTACAGACTGAAATCTGAATTTCATAGATACTATTTGGTGATGTTTTCCATGTTAGAGCAGGAGATGCGAGTTCAAAGCCCTAGTTCCATCTCCCTGCCACTTCAGGAAACCAGGACTCACAGTCATGTGCACACAATTTCACCATCGTGAAATCAGCTGCACTTTTAGTCAGTTTAAAATGCACAAAGCCATCCCTGTCCAGGATTTTATATTGAAACTCCTCAAATCTATACTAAGTAGACATAGGTCTCAGCAAGGAAAAGACAGAGCTAGCTGAGTGGTTGTTAATATGAAGTCTGTTACTTTGAAAACAATTATCATACCATACTATTTGAGACAATCTTACTTGAAAAGTTCCAGATTTCAGAATATTTACAGACACATAATGAGGTATCTTGGTACTGGTACCAAGTCCAGGCACAAAATCCACTTATGTGTCACATACACCTTATTTGAATAGCCTACAGATAATTTTGCATACAGTACTGTAATATGTGTATGTCTGAATTAAACCTATCACATGAGGTGCAATTTTTCATTTGCATACCATCAGGGCCCAAAAACTTTCAGACTTTGGTATATTCTGCATTTGGTATTTTCAGATTAGTAGGGCTCAGCTTGTATGAGTGGCACAGAAATCCTGTTGGATTTGTCCCCAGGATCAGACTGCTGTCCAAACAATGACACTCAGCTTTTATTTCCAAAAGTTTACAGTCACTAAAGAAATATTGGTGACTGTTTCTATTTCCTCATTCATAATGGACACAAAAGCATTTTTATGTTTCCACCTATGGCCAAAAAATGTGCAGATTTCTAAATTTTAATTCTGTGGGTATTGTTCTCACTGAGGTTTGTAGCAAAGAGGTTCTGAGGAAACAGAGCTTATTTACAAAGAATAAGTAAGAAAAGAAATCAAGCTGAAAAGAGGCAATGTTGAAGAAGGGATGAAAACTCTCTTACCTCCCCTCCCCCCGCCCCTGTGAACTGTTGGGGTCACACATCCCTCTGATTTGCTTGCACTGTGTGTGTGTTACAGCAATGCTGGGAAAGAATCTTTGCTAATGGCTTTCATTTAGTTATTTTCTGTTATGGAATCTAAGAAAATAAATAAAGCTGGAGGTGGGGAGCTTAAGAGAAACGAAGTATGAGAAAGAGAACAGCAAGGACAGAACAGAGAACTGCTAGAAGAAAAATCATCTTGAAGCTACTTATAAATAAGGCAGAAACAGGAAGGTTAAACGAAGCATGGAATAATCTATCATCCACGGTAAGCCCCAAGCATGGTGTGTAGGAGAAAGCAGACACACTGAGCTGACTTCATAACTGTACTTCTTATTGCCTTGGAGTCTTTGGATTGATTTATTCAGATTTGGAGGTTATCTTGAAAATGAAATTATCTTCAAGTATGATTGCATTTTTGAGGTGCTGAGTTATATTGTTAGCAGGAGAGTGAAATGTAAGAAGATGTTTTATGTAACTCACGTGAAATATTTAAAAGTTAGAATTGGTCATTATTTAAAAGTCAGATATGCCACTTGAAAATTCAGATTGGGGATTTCTTGGGGTCTTCAGTCACTTTTCATATAGATCCCTCTATGTGTCTAGGGTCTACTCACATCTGGTTATTGAAGTTTTGCCTTAGGTATTTTAGGAATCTTTTGTTAGGTGCACATATATTTATGATTATTATATCTTCATGATGCATTGAATTTTACAATGTATGTTTTCTCTCTGTTTCTTCTTGTAGTGTTTGCTGTTCTAAATAATTTGTTTTCTATCCAAAGACTATCTATTCTGAGAAGAGAACACGCTAGTGAGAATTTCAATAGTGACTGTGTTCAGCAACCCTAATATTTGTTTGGCATTTAAAAATATATATTTTCTTTCTCTGTTGAAATTTTCACTTCACTCATACATTCTTCTTTGACCTCAGGGACTATCTTTAATTCTTTTTTGATTCTTTATTAGGTAAATTACATAGTCACATTTTTAGGGTTGGTTTCTGGAATTTATCTTGTTTCCTTTGGAGTATCTTTGCCCGGGTCCTCATTTTTCTTCACTTTCTGATTACATCTGTCCATTAGATAAGCAGGCATGTCTCCCAGCTTCATGGGCTGGCCTTCTGTGGAAGGACCTCACCAACCAGCCCAGCTACAGAGAATTTGGGAGCCTCAGCTGGCTCCCTCCCAGGGAGAAGTAGACAGAGATGAGGCAGGCCCTTTTATTGTGTTTTGCTGAAGCCATTCTTCTTATAACAACTTTTCACTCTAACTCTGTTTTGTGTGGTATCAGTATTACCACTGTTGGTCTCTTTGTTTTCTGCTTGTATGATACATACTTCCTATGAGTTTACTTCCAACATCACAGTCATGGTTCTCAGATGCTCTCCATACTAAGATGATCCACAAATGCAATAAGTCATCCGACCATCAAAAAGGAGATAATGCTTTTAGTGTTCTTAGAAGCTGAATCTAAACACAACTTTAGGAATAGTTTGTCATTGCCTTGGAATTGGACATCATGGGTGAGTATGTCTTGTTGAAGGTGTGCTGAGTTTAGATGAAATCACACTCTTGACTCATGCAAAGTGGCTTTCAGAGGTGTTCTTCACATGGAATAGGTCCTGCAAAGCCAGCCACAAAAGGAAGGAAAACAATATGATACAGCCATTTTACCATAGATGGGTGAAGACATATTGAATTCAGAAAATATTCTTGGAAGATTTTTCTTATCAAGTTATTAAATTACAAAAGAAATAAAGCATCCAATACTAACTTTTTTTTGTAGAAGAACAATCACTCTTGCTAATAATGGTATAACTGATAAGTACTACTAATGAAAGAAGTTTAATAGGATTTATATAGTACTAAACTACCCAGAGCAATGGTGGAGTTAATAACTGTACTTGATCCTGAATGACTGAATGGCTACACAGGAACCCCACACAACAGGAAACTGGGGATGTTGCTAGATAATAGAGAGCACTTGTCTGGCATTCATGAAGTTCAATCCCAGGACCTCTAGCAATTATACATAATGACACTCCTTATTTCCTGAAACTAGTGGAAAGCTGTATCCTACTTAAATTCATAGCAATAAAGATCAATTTTTATGTAGCTGAAACATCACATGGCTTCTATAAATTATGTTTATGATTTTAAGGTACACTTTATATAGCAATATGCATTTATTTTAGAAAACTAAGGAGAAAATAGAAAACATATCTTTATAATCCCAACATCCTGAGATAAAAACAACACTGGGGTGATTTTTTCTTTTGTTTCTAGTATTTTTTACATTGCTTGGTATATTATTTTCCCCTGTGAAAAACTGATTTCATAACTCCACATAGTTCTACTATGTTTTTCTACCTGCTTTTTATACTGTGAGTTTTTTCTTATTTATATTAATCAATCAAGCTACTGTGTGTATCAGCTTCACAAAATATGAGACTGTTTCTCTTTACTCTGCATTTCTAGCTCTAGTCAGCAGAAGTGTTCAGCTTATATTTGCAGTGAGCCATATTTTTCTGAATGCTGTTTGCCTCCCTGCTTGCTGTTGCATGGTCTGGCCTGAGATGAAACATTAAACTTGTGCACATGACTCACTGGTTGGCATGTCTCTCAGTGCCCCCCCCAAGCACAAGGTGTCCAGAAAGAGTGAGCCTCCCACACCTCAGGAGGTAGGGAACCATCCACACTCAACAAAGAGCATAGGTGGGTTCTGCAACAAGACTACAGAGTGAGCACCATGGCACGAAATAATACATCGTCCAGCCCAGGACTGGACATTAATGTATTCAGTCATCCTTAGTTGTTAGGCATTCTGGTGTTCTACTGCTTTGAGAATATAAAGCATATCTGCAACATCCATTCATTGTCTTTGATTCTGCTTCTGATTTTTTCTTTTGCATAAATATGTAAAAAGAAACTACAAGATCGAAGCATCTAGATACTACGATATTCTTAGAGTATTTCATCTTATTGTTCACAAGCAAATGTTGATTAACACAAGGAATAATGTGAGCACATCTCAATCACAACCCAGGCATAGGTTCATTTGAGCTTAAACTAATTTGATATTATACATAGCATCTTACTGTTGTTACTGAAGCAGTTAATAAATTAAAATGCTTGTTATATTGTTGGAAGAGGCTGGCTAAATATAAACCATACAAAATAATCCTGTGGGTGAGAAGAATGATCTAAACAGTACAAAACAGCTTAATATATTGTAGCTACTGATCATTGCACTGAGTCATGAATGTATGTCAGGGCATTTGTGTATGGTTTACAATTATAAAGAGTGAGATCAACCTAAATTTTTTCATAGATACGACAATGACAGAATAAATTAAGCAGAGTTCATGTTTTGGAATATCATTTAATAACTACAAATAATGAGTTTGTTTCTCAAAGACATGGAGGGCTGGTGAAATGGGTTCATGGTCAAGAGTGATAACTTCCAAGTCTGATGACCTGTTCTTGAACCTGGGAACCCACGCAGTGGAAGAAGAAAGCCAACTCCTGTCCTCTGACCTCCACATTACACCATGGTACATCCCCCAACCCTACACAAACAAACAAATGAACAAACCAACAAATAAATGTAGTTTAAGAAAAGACAAAGGGAACAATCTCAAATGTATCAGCAAGAAGGAGAAAATTGTAGTTCACGTGGGCTCAGACCCCTCACTAGTCTTCTCTGATCTGTTCTAGTATTAGCATATACACTACTGAAACTCATCCATTTGGTATCTAGTCCCTCCAAGTCTAACAAGGTTGAGTGTGCATCTGGATCTGGCTGGGGCCCTGCCTGGAGTACTGCTCACTACCTATAGTGAATCCTTTAGATTCCTTGGTTTTAGTGTTCCCTTGTCAGCGACTGGTGTACCAAGAGTACCCACCATATAAGCAATTAAATTAACTTAGGAAAAAGGGTGCTTCAAAAAAATCTTAGGACTACCACTATTTAAACTTAAACACACACAAACACAAACTAGGAAAATTGCTTTATCTGCATGCAGCATAGGTTTGGTAAGCAGAAAGAAGAAAAGATTCAAGGCTATTCATCAACTGCCAACACTGGATACCTTCAGAACAAAAAAATTGACAGAGCAGAAAACCAGGGAGGTAGATTTTGACTTTGTGTGATTTTCCAGAAATGCTATCATATTTGTGCTTCTGAATATTTGTGCAAATATAAAAGGCAAACTGTACTTCAGAAGCATAAAATATAAGTTTATGAAATTGGTCCCTTAATACAGTGATTGTCTCCATGAAGCAATTTTATTACTATATATAGTTAGAAATTTGCCTTTAGTTTTTTCATACTCTAATGTAAGACTAATTTTCATCATTATATAGACTTGAGGATCAATTTTCTTCATACTTTAAATTAATGCTAGGGATTGAACACAGGACCTTGCCCAGACTAGATGAGCTCTCCTTCACTAAGTTTCATTCCAGGCCCTGGAATTTAAATTAATTAATTTTTATTTATCAGTTGTTATACCCTAGATATTAATGTAGGTAATGGAATTTTAAAAGTTAATAGAGTCAAGCCAGCCTCCTAGTAAAGGGAAAAACAAAATAAAAACAATTCACCAATAACAAATTACTTGGCAATGCCACAGAGTGAAAGAATATATACAAAGGGAAGCTGGGAGATGCAAGTTCATTTCACCAAGGAGCCTATGGTGTTGGGGAAGCAGGAGTCTGAAACTCTTGATTGCTCACCAAGTCCTAGCACCAGACAAGTTCAGCTATATGAGAGATTGAGG